>NW_025335438.1:4518925-4827032 GCF_004798865.1 Varanus komodoensis
AAACAAAACCCTAACTAGCACTCATTACTGAAATGTATATCTCTATCTTTATATTCACGTACAAGAATAGAAAATCCCATCAAAATGTTACATAATTTTGCTATTTTAATAATACTTTAAATAATAAGCCTAATAATCAAAGTATTTTATTACTTTAGAGAAAAATGACAGACTATATAATCACATATTCTCTCTCTTAATGTCATGTCTACCATAATTATTAAAATGTCATGTCCATATTGTCAATTGAGCTCCTTCAATCAGACTTCCAGTGGATATGCTCATTTCAGACACTGCTTTTATTTTGCTATGTCATTTTATCTCAATGTAGTAAGTGTCCCTCCTAGACTCTTACAGAGATGTACTTCATCTACTTTAAACCATTTGCTCTGCAAATCATCAAATCTAGCTAATCTGATTTAATCAAGGATTAAATTAGATGGAATGAATCAACATTAGGGATGCAGAGACAGCTAGGAAGGTTACAGATCAGTACATTTTACTAGAGGCAAATCCTTGTAAACATCCCTGGGAAGGGCAATTTCTGCACATTGTCAAAACGGCTTATAAAATACAAGGAATAAAAGCTAATCGCCTCTCTCCTCTGGTATTCACACTCATTCACAGCTGAGGGAAAAAATGGTTCCTTGCAGAGACCCTCTTATAGATTACCATGAATATCCTCCAGGTTCTAAATGTACTTCATTTTTAATATGCAGTTCATGTCTGCACCAGGAGTGGAACAGAATCAAGGTTCATTATCTGAGTTTCAGGAAAGAATTATGCCTTTATTTCAGGCTCCTGATGAATGCATGCTTTTAATGATATGAAGCAGATCTTTCATTCTTAGAATTAGAAACTGGGACAAATGTGTGTTTGTACTGAGCTGGAATATTTGTACATATTGAATAACTGTGTGCATATCTGCACATCTCAGTGCCCTTGTCAGCACTCTCTCAGATTTGAAAAGTGCCTTAAATGCCCTGAATTATTTACAGTAAGATATATTAACTATCCCTGAGCAGCATGCAGCAATTTCTAAGTGTGATAGAAACACAGGGTTCATATTAAGCATACTAGAAATCCATACAGGCTGAGCTCAGTCTTTTTTTCTCAGTGGAATGGTCTGGTAGCAGCCAAGAGAAATTTATGAAAAAATCCAACCTCTGTTGAACTGCATAGATCAGCTTCTAGTAAATTTCACATTGCTGGCAGTTCAGTTGACACACTGGACCTAAGTTCTGCTACAGGAACCTGAACCAGTGGGATCTCAGAAATGAATCTCCTGAGGGAACCAAATGTCTCAACTGTGGATATATCATAAGTGGCACTGAGACATAACAAGAGAGAGGAGGGCTTCAGGCTAGAGATGCTTTAAAGTACAGCCTTGATCCCTTTATATCTGATATGGCAATGAGGCAAGGCAGTTGGTAAATTTGGATGGAATCAGTCAAGCAGGGCACAAGCTCCTATTTATTGCAATAGCATGCATTCTCCACAGGAGCAGCGCGCGCGCGCTCTCTCTCTCTCTCTCTCTCTCTCTCTCTCTCTCTCTCTCTCTCCCTCCCTCTCTCTCTCTCTCTCACACACACACACACACACACACACACACTGAAGCACCTTCTAAAGATTTCCCCAGACTGATATTTCAAAGGTTTGTTTACTAAACCAACTTTTGAAATGATAGTCTAGTAGTGTTGGGCGTGTTTGTGAGTTTGAAGGAAACTCCTATATCAAAATTACCATGTCTTTCCCATCATATTTTGCTCATCTTTCTTCTATTTGGTGAAGTTTAACAATCAATGCACTTAACTATAGAATAATTGCATGTATACATGAGAGGGTAGTTACCTGCTAAATGAAAACAAAAGCCTGTAGCTGGATTAGGTGAAGTATTTATCCTGCACCCCTGTCTTCTTTGGCTTTGTGCCTTTCACAACCTATTTACCTTGACTGGGGAACCATTGTCTATATCACCTTCGGCAGACTATTACTCACAAATTGGTTCAATCCACATAAGGAATTTAATCTCATAGGATGGGATGAGGAGCATGGTGAAATGTACTTTCCTGCAAGGTTCAGCATTTAATATCTCACACAAGTGGTCAACTGGGAAGCTCAGTACAGCTTATGAAGAGGGAATGTATGCGATAGTTTAGTTTAATGGGTGTGGGGGAGATTTTAATGCCAAAACAGCTACCATATGAATGCTCAAGAATCACAAATGCTACAAATATTTCTTTAAAGTGTTTTGATTCCCAAGCTTTGGAGTAGTACAAAATACGACATGTACAACATACAGAATAATGTAAATTACGCAGGTTACATAGTTCCTTGAAAGAAAGGAAAGAAGGAAGGAAGCAAGGGAAATGTGTGAGCACAGGTGGTTGTAGGAACACTGTTTACAGCCATTGAAACAATTCACTGGAACTACTGTTTGTTTCTATCAAAGGTGTGATAGTGTTTAGTAATGACTAAAAGGTCTGGGCTCACAGATTATCAGATTTCCTGGAAAACTGTAATCATCCAGTGGTATAATAGTGATGAGAATAAAATAGACAAAAAGAACAATCTTTAGGGATGCCTGTCACCCTCAGAGGATTGCAAGCACATTATACAGTTGTGAAAGTAATCTCCTCTTGCTCAGCAAACCACTTAGATGGCTGATTTTGGCACTTTGGAGTATGAATATGACACTTTGGAGCAGGAGAGCAGGAGGCTGATGCACCAGCAGGATACATTTTATCTTGGCAGTGCCAATTCCCTATTCCCTCAGACTCCCCTTAAAAGCCCCTCTCTGTAGCTGCCCTTACTGGGGGCAGGGAAAGTAAAATTCAAGCATGGTACCCCAGCTATAAGGTTTGAGCAATTTTCTGACTTCATAGTTAGGAATCTGAAAATCCCTTTGGCCAAGTGGATGCTATCTAGTAGTCATAGGATTGTACTACTTCATCATGTCTTCCCTTGCAACTATCTCACTGATATGACAGTGGTTTAGCTTCACAGAGTTTTGCAATGTTCTGAGTATGAAGCTGAAGTAAAAAGCTCTATTTGTTTATTCATGGAAATGTTTACACTGCTTTTCATTGAAAAGCTGATTTCAAAAGTTGTTCACAAAATGAAAAGTACAACAGAAGCAATTAATGCAACAATAAAGCATGAATAACACCAAAGGAGATATCATAAAGGATAAGCATCAGTGCTAGTGATTAAGAACTTACCTGGAGAAATGTCTTAAATTGTCAGTGGAAACCTCTATGATTTGTTTAGTGCTGCAGTGGAGAAAGGCTTCTTCTGTAAGTTAACATCAGTAGGCTATACTATGTCAAGCAAAACCTTCCCCATCACAGGCCATCTATGGTGGCCTACACAGTGTGTTAGATAATTTGGCTGTATCAGTGAGAGCAGATAACCCAGAAAAGTCCTGTGGGGAGCCTGAGGGCCTGTATACATGCTGTTCCTGTTCATGAGTTGTAGCTGGGCCTTCCATTTCCAAGTAGAGCCATACTCTTGAATGGACACTTCCTCCTGAGTAAACACTGGGTGAAAGGGCCCCCTGCTGGCTCAGTGAATAGTCAGTGTCCACTCTGAGAGTCCTATGTGGTCCATCATAGTAAATGCTCTGGAGAGCCATGGGAGACAGATACCAGAGCAAGACTCTGAAGAGGTTCTTTATAGCCTCAGGTAATGCAACCCTGCAACATTACTCTGGTTGCGTCTCATCTTTTGTGGGAATTGGGTGTGCTAAGGAATCCCAGTCTCCCTTCAAAGAGGTTCCAACTGGACTTGAGTTGATCTGGGAGTCTGACCTGAACAGAGACAGAATCACAGTAAAATAGAACAAACTTGGTTTTCATATAAGCCTACTGTGTAGACAAAGAAATAGATCTGACACAATGCTCCAGAAGGAAACGGACCAGCTGAACTCCAAGCAACAACATGTCAATTTGATTTCTGCTGAAATTCCCCTTGACTGACTTTCTCATCATTGTGAACACTGAATCAATTTATTCTGTACCCATATGCTCTAAGACATAATATGGATGAGTGACCTTGAGCTCTGTAAGATAAAATAGTCCAATTCATAAGGCAAAACAGACTTAGAGAATTAAAACCTGATTTCAACCATTAAGTATCTGACAAACATAATTTTAAATGTACATTAGTAATTCTGGTGGTGTATTATGCTTGTATATGCAGTTGTGTAAATGTATTCAACTTGTTGCACAAATTCTTAGGCAACCATGTCTGCAGAAATATACTTTTAGTTCTATTTTCCTCTTGCAAATAGTTCAAAAACAAGTATTTACTGGTGTAATGTCATTTGCTGTATACTGCCCTTAGATAATTTTTTTCATCTATTTACTGTTAGCAAAGGTAGATATGTATGGAATAATTAGCACAAAACTCTCATTTTATAATTAGTTTTTTAGTACTATATCCCCAGCTGTTATTTGTCTTAAAACGTCTGAAATGAAATTAGGAGAATTCCATAGCAATCTGTGGTGCCTATGATGTAGTTAATGTAACAACAGTTACAAGCCTTGTGCAGTGGGCTGGTTCACACAATAGCTGGAACCCACCATGACTTACTGTAGTTAAGCCATGGCAAGTTACAGCATGTGGCAGATGCCATATGGAATGGTCAAGCCAGAGGGGGTGACTGCTGTGGTTAATCCTATTGTGTGAACCCAGAGAGGGGAGGTTTCTATAAGACTCTAACCCGAAAATATCCTGTGGGTGATCATGCACTTAAATAGCTTATGGTGGGTTGCAGAGATTATGTGAACTCAGCCAGTGGCTTCAGCTTTCATGGGGGACTACTTTTCAAGCTGCAAAAGCATATCCCACCCCAGAAAATGACCAACAAAATCTCCTTCCCATTTCATTACCAACAAAATAGAGTATTTCAGGAGACATTTTGAATCCAGCACTAGCTTGTTTCCTATTTTCTAAGAAAATCTAGAAGAGCTAAAGGGTTTTCTTTCTTTCTTTACATATCATGACCAGAATGGCAAAGGACAGCGAAAATATAATTTTTACGTACATAGCCGGGGTGGGTCCATAAAGTGTTCTTACTCTTTTAGGTATGTTGTGCTTGGGGTGAGAGACTGTACAGGATCTAGGCTTCACTCCTACAGAAATGCCAAATGTATGAACATGAAGGCAGAGGGAGATAGGAAATAGTGTAGATGAAGGGGATAAATATACAGAATGGGTAGTTTGATGTTGATATAGCAAATAAGTCTTCATTCAAACATACTCATACAGCCATGTTACTACAGATGTAGCTACTTCATAAAGGCAAGAGGGTGAGCTATTCTGTTTCTTCATGACTTCTCCCCACTGCATTTATTTATTTTGCTAAAATGAAAAATTTATTCTCCATCTATTCTGGATAAACTGAGTATATCTTTGAAAAATAGCTGTGGAGATAAAGCATTTTGTAAACAATTTGGGTGCCTTCATACCTGAGCACCCTATAGTAATGCATTTTTTGCACCCATGGAACATTGAAAGGATGCAGTTAGAATGCCATTGGAAGCCTTTCAGTCAGCAAGTGAGGCACACTTGCAAGGTAACCCAGAAATATTGTCAAGTCCTGGTTTAAATTCACCTAAATGGGGTTGTGTATTGAATTCAGTGAATAAAGCATTCATGTAATTTTGAAACTTTCCTTCTTTTCCTTGCAGGAAATGATTTGTTTCTAGTTGCTGTTCATGAACTGGGACATGCCCTAGGTTTGGAGCATTCAAATGATCCTACTGCCATCATGGCTCCATTTTACCAGTACATGGAAACTGACAACTTCAAACTACCTAATGATGATTTGCAGGGAATCCAGAAGATATATGGTATGATCTTGATGATGATGATGATGATGATGATGATGATGATGATGATAAATGGGAGGGGTGAACTTCCAGATATAAAGACTTAGATAAGTCCTTATTTAGGCATTCCCAAAACTGAATTGGAGAAACATGCAATGAGAGAGAGCATTCCAGTTCTCTCTACTGTTACATTCAACACCAATTGATTAAGAAGGCAAATGTGTGAAGGAGAAGAGAATGCCTTTCTACCCATGGAGAGTAGAATCTCCTATAGCTATGACTTTCCTGTATTCTGGCTTCTGTGAATATCTGTTCCTCTTCAGACAGTCACACTTCACAAGCAGAGGGTGATGATGTAAAGAAGATAGGCAGGAATGCTCCCTCTCTTCACATGTTTGTGCCTTTCAAGTGCAGAGAGCCTGAATATATTATGTCTTAAGCTGAAAGTTCCCCATTTGGTGCATGCTCCATTGTGTGTACAAGTCTCCTCTCTTAATTAAAATAAATTTTGCAACCCAGTCATGCAAGAACTACATGTCTGTTAGAACATGCTTAGAGCTCATTATAGGGCTGGCAGTGTAAATAGTTCTAAAGATTACCCGTGTTGTAAACTGCCTAGAGAGCTTCAACTACAGGCGGTATTGGAATGTAACTAACTAAATAACTAACAACCTAACAACAGCAGCAGCAGCAAAATATTTCAGAGTGAGAGGAACTTCAGATTCATGGGGTTGTATTTATGATGGAACAAATATGAACAAGAAGGCAATAGTGATGGTTGTTGTTTCTAATCATTTTCTGAAAAAGGTTTTGATAGGTAGAGTGAAAAAGCCAAGGACTTTTCATTAACCACTCTGTTTAGTGAGATACTATTGACAAAGTGAATTGAAATCCACACTTAGCAGGAATGATGTTCTTAAATGCTTAGCCAAGCAATATTCTGCAACAAGAACATAAAATCCTGTTTAAATATTTCCCCCTTACTTCCTCCTTGCCCTTTGCTCTCCTTCTTTTTTGAATTACTCCAAACCATGCACAATTTAGGAATATAGGAAATGGCCTTGCAGACAGATGACTGGTCCAAACCTCATTGCTCTGTTCTTCTTTCCAGCTCCTGGTCCCTTGTCCCAGCCCCTCTCTCCTCTGTTCTCTCCATTGACTGCTTCACTGAATCACCTGCTTGCTCTGTCCACTTTTCATTCTCTCCTGCACATCACCCAACTATGTTCTTGCAGAAACACTCCTAAATTATTAAGTTTTCTTTCACACCAGGAAAATTCACACACACACACACACACACACACACACAGGGAGAGGGAGGGAGGGGGGAGAGAGAGAATGAGAGAGAGAATGGTAGAAACACCAAGCAACCATTATTTGTTCTGAAATAATATCCCGGCTAAACTAATAATCCCCTTCCCCAGTCACTTTGAACATCATGTGGTGTCCCAAAGCATTTGGATGTTGCCCAAAGGATCCTAAACATTTCCTTGAAGGAAGTTTCAACCATGTAGACTTAAATTAAGTAAACATATCGTTAGAGAGGGATAGGATTATGGGAGTATAATTTGCTATTTGAAATGTTTATATAAAGGATATGTCAGGGATGCAGGTGGCGCAGAGGGTTAAACTGCTGTGCTGCTGGGCTGGTTGATGGAAAGGTCGCTGGTTTGAATCTGCACAATGGGGTGAGTTCCCGTTGCTCCGTCCCAGCTCCTGCCAACCTTGCAGTTCGAAAGCATGCAAATGCAAGTAGAAAAAAAGGTACGACTTTGGTGGGCAGGTAACAGCATTCCATGCACTTCGGTTTCTAGTCATGCTGGCCACATGACCACGGAGACTATCTGGGGACAAATGCTGGCTCCCTCGGCCAGGAAACAGAGATGAGCACTGCCCCCTAGAGTCAGGCATGACTGGACTTAATGTCAAGGGGAAACCTTAACCTTAACCTTAAATATAAAAGATGGCATACAAAAGCTTTTACTAAATAAATAATAAACAAACAAGCAAATAAATAAATTTTGTAGTGGAGATGCCAAAATGGTCTAAAATCAGTCCTAAGCTTTAATGATTACCTTTTTCTTCTGATACTTTTTTTATTTCTGGGAGCTGTTTTGTTTTGTTTTGATTTGATTTTTACTCAGTAAACTTCTTATGTTTTGAAGGTTTTTTTAAAGATGGAACTGTGCTAAATGTTAAGTTAGCCAGGGTTATTTATTTGATTTCTTTTATTTCTATATTCATTTGGCAAGTTGCTTTGGACAAGGCAATATATATTTTCTTTCAATCTAGTAAGCACCCTCGCGGTTCCTGTATCCATTGATAAGTCAATAGGCTGGGTGTTGGGGACTGGGAGTGCTGGTACAAGATAGATAATACTGTTGCAGTATCATGGATGCAGCTGTGCTGCATAATGCAAGTGCTTTCACATCCAGGCTGCTCCTCAGAGGAAATTAAATGGCCGGCTTCCTCCAGTGTGGTTTCCCATGACCTCATGTGTTGGTAGTCTAGACAGAAGGGCTAGACAAGGTTATTTTGCCTTTATACTAAATACCAGTTTCTAGCAGCTGTAAGCTAGACTTTAAAGAGTTTTATTGCTCTTGGGAAGTTAGGCATGACATCACTAGCAAATAGTTTGGATTTGGCATATTTCAACCAGATACTGCCTGCTGCAAGAGACTTCCTCTGCTGTCAGTGATAAAATCAGAAGTGAAGTTTGCTTCACTACTTAGATTTAATATTGCTCAGATAAAGAAATTTCATTGGTTTTCCTCAGTAACTATGACTTGTGTTGGTCCAGTATTTTGTTAAACTATGGATAAAATTAGTGACTTATGGTTTCTGGAGATAAGTATTCAGTCAAGATACATTCCTAGTCAGTTTAGATTGCTGGTAGTAGCTTTTTTTTAATGTTCCTAGCATATATGTCAAAGGCAAGAGTTTAAGTGTGTCATAAAGCCCTGACATGCTAGTTTGGGGATTTTTACACACCCACTCACACTTAATGAAAAGAGTAGGAAAGGACATCTAGTCAACAATTATATTTCTAATAGAAAGTCCAAAAGCAGAAAATGAGGACAAAAGCAGAGAATGCCATCTGCCTGCCACTTTCTCACTCACTTCCTGAATAACTACCATGGTTTGTCTCCCTGATATTCAGAGCCATCCTGGCTGTGAACCTAAGTGGAAGTTCCAATTAGCTGATACATTTGAAATCCTTTAATTGCCCTATCTTCCATGAGCAAACCAATTACACATTTAAGGTATTTAAGATAGGGGTTGACAGAAAATAGTCCAGGATTTACTGGTAGATCTCTGGGTAATATGCTTCTGATTACAGGGAAAAAAAGTTTATGCCTCCTAAATTATTTATTTTTATTTATTTATTTTATTTAAAACATTTCTATGCCACCCCCATCGCAACAAAGCCTCGGGGCGGCTCACAGCAATTAGTCTTCTAAATGCTGAGATCAAGGGGAGACCAGTAGCAGATTTTTCTCAGGCAGGGCTAAGAGCTCAATTCTAGTGTTGAAAACACATACCTGGTTTGAGAATCTGTACAGAGGCATCCTTAAAGGTTAAGATTATGTTCTATTATGTCTGCCTGGGAGTCAGGAGGCACTCAATCACCTGGACTAATTACCATCTGAAATGGTAGACACAGCTTTTCTACCTCAACTGCTATTTATGATAATTAGGACCTAGATCTGAACTTTAATCAGGCATGTAGAATCAACTGTATCTACAATTCACTTCATGAATTCCTTGTCCAGGAAGCTTATAAAAAAGTATTCAATTCCAACAGTCATGGAAACATGAGGCTGCATTCTTTAATGGAGGGCTAGACCTATTAGTAACTACAGGGAAGAAAATTAAAAAGAAGGAGCTTTCATATAAGAGTTGTTCCAAGATACACTTTTTTTGTGATTCCCTTTTTAGAAACATCTTCTGTTCCTTATACTTGGTAGCCTGAGAGTTCTTCTATTGGATAGCTGTATCTTGTAGACCACCATAAAATTAGTGTGGCTATGTTTCTTAATTTCCAATGGATGATTCTTTATTTGAAGATATCCTTTCTTTGAAGAATTGACCAGTTCAAGTCTTGTTTAAAGAATAAAGGACCAGGTGTGTGGAGTTGATTTTTAACAGCACTTGGACTGCAAATAGAGCAGATGTACTACTCATCCAGTCCTACCCTTCAAACAATGTCAATATCTATTATTTTTGTATTTAAAGTACAATAATGTTTCTAAATGTGTAGCTATATATGCAAATTAGCATATAGAACTTTTATGTAAATCTTTTCATCTATTGTCCCCCTTTTTGGGAGTCCATTTCCACCTTTTTGACAATGCATATGTGACCACTCTACCCTGAGAAAGGGTGGTATAAAACAGTTTTAAGGCACAATCCTATGTATGTTACATGAACTTTGACTATTGGACAGCATAGAAAATAAATGGATAGTAAGTAAGTAAATGTTTTGCTAGACAAACCTGCATGGCCATCTAAGGGACACTGAGAGTTGTATGTATAGGACTGGGACTCTAAGTGACTTCTAGAGCTCCTATTCCTACTTCATTCATTACTTATGTTGTCATTTCTGGCTTTCTTTGCCAGGTTCTTCTCTAGTGATTTTAAAATACATTTATTACTTAAAATATTTCTCTATTGAACATAATGGTGGTCATAAGGGTGCTTTGGCTTTTTAATAAAATAGATAAATAGCAAAGCTACTGGTGACTTATAAAAATCAGAATAGTTAAACTTCAGGAACCAAAATTATCCACATCCAGCCTGAACAGAATTGTGTGAACTTGATTAGACCTATTTAATCTAATCTGGGTAGCCTAACCTTGAAACGTGAGACTTCATTTCAATTTGACAGTTTATCTGCCAATGGTACCACTTTATTATTACTTTATGGTAAAGAAAAAAATAGTTCCATAGGATATTTTTTTTGCCACAGTGCATCTCTATTTATTTTTGCAAGTTATTTTTAAAAGTGGGCAAACAAAAAAGGGCTGCAAGCTTTTAATCAGCTATTCAGTGTGATTCATTAACGTATCCCTTAACTGTAGATTAATATTCTCTATCCAGATTAGTTGGTGGGATTGACAATAATAACTTTGGAACTCAGGCACACACTCAGTTTATTTATTTATTTATTTGAGAACATAAGTAGCATAGTACTGACATTTAATTTGCAAACTTGGCAACGCAAAATTGTTGGCTTCATGCATTTTATTTACCTGCTCTTGGACAGATCAACTTACAACTTCATAAACAGAAGAACATGCAGTCTCCTCTACATTAATCTGTTGGTATTGTTTTAAAGGTCCACCTGACAAAATCCCACCACCAACAAAACCTCTGCCAACAGTGCCACCCCATCGTTCTGTCCCTCCAGCAGACCCACGGAAGAATGACAGGCCAAAACCTCCTCGGCCACCCACAGGAGACAAGCCTTCCTACCCTGGTGCCAAACCCAACATCTGTGATGGAAATTTTAACACTCTAGCCATTCTTCGCCGGGAAATGTTTGTTTTCAAGGTAGGAGGCTGGGTTTTTTATTGTTAGATCAAGTGACTACATTGCTGCTTTTTTGAAAACCAGCACTCATTTATCATGCCTCTACTCCTGAGCCTTCTTGCTGTTTCAAAGTTCAAGAAAGAAATGAAAAAATAAACATCTGAATGGCTTAAATATCTAACAAGGGGAAGGCTAGAATCTTCTATTTTGGGGAATGAATTAATGTCAGCAGAAAGTTGCAGCGCTTCAAAAATCTAACAGTAAGTAAATGCTGAGTGTTACACTGAGATAAAAAGGCAGAATTCAAGTCATGAATAGAAGCTAATAGGCATGATTTTGTTGGGAACTTAGCCATTTCCAGGCTCATTGCTGTTATTGTGTTTTCTTTATAAGCACCCTGTAATTTAACTTTCTAATTAGATCAGTTCCTTTAAAAAGGATGTTTGTCATCCTGCAGTGGTTGCCTTGATACATTTTTGAGTGGAGACCTGTGTTATAAGAGACCTTTTGCAGGTGTTGAGGGCTTTTTGTTTTTGCCATTATTTGGTTGGTTCCTTTGCCTTTTTGTTTGGAGATGCATTCATATATTCCTCTTCTTTTTCTTTTTTGGAGTGGCTTCACTAAGAGTTCAAAAACAATAACTCAAAGTAAATCCATTTACTGGAACAGAATAGTGATCTGACAAGTCATCTTGTATGGTTTCCAGAATGTATTGTAAGAGGACCATAATTCAGTGGCTTAGGGGACAATCCTATGCATGTTTAGACAGAAAAAAAACTTCTACTGCACTCAGTCAGCATATCTTGCTGGGTCATGCTGGGAATTGTAGGGCTTTTCTGTCTAGGCATGTACCCTTAATTAATACCCTTAAATGAATAATGGGCTCAAGTTACAGTAAGCCAGATTGCAGCCGGACATCAGGAAAAACTTCCTGATTGTTAGACCGGTGTGGCAATGGAACCTATTACTTGGGGAGGGTATAGATTCTCCCTCACTGGAGGTATTCAAGAAGCAGTTGGATAGATATCTGTCACGGACTCCTGCATTAAGCATAGGATTGTATTTGATGGGCATATAGGCTCCTTCCACCTCTACTCTTCTGTGGTTCTATGATCTGAAGTATATTTTGCAAATTACTAAGAATAAGCACTAGATATTACCAAATGGCTCAGTATCGTCTTACAAATACATGTTGGTATCTTAAATTTGGTGAGGCTAGGTGTGAGTTTTACATATAGTTTACATGCATCCTTCTATTATTTTCTTATATTTGTAAATTTTAAGCAATGCTTTTAGAATACAAAATGTCATTTACCTGCTATTAAGATATATTTGAAGAAGCAGAATGTGTTTCAGGATGGATAACTGGACATGTTGTAATAGTTTTCGAGTCTACCAAACATCACTTTCTGTATCCATCTTGTATGGCATGTCCCCAATCTGAACCTCCATACACAGCTAAATGCACGTACAGTTCAGTTGCTCCAGTAAAGATGGTTCAGTGTGTGCAACAGAGCTGTGTTCTCCACTGAAGTGAGAAACTTCCATATATAGTTGCAGAAGATATCTGAAATGTGGTGAATGTTGACATTTAAGATTAAGGAAATAGGAAAGTAATAGTCAACATTATTGGAACTCATCAGTATTCAAGTGAATCTCAATGTTCATCAGATTTTCAACAGGCACTGTACTATATGTATTGGAATCCCTTGAGTTACAAGAAATCGCAAGATCTGGACTTTTGTGCTAGAGTTTTTTAAATATACTGCAGATAGGTGTTGTGTGCTTTCCTCCAAACACTAAAAAGTTTCATTTTTACCTATTTTTCATTTCTACTTTGTTGCGGTTTGCTATAGAAAGATAGGCAGAGGGGTTTTTTAATTTTTAATTTTTGTTTTTTTTGGTGAGTAATGCCATTGTTGGAAAACAGCTCTAATGTCATAGCTGGTACTGTGTGCTTGGAACACACATGCACACACCAGCTGGCACAGAAACAAACAGTGGCAGCTGCCACCTTCCTGATCCCTCCAAAGCACTGAAGATAGACAAGCAAAATCACCCATCTAACTGCTTTGGAGACTAGAAAGAGGGTAGGTGTGACTTTCACTTTCGCAGTCCTGCCCTACATTGGATACCTGTATTCATCTGAGTTCAGAGGGCTATATAAAGCCTCCTTGGATTATACCCTTATGCAGTATTTTAAGGCATATTTTCAACAATACTTATTCCATCTAGACATAAATATTTAAGGTACTAGAAGCACCAAATGCTACTAGTATCAGTGATATCAATGATTCCTGTACGGGGTATTAATTTGATGAAAAATTTTTCTAGACAAAATATTTCCAGAAAGGCCATTTGAGAAAGTACTTTTTTCCATCAGTTCCTTTACTGCTGATTCCATGGGATCTACACTTTCTCAAGTATCTTATTCATGTAAACAAAAGTTAATGCCAGATGCATTTCCTATACAAGATTTGCAGGACAACACAACATAGTGCTATTGGATACCCTGAAGTATTTCTTTGCTTCTCATTCACAGAGAATGTGGTTCTTTCACTGATTTACTCCAGAAAAGCAGCTGAGTCTACATGTCATCTCAATTTCTGGCAGTGCCTCTGATCTTGCATCAGGGCAGCCTTCTCCAACATGGGATCCTCCAAATGTTTGGCCCAGTTCCTGTTCACCTCAGCCAGTATAGCTAGTGATCACAGAAGCTGGTTGCTATGGTCCAAACCACTTTGGTTATGGTTACAAGAGTTTAAAGCACTTCAGCATTTATTAAACTGGAGGAACTTCAGCAAGTAAATAATTGTCACCTAATAATTGTCACTTACTAGAATGTATTCCATAAATCCCTAAATTTGTCCATTCCTACAAAATAAATAGTGTCTAGCAAGGGGATGCTGTTATTTGATTTTCTGCATCAAATCACAACACATGTAGGCACATTTTCATTTTTAAATGTGACTTTTATTAATTCTTTTTCAAAGAGAATCCCCAGTGTTTTGAATCAACTTTTCAAGCATTAGTGTGCTTTTCCTTTTAAGACCCAGAGGCCATCCATCTTTGTGAATGAGGCAGAAAGGTTAAGGAAGAATCTCATTTTCTAAGTTGACATTAAGCAGGATATTAAAATACCCACCTCTTTGTTGCATCATCCATCTTATGAACAATGGAACATGCCCTAATTTGTTTTACACACAGTTAAATTATTCAGAGCATCACTAATACTAATGTTATTACAGAGCTGAGTCTGTGACTTCAGACTAAAAGATCAATTGTAATTTCTAACCAGGATCTATCTGTTGGTTTTGAAATAAAACCATAGTTTTTAAGATAGACTAATTTCATTTATTTAACAATGGAGTCCTACACATATTTTCAGCTACTGGTGGCATAAAAATATAACTAACAACAATCATAATAGTTTTGTAAAAAAGAAAAGCAAGCCTTATGGGATTCAACTGGACTTACTCCCAGGTAAGTAATATATAGCAACAGTGCACATTTTCAACCCCAAGGACCACATCCAGTGTCAGATGGAGGGTTGAGGGCCACACATTCTTGTACATGCATATATACACACATTAACTCGTACACACACAAGCTCTATTCCACTGTTTTGAACCTGAATAGAGCAAATGCTTGAGAAGGAACCCTCCAGGATGTCCTGAAGAGGCCTTCCTTCCATGTGACACATTGTGGCTGAGAGAAGAGATTAATGCCCCCTTCCAGTATGATGGAGTCTAAATAACTACCAATCTATCCATTCTCCTACTTAATTAAACAAAGGTTAAAGCATAGCAGCTCATTCACTGTAATGTGTGATTTGACCCTCAGAACTTGAAATGGGGTGGAGCGCTTTCCTATTTTTTTTTTTCAGATAAATATAATTTAGTCTGAACTATCCTGTTTTGGAAGCAACCCACTTTGCTTTTTATCCTACTACAGGCAGTGATTCATTACATTTGTATCCCAATGTTCTCTCAGTGTGCCTGTGCTTCTGTGCATGTGTGTTGCTCTATTCTTGTCACAAAAATCATACAAGGCCATTTCATTTGAATGAGACTACTCTCTCAGTAAGCTTCAAAACTAGAATGGAGACCTGAACACAGCCTACTCAATCCAACTAAAAAATATTTGGCTTCTACTAGATGGTAGTAGCCCATTTAACTTTATTTTGATGAAAAGGCTGTCATCTTTTCCCATTTGTTTTAAGATTGCACTGTCTTATAGAATTCTGTGCCTATAATTAACATTTGATGCAGATTTAAGCATTTAGAGCTACTAAAGAGAGAAGCTAGAGAGAGAGAAGTCTCACTGCAAACAGGTGAAGTAATTTGATATTGATTGGTTTTGGTTTTGATGAACATATCATTTTTCACTAGCATGTTAGTATGTTTACTACAAAGAGACAAAGAAGATTCAAAATGGAGAATGGACAGTGACATGCCATATAAGGTTGTGGGGAGAACAGCCACAACATTTTAGTATTTTCATGTCTAAGATAGTATTTCTTTTTTCCATATCTCTTCAAGATTGTTAGTATAGCTGTCTTGTGGTTGTGTGACTCTTGATGTCTGGCCTGTCAATGGTGGCCTGGGAAATTTCTGCAGATTATGTTGTAAAAAGGCAATGGGGAAAACTAACTTTGGATTCCATTACTGGGGCAGGATATTTCTGTTATCAAACTCTGTGAAAATGCAGAGCAGGAAGTCAAAATTGCACAGGACAGACACAGAGGTTTTTTCACTTCTGGATGATGGGAAAAAATAGTAAATTAGTAATAAGATATGGAATCTGCTGGGCCTTTAGCCATTGATCTAATGTGATGAAAACTAAGTTATCATAATGCACTAATACAAGTGCAATGGGTTGGATCTAAACTGGCCCTTCTGCAAATTGAAGAGCTCCTTCTGCTTACAGAAAACTGATAATCCAGTGGAGGCTTCCGTTCCAAGGAGGCGGTTAGTATGTGATTTTTGCTAGTTCTTCCTGCAGCACCCAGGTCCCATATTTTTCCAGTAGGTTCTTCACCCTATACTGGCATTTTATTTCTTCACATGATTATAGTCACATGGGGTAGAAGCTGGGGAGAGGTTTTATTGATTGATTGACTGATTGATTAATATCCTGCCTTTTTCCTACAAAGGGCTCAAGGCAGCCTGCATCATTTCCCTCCTCCAACTTATCCCCACAACAACCACCCTGTGAGGTAGGTTGGGCTGAGAGTCTGTGACTGGCCCAAAGTCACCCAGTTGGCTCCATGGCTGAGCGGGGACTAGAACCCAGATTGTCTGAGTCCCAGTCCCATGCTCTTAACCACTACACCACCCTGGCTCCCAGGCTATGCAGGCTATGTCCTTGTTTCACTGTCCTGGTTGGTCTACATAAATTGGAGGGTGAACCTCGGTAGCAGGCAGGCTGCTGTAGGATCTCTGCTAGAACCCTGGAAGATCAGCAAGTCTAGACAAGTAGAGCCTGTATAGGGTGAAGATCAGAGAGTCTAGACAAGGAATGCTGACCATTTGTCTGCTAACTCCTTAAGAATGATGAGTGGCATTTTTAATTGCATGAAGTTTGTAATACTTGCTTTGGGGTCCTGTGTAACAGAATTTTGGTGAAGAGGGATAACGATTCAGTGAAAATTGAGATCCCACGGGTTCTGTTCAGATGATCTCTAGATCCAACTCAACATTCTGGCTTTCTTGAAAGA
The DNA here is from genome assembly GCF_004798865.1 of Varanus komodoensis. NCBI lineage: Eukaryota > Metazoa > Chordata > Lepidosauria > Squamata > Varanidae > Varanus > Varanus komodoensis. The sequence goes on from NW_025335438.1 coordinate 4,536,011, forward strand.
AGATCAGTAGAAAAAAATAAAGAAAGGGGGCAACTATAATAATCAAGTCTAGCCTCAGATTTAAAAAAGGAATTGGAACTATTTCCAAAGAAGAAATTCTGGTAACTGTTAACCACACGTAATAGCGCCCACCCCCATGCGCACGCGCGCACAGAGCAATAACCATTAACCATGGTTTAGTATCATGGGGAAAATGGGACTGAGGGAACTGGGAACACTGAACATTGTTCCCAACTGTTAAGGGATAAGAAAGATTTTCAAGAATTATCTTTGGACACCATAGTTATACAGAAACCAGTTCTGATGCACTTACCAGGACTTAACATATAGATACATATTGTAGAGATCAAAGGGTTGGTTGATATTTTAAATTGTGCATGTTTTAAATTTCAAAGGCTTGTGTAATTAGCTAACCCAAATTGTTTATATGCACAGATCAAATGGGGATTCCACAAGAAGATTCTACATTCTTTGGAATCAGCTCACGGAAGGGACCTGGGGAAAGGTTGCCTTCAGATCTATTCACTTACATGAATTGAGTAAAAATATTCTATTGGCAGGAGAACAAAAAGGTATACCATTGACAAAAATAATTACAAAATTCACAGCAAGGAATAATATAGAATTACACTGATACATTTTTTCAGTTGTTTGTGGTTTAAAAAATGAATGTTATCTTGTAGTATTAACAGATAGAGCCAAGGGGAATAATTGCAATAACACTTCAAGAACAAGGCTTAATTAAAATTTCTTGTTGTTACAAAATGATAGCCTTTCAACTAATTAGGTAGACATTTTGAGAGACAATTACAAATGCCCCTGAAAACACTGTACGAACTGTAAATAATAGTAACACTTAAGCATAGTTACTTCTTGTTGGTCATATTTTCCCCTTCAATGTATTGGACATTAATCCTAAACATAGATGGGAAGGAAATTTATCACCGCAGCATAATCACTACAGGTTGGTTCGAAACTTACATGTGCAGCCCTAATATATCCTTGCTTCTTACTGAGGTTCAACTCACAGGGAGAGTAAACCCAGTGTCAGATACTACCAGCATTTGAACTAAGCCATGAATTTAATATGAGGAGGCTTTGCCTTGGCGGTAAGAGAAAAGAGGGTCTTTTGCTTTATGTACAGTTCTTACAATTGCAGTGGGACTCTTTAGAGCAGGGGTGTCCAAACTTTTTGCAAGGAGGGCCAGATTTGGTGAGGTGAAAATGTGTGGGGGCCGACCATTCAGCCTGACATTCTTTGAACCATTAACATTAAATGCAAATGAACTATTTTATGAAAGACTAAACAAATAACTGCAATAATGTGAAGGGTGATACTGAGATCTCGACTGCATTATATAGGCCAGGTCTGGCTCAAAAACAGTGGTTTTGATGCGCAAGATGTCATGCAGGTGAAAGTCACTTAGTCTCGTCCTCACGCGGTTCTTGTTAATGTTCATAACCGAGAATGTCTTCTCACACAAGTATGTCGAACCAAACATGCTCAGCATTTTCTTAGCAAATGTTCGAATCTCTTGGAACCTGTCTTTATCCAGCTGGCGGTAAAAGTTGACAAGAGGGAGCTGTTGGTGCCGACTGCAACACTCGGTGTCACACTGCAGCTCGGTGAGCTCCAGCTGCAGGTGGTCTGGAGCGTCATCAGGGTCCACAGAGAAAGGAGATGAAAAAAATGTGATCTCCTTTTCAATAGCTGCAAAATCCCGAAAGCGCTGTTGAAACTCCTCAGCCAGAGATGAGATGTCTGCTTCATACCTCCTTATTTGCGCACTCATATTGTCCTGTGGAAAACTGGTCATTATTTCCTGCAGCGATGGGAAATGTGTGGTATTGGGCTGCGTTTGTGACAGGTGCCTTTGGAAAAGTAGCAGCTTGGTCCCAAAGGCTTTGATATGTGAATACAGTTGGCTTACCACTGCATTTTGCCCCTGAAGGCTCATGTTCAGCACATTCAGATGTCATGTTATGTCAACTAAAAATCCAAAATCAGCCAGCCAAACAGGATCAGATAGCTCTGGCATCAGTTGTCCCTTTTTTGCCAAGAATTGTCCGATTTCCTCCCTAAGAGAGTAGAAGTGCTGCAGTGCAGATCCCCGACTGAGCCATCTTTGTGATACACAACATCTCCGTATTCAGCCTGGATGTCAAGTAGAAACTGTTGAAACTGGTGGTGGCACAGGGCTGTGGAGCGAATATAATTAATAGCCTTCATCACCAGTTTCATAACATGATCATATTTCAGATGTTTGGCACAGATAACTTGTTGGTGAATAATACAGTGGAGTTTTGCCTCCTTCTTCGCTGACTTTGTTACAGACTAGGGTTGATAATCCACTTTGCTTGCCAGCCATGGCAGGTGCGCCATCCATAATAATCCCAGTGACTTTATTCCATGGTAGTTTTTTGTCATCTACGGCAGAACAAACAGAAACAAATAAATCTGTTCCTCTTGTTTGGTCCTTAAGGCTCTGGAGGTCAAGTAGCTCTTCACTCATGTTCATGTCATTGTCCACTCCTCTCAAAAAAATCAATAACTGAGCGGTGTCAGATGCATCCATGCTTTCGTCGCAGGCTAACGAAAAAAAGTCAAACTCCACTCCTTTTGCCTCTGTCTCTTAATATCAGCTGAAACGTCTTCAGTTCTCCATACCACAGTGTTACGAGCCAGGCAAACATTGGCAAACTCTTGCTTCTTCTCAGGACAAATTTTGTCCACTATTTTCATCATGCAGTCTTTAATAAATTCACCCTCAGTAAAAGGTTTGCAGTGCTTGGCAATCAGCATTGCCACCTCGTAGCTTGCCTTTGTGGCATTTTCATTTGACTCACAGGCTCTTGTGAAAAAGCACTGCTGTGCTGTTAAAGCAGCTTCCAGTTCCTTCAATTTTTCGCTGCGTTGTTCCCAGTTAGCTTGTTGTAGTTAGCATGTTTCGTCTGGTAGTGCCTCTTGAATTCCTTGAAAACAGCCAGAGTCTCTTGGCAAATTAGGCAGACACAGTTGTTTCGTATTTCAGTGAAAAAGTACTCCAATTTCCACTTGTCCTGGAAGCGGCGGCCCTCACTGTCAACGTTCCTTTTTTTAGTTACAGTCACCATTTTAGAAATGGGCACACAAGCCTTGTGTCCCAAGGGTCATGTGGCGAGAGTGCTGACTCAGGTCTACTGCCATCTTCTGATGAAATATAACCACCAGCCTTGAAGGAGCAGGAGGCAGCAGGGGACAGCTGCAGGAACCGCTATGCGGTGAAGGGAAAAACGCCAGCCAGCGGGGATGAGTGACAGGCTGAGCCGGTGGGGAGAAGAGGCTTCCTGGCCACTCGAAATTTGAAAACGGGCCGCAGTTGGCCCCTGGGCCAGACTTTGGACATGCCTGCTTTAGAGAGTTCTGGAAACTATTTTGGGGAAAATATTCCTCCCTGAAGTCAGCTGCCAACTTTTCCCCAGAATGCCCTGGAACAATTCTGAAGAAAAGGTAACTTTCAGCTGCCCATAAGATCTGCCATCATCATCACATCCAGCAGTAAACAGTAGTCCAAGGAAAAGACCCACAATCAATGCTGCAAGCAATCCAAAACATCATTAGAAATTTTGATGTATAACTTATTTAATCTCTCCACTTGAATGTAGCAGCAAACATGGCTGTTTCATTTTCAGCCTTATGTCCTGCTGGCAGGGGGGTGCTACATGCCTTTGAGTTAAACCATTAAGTAAACAAAAAGCACATGCATTCTAGTAGGCACCTGTTCTTTAAGATTTTGCAAATATCTCCCTTTTATTAAGACTGGGGAGGGGTTATAGTGGTCTCCTTCGTGTTTGGACCATTAAATATATTTTTAAATGACTGAATCAAGAAAAAAACGAGTGTGCGTAAGAACTCCTCAGAATGTTTAAAAATACAAGGAACACCATGTGCATCCTTATTAGTGACAAAATTCACAATTCTGCAAGGTCACAGGGTGTATACCTATTGTTACTATTAGTAATATTCTTCTTATTGTACTAAAACAAAATCTTGCAGCAATTTACAGACAAGCATGCTAAAATCATTGTTTAAATTACTATGTAATGCAATATAACAATAGTTTGAAATCATACCACCAAAATCGATAAATAAAAAGAAAGAATAAAATTGGGCAGCATTGTACTCAGTTGAAAGCCAAGGAAAGAGCAGAAGTTTTCAGAAATCATTTCAAACACCATTTCTGCTGTTTGTGTGCTTATGCCTTACCACAATCTTTGAATGAGCTTTTTTCTCCTTACAAAAGAGGAATTTACCCTTTGCTGTTAGAGCAATGTATTTTTTGTGCACCCTGCCAAGTGAGTTTTTTCTCTCCTGTGCCTAGGTGTTACTGTTCCCTGGTAACCAACTTGGGTTGATGTTGTCTTGGCTTAATATGGTAGAATTAATTCTGCTTAATTTGTTTTTGCTTGCAACTGTATTTAGTATTCTGCTTTGGTGTATATTATTTTCTGAGCAATGTGTGATCTGCAGTGCCCTTTTGTAGGATGGTATGAAGGGATTGGGCTAGATAATGGGCTTTGACCACTGTTATTCTTCCTTTAGTTGTTTTGCTTGTCTTGTTGCCTTTGGAAATACTGCAAGTTTCAGACAATCCATCAGAACACTGTCTCTAAATGGGGTTGCTTCCAGTCCCTTGAGGCTGTTTCTCCAGCTCCATCTACATGCATATTTGAATAGTATATATGGGCATGTGCACAGTTCTGGAAACGGTAATTGTGTAAGGCTACAATCTTTGCAGCAGTAGAGGTATTATCTATGCTTCTGTTAATTAATTTTACTCTGTTGAAGATGGGCCAGGTCTGTTGAATGAAAAATAATTTATTAGAGTACCCCTTACATAATTTGTCACAAATGTTCCCATAACTGGATTTTTCAAAAGCTTGTAGTGATCGTGGAAGATTAACACCATTTAACAAAACATAAGCTTGATTAATTGCAAAGGATATAAAAATGCACAGTTTGTACCATCTTATTAAGCTCTGCTGCAAGTGACACCCCCCCCCCCCGCCTTGCAATCCAATTAATCCTATATTTTATTATATAAGGCTGCTTATGTGAGTCATATATTTTGGGATTTAATAGATGCACACTGGAAGGCTATGTTGGGGTGAACAAAAAATTAGCATTGAATTGGACATATGGACAGAGACACAGGCAGTTATAAGAACAAAAGCTGTGCCATTATATTTGAAGTGCAGGGAGAATCCATAAAGATACCTTCTCTCCTCCTTGGAAATCAAGATATCTGTCCTGAAAACATGTAACTGAACCTTATCTGCTATGTGGAATTCCAAGAACTTAATGAGGAGAGTCAGTGTCTCTGTTCATATGTATGTCAGGAAGGCCCCTGCCATATGTGCATAAGAATGTAGAATTCCTACAAAAGGAAAGCATTCCTACAAAGGGAAAGCAAGTTTTGTATGCAGAAGGTCCCAGGCTCAGCCCCTGGCATCTCTGGGCATGGTCAGCAAAGAATCTTGTCTGAAACCTAGAGATTGCCACCAGGAAGTGTATATAACACTGAGCTGAGTGGACTGACAGCATAAGGCACATTTTGCCACCCAATTACAATCCTATACTCACTCTCTTGGAAGTGAGCACCACTGAACTCAGCAAGGCTTACTTCTGAGTGGATATGCATAGGGTCATAAATACCCACTCAAAGAACTCAGTTAAACTGTGGATTAATTAAGATCAGATTAAAAAAAAGAAAAGACAAATAAGAGAAATGAAATTGTCTTTGAAAAGACAATTTTTGAAATGCATGTACTTCTTAGTCAAGCAAGCATATGACCTGATGGTTCTATTTCTTAAAGTGCTTTGCAACTAATAAAGTCCTTTAACATCCTAAGAGATCCACTGTGGTGTAGTGGTTAGAATGCCTGACTGGGGAGCTGGGAGATCTGGGTTCTAGGTCCAGTGGGTGACTTTGGCCAGTCATCGACCCTCAGTCTAACCTCTCTCACAGGGTTGTTGCTGTGAGGATTAAATGGAAATGAGGATTATGTAAACTACAATGAGTTCCATACAGGAATATAAATGCAGTTCCTTGAAGGATATAAATGAAATGCAGTAGCACAAGAATAATCCAAAAGTTTTGCTCATGCACCCTGCCTGCACTGGACAATTATAGCTAGTTAAAGACAAGGGGTAACATGGGAAACCACTGCAGGAGGCAGGTCTCAGTGGACTCAGCAAATGCTGGGAAGAGCAGCTGTTTCTCCCAGCCTTGATAAAATCAGTTCAGACTGTGGATTCATTGAGATGCTTTCACTACCAAAATGCATAAACTCAAGTGGTGCTGAGAAGAACTGTCACTTGACCCAAAGCACATAGCAAACCACTTCCAGAACCAGCTAAGTGTCATGAAATTTCACGTCTTTCTCAGCATAAGGTAACAATAAGTCAGGCAGGATGGGGCCACAGCCATCAACAAAGAGGACCTGGTGAAAGGTAGTCTGCCCTCCCACATCAATATCTAGTCATCCTCTGCCGTTAATTCAGAACTCCAAAAGGTGATTGCCCACACAGTGAGCCCACAAATAATCCATGCTAGATTTATTTATTTAAATTTATATGCTACTCAGAAGTCTGGAGGTGGCTTACAACAAACAATCAGTATTACAACTACTATAATTGTATCTGATTGCATATTTTTATTTGTAATCCTCCCAGGGGGACTTATGGCTAATAGGGAAGGATAAAAACCAAATAAATAAATAAATCACTAAAAAACCAATAAAACCAAAATGTCTTGAACCCTGTGGGAAGGTGCTAGTCTCAAAGATCCAATACCTGCTCTTGGATGACATCTTCATGCAGTGAGGAATTTTGCAAGTGTTACAGAACCCAAGAACAATGCCACCAGAAGGCCAGATTCACTAGGCTGATTTCCTAGTGGGATCACCTGAAGCAGAATGGTCAAAACTGAGACATGGACTAAGATGCATTCCATCAGCAAAGGAAAATAGATATCCATAATGATGATGTGGCCAGAGAAACTCCTGAAACTCCTGCTAGTCAGCTGTGGTAACTGAAAGTGACACTTGTATATTATCTTTCACAGGAAATGGCAGTGAAGCTTAAGCTAACTTGAATATTCTTGCCTTGAAAATTCTATGATGAAACAATCCAAAATGATATGATTGGGTACTGAGCACACCAGAGAACTTCAGAAGAATATTGGTCTAATCCTTTGACTGTGTGGATCATGAGATGATCCTGAAAGGAAATGGCGGTGTCTCAGCATGATTTTCCCGATGTGTTGTGTAGAAGGATCTACTGTCAGTACAGAATATGGAAAGACAGAATGGTTAATCTTTCTCTCTGTTCAAGCTGCATGCAGCACATATAATAAGAAAAGCTGGATTGGTATCAGAGGATGGAGCGAAAATTGGCAGAAGACGCACAATGACTTAAGATAGACTGATAATGCCATACACTAGCAGAAAGCAGCAATGAACTGAAACAATGCCTGATGAAAGTGAAAGTAGAAAAGCAGGACTGCTGCTGAACACAACAAAGAAAATGAAAGTTACAACTACAGAAGAATTACAGAATTACAGAAGAATTACAGAATTACAGAAGAATTACTTTGCCATCAACCATGAAGAAATTGGAATTGGGAAAGACTTTGTATACCTTGGCTCAGTTATCAGTTCAAAGGGACACTGCTGCCAAGAAAGTAGAAGACTGAGAGTTGGAAGGGCAGCAATGAAGGAACTAGAAAAGATCATCAAGTGTAAGGAAGTTACACTGGAGACCAAGGCCTAAATGATTCACACTATTGTATTCCTAATCACTTTATATGGGTATGTAAGTTGACCAGTGATGAAAACTGACAGGGAGAAAATTGATGTTTAAAAGCATAGATCTGGAAGAGAGTTTTTCAAATATTCTAGGCACAGAAAAATGAGCAAGTGGGTCATAGATCAAATGAAGCTAGAACTTTACCTGGAAGCAAAAATGACAAAACTAAAGCTGTTAAATTTCAGTCACATCATAAAAGTCAAGACTCACTACAGAAGACAACAATGCTAGGAAAAGTTGAAGACAGCACAAAATGATGATAATGACCACGTACAAGATGGATTGATTCCATAAAGGAAGCCACATACTTGAGTTCACAAGAGCTAAGCAGGTCTGTCGAGGTTAGGACATTTGGAAGGGCATTCATTCATGTGATTGCCATAAGTCAGAGATGGTGGAATGTAACAACAACAACTAGTCCAATAGGAAGCTCACAACAAAAATATTATGAATGGCTTAATTGCTTCATTTTTAAGATGTAACCCCCAAACTCAGATATTTTCATCATACCTCCTCCCTTTTTAACATGAAAAGCACCCTTTAATCAATCTGTTTCATTTCTGGTCGTTATTCATTTTTATGGATTAAGTATAGATAATAATAAGTTTCATTTTAAGCGGCTTATTTGTAAAGAAGGACACTGGGTGAAATTTACTAGAGTGGTACCTTGGCTCATGAACTTATTCTGTTCCACGACTCTGGTCGCGAGCCAATTTGGTTGTGACCCAAGTCAAATTTCTCCATAATGTTCAATGTAAATAAGGTTAATCAGTTCTGTGCCCATTTTTTTATCACAAAAATTTGAAACAAAGTGACAAAGAACAACAAAGATCATGATCATCTCCCCCCCTCCCCAGCGCGATCACACCTGTCTTCCCTGTGTGAGTACAATCACAATCGTGTGCGTCTTCCCTGCATCAGCGTGACTGTGATCGCGGCCATCTCCCCCCACCCCCAAGCACAACCACGATTGCGCCCGTCTTCCCTGCCCGAGCATGACTGCGATTGCACCCATGCAGGGAAGATGGGCACGATCGTGATCATCACCTGATGCAGAGTTCGCGACCTGAGGCAATTTTTTTCTGAAATTTCTGTTCATGACCCGATTTGGTCGTAAACTGAAGCGTTCGTGAGCTGAGGTATCACTGTATTGTAAAATTTAGATTGACAGACAGACAGACAGACAGAGTAGATAGATAGATAGATAGATAGATAGAGCCTTTATACACCGAAGCGCTGATAAATAATAGCAGTAATGAACCTCCATTTACGGTGAATTTGGACAATTGGTGGTACTCCTATAATGCCTATAATCTTGAACCACTGGCTGTTTTGGCTAGAGCTGGTCGGAGTTATAGGCCAAAGTATCTGGAGGGCCAGAAGTGATGTACAGCACTAGGAGTCAATCCAATTGACCTCTTCAAGTTCTGTTCAGTGCATGATTTTAAATGATTGGCTATACTCTAGCATTATTGTAAGCCATCAGTGAGTGGTTCAATTTATTCATCTTATTGACAGGTTCCTAGAGTTGTAGGGTCCTTAAACTATTTCCCAGTTATATAATTTATGCAGTGAAAATCACTACTATTTAAATAATAGCAAAAGACAGAAGAACAGTGCTTTTAGAATATATCAGCTGTGAAATCTGCACAATGTAAAGCTAAAGGCAGTTAACCATTCCTCATGATTCTTTAAAAATATACAGCATATGATATTGTAATCAATTTTAATTCTCTAAGAATGACCAATAGTGCATAATAAGCATTTATTCAATGTAATAGTTGATCGCACATGAAAGGAACAGCATAAAAACTTAGTCTTAGGGCCTTCAATTTGTAACTTGTGTTGGGAACTTGTAAGATTTGTTAGCTTTATAAGTCATATTCAGTACTCTGTAAAGAACCACATACACAACAAGGACTATACATATTACATTTTAAATGGTGCAAATAATTATAATGACCAGCATAAAATCATCTTGCGTGGCTGAGAAATGCTTAAATTATTACGGAGCTGAATGCTGATTAATTAGAAGCATAACAAGTGTCTGATTATAGTTATGATTGAATGGTATTTCCTATATAACTTGCCAGTTCTCTATGTTCTCGATATGAAGTCTAAGTCTCATTTTTAAAGAAAACTATATTTAGGTGTACATGAAGATTTTTGATATTCTGTGCAAGTAGGTGATACATTTGTGGAGGGATTTAACTGAAAACACTGGACTGGTCATGGTATTCATTGTAGATATTCCCTTATGCCAGCCAAGTCCCCTGGCTTCATGTGGCATCCCTGTGGAGGTGATGTGAGTTGTGCAAAGCTAAAGAGAGCACCTCAGTACTATCCTCCCTTCACCTACCTGTATCTTAGGTCAGGGATAGTGTCAAATATTCCTCCAGGGTTCGGAGGGAGACTTTTAGGAGAAGAACTCAAGGAAATACAGTGGGCAAAATGCAGAAATATGGTGACTTGGAGGCCAAAGGTTCCACATCCCTCCCTCCCTTACAAGAAGGTCATTTTCACAGCCTGAAGCATGCTATGTCTGTAGTATAGTAGAACGAACAGCAGAAAGAAAGAATGTGAAGGATCCACTGAACGGACATTTCTAAAAGAACATATAATGTACAATAAGTCTTATCACCTCAGTTCACAGCTCCTCCTGGATCCTGCTCTAATGAACCAAGAAGTGGTGATCAGGTATGACAGTAATTGCCAAATAGAAAATACAAACCTACAGTTATCAAATGTATCATGTAATACATGAATTCCCCATTGCTGCCTAGTTCTCCTTCACTTGTACCTGTGAGTACCCTATTTACCATTAGAGACTGTGGACCTTTTTTACCATTTAAAGATTAAATTTGTGCAATAACTGCAACAGAGCAAATGTGTTTTATTCAGGTTCTATAAAAACCAGACTGCACAATTTTTGCCAGTAAAGCTGGCATTTTAGAGTTTGGTGCTGAATATAAAGAAGAGTCCTTGATATAATCCCCAATAATATTTTCTTTTATTTGCTGCTCTTCTGTTTTATAGCCACATCATATGGTCTCATGCCCTCAACTCTATCAGGAATTTTAATGACATTGTCTAAGAACCAGGAACCAGTCTCAGAATTAGTGTAGCAGTAGCTGTATTTATACTTTCTTTTAAGAATCTGTGGCTGAAGACAGACATAAACTAAAAAGAGTGTTCAGAACCAATTTCTATAGATGCAGTCTGATTAAGGGCATGTGCTGAATGTTCTCAGGAGTAGGCATGAAAAGTTAAGTTTTCAGAACTAATACTCTATGAAGCAATGCCTAAAACTGCCTAAAATTCAGTTTCTTTTCAGCCCTGCGCCCACAGTTTGCTTCCTTCATGAAGCTGATACCATTTTTGTTTGCTTTGAATACAGCTCCTTCTTCCTCACGTCACATGATCCTAACTCATCAGGGATCACATTGAGAATGCAGTGATGTTAAATAGCTAGCCATATTTGACATTGTGAGGGCAAACATAACCATAACTTCCTGTCTACATATTTTTTTTTAAAACGGTGTCACTTGTCCTGGCCATTATTGTTTCTTTTTCAAATAAAGCAGTTGGTAGCCATGTCGGTAGATTTTCCATAATTGGAGATGAGGGGCAGTGGGCATGATGGACCATCAGAGATAGCAAATGACTGATCCAACAGGGAGAGGCAAAGTTGGAGGCTTGCTGTGTCTTCTAATTTCCAAGTGGGTATGTTCAGAACTCTTCTTTTATCTTATGTCTGTCTCCAGTGTTCAAGCCTTTTGACTTCTTCCCTTAAAGCAAAAATAGTGCAACCCTTTCTCGAAAACTTGCAGTTTATGTTTGTGGGAAGGAGAACAGCTCAGCTCTGCCTCTTTCCAAACATGGGAAGCTGTAGCCAGCTTTGACACAAGCCATTAAAAAAAGTAGGCTATAGCCTGACAGTTTATAAGACAGATTAATGGCAGTTTTTACACATCTTTTCTTTGGAAAATACAGAGGAGACTAGGCATGTAGACAAAGTAATATCTGGATTTTTTAATGCCAGCCAAAATGTAACAGATTTTGCTTACAAATGTTGTCTTATGTTCAGATATTTTCTAGTTTTTCAATTCCTCAGCACTTACTTTGAGTGTTAATTTGCAAATCATTTAGCTATATGGTTTGTTCTAACCAGGTATTCATTTTAAGATAATAAAATGTAGCACCTGGCTGAAAAGATGTAATAGGAGTTATGGGATCTAATGGCTGGGATAGAGGACACTGTAACCAGAGGTAGTGTTGCTAGTAATACACACTGAGCTGTTGAATTCCTTCTGGCCTTGGGGAAGTCATTTAATTTCTTTTCACCTCCGTCAGGCTCAGACAGAAAAGAGTTTTTTTAAAAAAATAATAATAACAAACTAAAGGGAACTTGGCCTGCTGAAGATCAGGTATTGCCCCTGAGCACAGCTTTCTCAGATAAAGTTATTTTAAATTATAGTTCTTAAAGGAAATATTTGCCCCATTGGAACTTGGTATGAAGCACAGCTGCTTACATTGCTGCTGGCTTCAGACTAAACAGTGATGTAGTACAAGGTGATCAAATGTCAAAATAAATGTGGTTTTGCACACAAGAGCACCAGCCTGAGCTCAACTCAAGGTTGACTCTGTGACCTGTGTATTCAATAAATTAAATACTTTTAAATCACTGATTGAGAAACTGTCAGGAATGAACTTTTTGTTTCAATGTTTGGAGGCTGCATAGTAGTAAAAGTCTATGAGCTGTCACCTTTCTGTGTGATAGATTACCACACATCATGTTAGTTCTGCATGGTGGTACATGGTTGGCTGGTCCAGGGGTCTGTTAATTGCAATGAAAAAACAATTCAAAGGGAATTTTGGACATGATATTCATTACTGTACTGAAAGTATCTTGCAGCTTCTGCTTAATTTTTGAGATTTTTTCATAATCTCAATAAAATTATAAAACTTGCATTTATATTTAGTTAATTTAGACTTAGTTTGTTTACAGTGTTCAGAAATCATTATTTTCAAGGGATGACTCATCCTACCTTCTGTTGCCTGTATCCCAGACATTTTATACCTGGATTGAATGAATCTGCAGGTTTTAGAATACTCCTTTACAAAAAGCTCAGTCAATGGGTAATCCAGATTGCAAAACCAGGGTACTGTATTTGAATTCCTTAAAGCCCCTAATCCAGATCAGTGGGATCACACTGACAACTGTAAAAAACCCAAACATAGACCTTCCTGTTTAATGGGCCAGGCGTGTTTTGCCTTTAATCTTTCTATCATGATTTCAATATTTCTTTGAACTGACTTGGGGATATCACTGTGCAAGTCTGTGTTCAAATAGCATGGCACCCTCAGTAATTCTAGTAATCCCTTTGGACATTAGGCCTGTCAAGTCCTGAAACACTGGAGATAGACTGTCAGTGTCAAAGTCAAAGGGAAAAAGTTAACACATGTGTGTATGTGCATGGGTGTGCACACACACATACATTTAAATGAGAATGAAAGCCCTTTTCATCTAGCATATTTGGAATGAATTAAGACTTTCAGTCTTCATATTGCAAGAATTCAACGTTCTGAAAAGAAGATGCTACGTTATGGGAGTTTTTAAATTACTGCTACTCTCAAATGTAATGATAATGGGATGGCTGGGCTAACAGCTGACTAGATGTTAGTACTACAGATTAGTCTGGCAAGCCACTGTAAGGCTTGTGAATCTTCCTTGGAAGAAGGAAAGGGAGGAGGCAAGGAAGAATCTGGAGGTTTGAGCAAAATATATAAAATCATTAAAAAGGAGGAAGAAGAGCAAATATCCAGGTTGAGGAAGTTTGGAACTTTTGGTTTTCAGGATGAGTCCCTGAGGATTATTTTATCTGAGAAACAGGGGAACACAACATGTATTATTAGTTCTGTAATTTTGGGATTTATTTACTATTATTTGATTATATCCCACCCTTTTCCTTTTCAAGGGTTAGGGTTAGGGTTATGTAAGGCTTAGGATGTCTTACATAATTTCCCTTTTCTCAGTCTTACCTCTGCCTGTGAGTTTGGTTGCGCTGAGAGTCTGTGACTGGCCCAAAGTCACCTAGTGGTCTCCCTGGCTGAGCAGGGACTAGAACCCAGATCTCCTGAGTCCTTGTCCCACAGTCTTAACCCCTACACCACACTGGCCCAAAAGCCCTCAAGGAAAGGTGTGCAACCACTATCTAAGATTTGCATTCAGGGTGCAGTCATATGCCTATTTTAAACAGAAGATGAAGTCTTATAACTCTGAGCATTCCCCCAGTGGCATGATAAATATTGCTAGGGATGTTTATCTCAAAATATACTATAGGCAAATTCAGTGGTGGTTATAGGTAAATAACCTCTTGAGAAACATTTCCATCCCTACCAAAGCTCTGCTTTAACATTGGTCCGGAACTCCCCTTGAACCTCCAGGTTTTCACATAGCTTGTCATCAGAAGAATTGGGTGGCAAATTTATCCTTGAGCTTTAAGCATTATATGTTTAATGCATTTCTACTATTTATTTATTTATACTATTTATATCCCATCCCATACACAAAGCATCTCAGGATGGCTGACAAAAATCAAAGCAAACAATCCATATCAGTCCATACTAGGTTTATTTGTGCTGTTCTATAGATTTACTAGGGACTGCAGGTGGTGTAGTGGTTTAAACCACTGTGCTGCTGGACTGGTTGATCGAAAGGTCGCCGGTTGGAATCTGCACAATGGGATGAATTCCCATACTCTGTCCCAGCTCCTGCCAACCTTGTAGTTCGAAAGCATGCAAATGCAAGTAGATAAAAAGGTACCACTTCAGTGGGCAGGTAACAGCGTTCCGTGCACTTCGGTGTTTAGTCATGCTGGCCACATGACCATGGAGACTGTCTGAGGACAAACACTGGCCCCTCGGCTAGGAAACGGAGATGAGCACCGCCCCCTAGAGTCAGGCATGACTGGACGTAATGTCAAGGGGAAACCTTTACCTTTACCATACATAGATTTACTTACTACTGAACATATTCCAAACAACATTTAAGTTATTCATTGTAAAATATAATGCCTATAAGCACATATTTAAACATATGCTTATTACCAGGAAACTGCAGAAACCTCCCAGTGAATATGGCCTCTGCCCTTACTGTTGCTTCTCGTGCAGACCTTGGAAATGCCAAAGACATTGTTGGTTGGATAGTTCGAGTTGCACAGATTCTGTTAGAATGGGGGCACTAGATTTAACCAACAATTGCCAACTCCCTAAAATATACTACCTACTGCATAAAAGTAGCCAGTTTTCTTAAGTTTTATATTTTGTGGGAAAACATGTGGGTGTATTAAATGAGCATTCAGTTGACAGCAAACCAGTTGAACAGTAAGCTTTATGGATATAAAGAAAATTGCATTGATTTGCAGTGGTCAGGGGAAGTTAATAGACAGAAAAGCACTGGAGCCTAGCCATGACACTGAAAGCAAAGCCCAAAATTGCCAGGAAGCCTTTTAGAAACTATGTATAGTAAACATTGCACCCTTGCATAGATACTTGGGACATTATATATAGTGTGAGTGTTTGTGTATCTACACACATGCTAGTATATATACTTATTAATATAAAAGAACATGAATAATGTATATGAAGTACATAATACAAATATAATGTGTGTGCATGCAATATAAATGAAGCCAGCAACATGAAATGCATGGAACATAACTGAGATCAGGGCATTATTCTTAGGGTTTCCAAGTTAGTTCAGATTAGATACAGCAATTCTGGGCTTATTTTCTCAAAGCTGTAAGTAAAAAGAAAAAAAGGAATGTATGATCACAACTTAAGCTGCAATTTGGTCAGATCTACACTGAGAACTGATATTATCCATGAAATGTTATTCAGGTAATAATATTGTATCTTAATTTTGCCCATACATTTGGGAAAGAGGAGGAACATGGGCTCCTTGCACAAAAAAGCAGGTTAAAAGCTTATAATAAGTTAAATGAACAAATAAATGCATACATAACTATAATCTGAATAATATGGAAAAAATTCAATCCACTGGGGTTTGTTTGGGGCTTTTTAAAATGGGTTTAAGAGTCAGGAGGGGCCTCTATCCAGCTCCGGTCATGACATGCTTACCATGTGCAATCTAGCCTATCCTTGAACACCCTCACTGATGGGACTTCAACCACCTCCCATGGAAGCCCATTCCATACCCTACGGGCCCTAACTGTCAGGAAGCACTTCCTGGCATCGAAATTGAACCTTGGTTCCCTGATCTTTGCTCCATTGGAATGTGCCCTGTCCTCCTCTGTGGGGCAGAACAAGTCTCAACCCACTTCTGCATGACACTCCATCACATATGTCACCAACAGATCCCCTCAGAGTCTCCTCCTCTCCAGGCTGTAAAGACCCAGTTCCCTCAGTCTTGCCTCATATGGCTTTCCATCCAGCCACCAGCCTTGTAGCCCTACGCTGCACTGATTCCAACCTGGCCATATCCTTCCTGTAATGTGGAGCCCAGAAATGAACACAGTACTCCAGTTGCTGGCACACCAGAGTAGTATCTAGTGGCAGTAATACCACGCGTCTGGATATGCATCCATAACAACTTTGAGAAGTCTGCTGCAGCTCCTTACTCATGCCTCCTTCCATATGCACCTACCCAGGCCTTAAGATTATCTTTTGAGGTCCTTTAAGGAGCCTTCTCCAAAGAAGATAAGGAGGGTATTTTCCAAAGAAGATAAGGGTGTTTTCAGTTGTAGCACCCCATTTATGGAATCAGCTCCCCAAACAGGTATACCTGATGCCTACCTTTTTCTCTTTCTGGCACCAGGTGAAACCCTTTTATTCTCCCAATATTTTAATAGTTAAGCTTTAATTTTAATATTGTATTTTATATCATTACTGTGCCTGTATTTTTAACTTGGCTATGGTGATGGTGACCTTGTTAAATAGTATTATTGTGCAGATGTTTATAGCTTGATTATTTTAACTTGATCATTTTGTAAGTTGATCCTTTCCCAGCATTTTTCCTTAGTGCATGGAAATAGAAAAATGGAATAGAATGAAAGATGTTCCAAATAATTTAATGTTTTTTATTTTGGCACAGCACTCAGTGCTTAAGCTTAAGAATGATAGATGAAATATAACTACCTTTCTTCTGATTTTCTAAAGTAGATAGACAATAAAATAAAGACTTTATCCACACACCAAGACAGAATTTCTCTGCAAACTTTTCCTCTTTTTTCGTATTCTTGAAAATGTAAATAAGCCTTCGTCCTTCACCCTTATTGAAGTTATTGTAAAATTCCAACAAGACAAAACTATAAGAAAAGTATAAAAGTAACTACACAGATTTGACTAAACCAATTTCAATATATCATGAGAGAGAGAGAGAGAGAGAGAGAGAGAGAGAGAGAGAGAGAGAGAATGAAAATGCATCTTTCTAAGAATTACCCATAAACTTCAACAAAAGCAGTCCAAATATGTATCAGTTCATGAGTGGAGTCTTTATAACATCTGTTCAAATGTTGAAAGCATCATTAGGGCCTCAATCCATTGCATTCCACTTGGTGAGCATTTCTCCTTCCAATGTTGTAATATCAGTCTTTTAGCTGTCAAAAGGGTGCTTACTATGCATGAACTTCCAGAGACCGGGTCCTTGAAGCATTGTATTAGTGTGAAGGCTGTACCACAGTTCTTTTGCTAATGCATATGTAGTACCTTGAACAGAAAATTGGAGGCTTTCACTGCTTCACTGCCAGAGTATTTGAACAAAGGTTTGTCAGTCGTGATTAAAAAAAGAAATACCTGGCACGTAAAATTGGATGCTGGTTTATAGTTTTAGTAGAACAGCTCTGTGATTTTCTACTGCATTGAGGCTTCTATTCAGAACAGGGCAGAAGTCAGAAAGATAGATTAGATAGCTTCTTAGCAAGTAACAAGTAGATTGATGGGTTTTACAGACAACAGACCCATCAGCATGGCTGTTAGCTCCTTCACAAACTTTAGATTTTTGAATGGAGAAACACTGTTTACACTAACTGTATTTTTGACACATCAGCTTCTAGCTTATTTCTTAGTTATGTTCTTCTATTTGATTTATTTGAAGGCAAGTGAAAAAGTTTAGTGATCTTAAGCTTATAACGTCTAGGAAAATCTGTGGATAAACACGTAATGTGCATTGGTCAATAGGTATTGAGAAACATGTTTCCCACCCAGATTTAAAGCATTTAAAAACACTTTTTATATATGACATTTAAGTTAATTCATAAAGCATATGAAGTGGAGTGGAACTTCTACGCAGTATTCTTTAAACAGCACCTTTGACGATGCAGGTGCCTGGCAAAAAGAGCAGTCTGAAAGAAGTCTAGGTAGTTGCATCCTTGAAGCTAAGTGTATTTGGATCCAGTCATTTCTCAGATAGGACATGAGATGCATATGAAACCTGCTTTAATTCATTTTGTGTCAGGATTACCACGACCATGCTTCCTAGATCCAACACAGACTACTGTAGTGCAGGTCCATTTCTAAAATTGTGGACCAGAACGTTTTCAGTAGTATCAGTGGGAAGAAAACATACAAGTTCACTTCATTCAGAGGAAGCGGTGCCTGTACTTCAAGGATGCACACAGTTGACAAGCGCACTTGGGAAAATCTGCATGAAATGTGCACACATTTGCACTTCAAAAGAAACAAAGGTTACAACTTTATACAAACACCTGCTGGAACTAGCTTAAAGGTGGAATCTTGAAAACCTCAACCTTTTGCTTGTACCTATAAAGAGGACTTTGCTTGGAAATCCCATCTACACCACTCTTGAGTCTTTTGTTAGAAGGGCAGGATACAATCATCATTAAAACAAGCAAACAAACAAACAAACTCAGAATGAGATATTGAGCCCAATCTTCATCATAATGTACAAGCTGCCTCTCTGTGATTTACATAAATATCATGACCCTTAGAATAGGTAACAGTTTAAGAGAACAACAAAATAAAACAGATGTTGTTTGCATATTTGTTTATAGAATGTCATTTATATACATTACAGTTAGCAAAGGGATTTAAAATCTAACATAAATGCAAAGGACTTAACAGCAGGAGGGCAGGGAAATGGGATGGGGCAAACAGGCAAGAATATGCAATTAGTTAATTTACACATGAGAAACCTGGCAACTTTCCCTTCCAAATTTAATCAAATGGCAGTTCCCTGTGGTTTCAAACCATTGTTTCAGTTCCTAGTTTGTTAACTAATTAGATTTTAAGCTAGTGACAGCTACTGAAATTTGGGCAGTAAGAAAGTGGACACATAATTTTCTTCTCTGTTATATGAAAAAGGAGACAAGGTGAGCTATAAGAAGACACAGCCCTGCACCTTACTGGAGCTTATTTGTGGTTTTTCATTATTCCTGAACCAGACCTATACAGGTGGGCCAAAAGTAGGTATACAAAACTGATGGGATCATGCAGGACCTCACACAGTGGATGAATTAAAGGAGTTTATCACGCAAGTATTTTTCAGCATCAGTGCAAACTGGAATTTGTGTCAAAGTGTCAGGGACAGGAATGTTGGCACATTGATAGAGAACATTATAAGCATCTAAGAGACTAACATGACCTACTATACCTACTTTTGGCCCACTCTGTATATGTTGGTTGTTCAAACTAGGGACCATCAATGTAACTCAGGTGATCATAGCCTCCTTAATCTCTAGTATGTTTTGCCTAGAAATTGACAAATCTTTCAGTTTCAGTTCCATTCAGTATCTCATTTTTCTAGTCTTAAGTTCATTTTGTCCTGTTTCTGATTTTTTGTTTTTAGTTTTGAATGAACTTTTGTATGCATTTTATAGTACCTTTTTCTTAGTATCGGCATTTTTGCAAACAGTTTTCCCTTCTGCAATCCATTTATGTGCATTATTTTCACTAATGTATGCATTATTGAACACACTTTCCCTTCATATACTCATTTTTGTTTGCTTCTTCTGATTGGTAATTCATTGCAATATTTTAACAAATGCCAGTATAAATATATAAACATATTTTGGTTGCCTGTATTTGGACAGTGTAAATTAGATAAGTTCACATTACAACGCAAGCTGAGCAATTCTGTCTCTGTCTCTCTTTTAGGAGGTGGGCAATGTATTTGTTCATTTTAGTAAGTGGTCACCCCACAAATATATGCTTAATAAATACGTTCCTGTCCTCTGTACGGCAACCTTTATAATAACAATTTTAAATGATCTTTTAAATGATCAAAGTGCTATTACTATGTGTTATATTCTTCCAAAGTTTTAAAACTTCTAATTTGAGTGCAGAAATCATCCAGAAAAGGGAGAAAACTATGCACATGTTATCATTTTTGTTTTTAGCCTGGGATGTCCTCAGGCTCTTATTGGTAAGACTCATGCTTTTACTCAGTCTATTAAAACACCCATACCCATACTTCTTACAGATCTACTCAAACTGGGTACCAGAATTGAGCAGAATTAAAATAGCAAAGATCAATATCATGAAAATTATAAATTACATGAAACATGGATAATTAGAAAGCCAGCTAATAAATAATACTTAGCAACTTAAGTATTAATATAAATATTGCAGAAAGAGAAACATCTTCAGGATCCTCGGACTCTGGAGGCTTGAGGACTATAGCATACCCCAGCTGTCCCACATTGCCCTAACCTGCAATTTCCAAAACAGGGCAGGCCCCTTTGAGAGACGGAGTTTTAGTCAACCAGCCTAAAGGTAGCCAAATTTCTATTTAAGTCCAGTCTTGCTCTGCTTATCCTTGAAGGATCATAAGACAATCCTTCCAGCCCCAGCACCACTGAAAGATTTCTGTGGTGCTGCTCTCTTTTTGTCTTCTGTCTCAGAAACTTGACAACCCAACCTATATTACCAGACATCATCATAGCCCATGCCCTGAAGTGGTACAAAGAATTAGACACTGGGTGATAAGAAATGCCTCCATATTGTGTGAAAGGAATGTTGCTGCTGCCAGTACTGGGCTAGATAGACAAATCCTCTGGTCTGGCCTGAGCTCCTGATGGAGTCTCCAATCTCCATACATGGCTGAAGGGCCTCATTCAGGTGAATTTGCAAGAGATGAATTTGCAAGAGATGTATCTCCTCCAATTCTCATGAAAACTCCCCTGAAGTCTGTTATTCAAGCCTCTATTGTTCCACAGTTCCTTGTTAAGTGTTACAAGCAGTTTGGTGGGTATTTTTAATACTGCCCTACCAAAGCTCTCCATACCACTGTATTGCCTTTTTAAAAAATCTCGCCTATCCATATTTATTCAAGAGAGCAACTAATTCAGGAATGAGATAATTTTAAAATTCTATTTATGGATGTGTGAATCATAGAATCTCTTGCTTCCTGTGTTAATGATAGAAGGTTATTGAAATATTCTGGGCTAATGGAAGTAGAAAGAACTATCAGTCAAATTGCAATTTTCAACAACTTGTTTCTGGCTTCTGTGTTTTCATGACATTTTTTAAAATGGCTTATCTGTTTCTTATAGAATAAAATAAAAGCAAAAACAAAATAAAGCAACAAACCCAGTCTTTAGGGATGACAAAAAGGCATTTGCCCTCTGAGACTTACAGTTACATCATTTTTCCTAGAGCAGTATCCAGCCCTCCTTTGATTGATGATGCCTCCAAAACCTCGTCTGCAAAACTGTTCCAAGCATTTATTACTGTCTGAGTGAAAATGTGCTTCCTAATGTCCACTTCGAACATGTCTTCCCTTAACTTACACCCTCCATAGGCTCCCTTACCACATCTTTTGCCCTTAAATAAAATTTTAGGTGGCTGACATCTGTGCTGACTTTGAAAAATATGCTTCAGTTAGGTCGTTTTAGATATCTGTTTCTCTAAGAGAGAATTTAATTTTTCCTTTTGCCTTTTTTCTCATCCTCGAAGTTAGGCAATTAATCCTAAAAATTGCTTTACCGTCCTTCTTTAAGTGCTGCAGTATATCTTGCAGCAGTGTGGAGTAGCTAAAGTAGAAAATGGTAGCCTAACAAGCCAGGGAAGCTTTATGATGGGAGAGGAGTGTGAGAGAAAAATGCTTTAGGCACGAATGGTAAAAAGCTAATAAAAATAGGTTGAAATGTTCATTAATTTTTTTAATAAAATACCAGTATGAGAAACGGGCAGAAATAAATATAATTACTGTATGGACAGTGATCACTTCAGACGTTATTTAGACCTACATTGTTCAAGCACTGTGTATCCATTGTAATAGATATACTCAAAGCTTATGCTAGAAAACTGTAATGTATTTTTTTTACTTTTATTTTGTTGTTAACTTCTATTTGATTTCATTTTTGTTTCAGTTTATTAAATTTCACAATACAAAAATTAATAATAAAAACATTGTTGGAGCAATGGAAGAATAGAAGGAAGGCAGTAGTGCTCCAAGATCTAATAATTTCTTTCCAGTCTTACATCAGTGATGTGCCATCTTTAAGAACAGAGCTGTGTGTTAGAAGAAGCACAGGACTGCTGCCGAAGAGGCCTCCCTCTTGTCGCAATCTCCTTGGAAGTGTGAAAGTAGTGAAACATACCTTCTATCCTGATGTCAGCACTGTATGCCATTCCCTGTTCCTGTTCCAAGTCATTGGCTATCAATGCAGGAGCCACAGGATGACTCACGACATGGTGATGTCAGGATACACAGAACATTCCACTGACTATTACAGAAGGGAAAGGCTTTGGTCTTCATTGGTGGACTAATGCCTCTTTAAACAAGGGTGAAAAGCAGGACATCGCCACTTCTCACTTGCAGAAATGTTTCTAATACCCAATTATTCCAGTACCTTATTTTTAATTGCCTCTTGAGCCTAACAGGCATATCATCTCTAAATGCTCTAAATAAATAAATACCATCTGGTAATACTGCTGGCAGCCATGGCAGTATCCAGCAGGACATTCACACTCTTGATTCCATTGTGTGTTGCTAATTCTCATCTGCAGATGTGGTGCCCTCTCTTCATGGAATGAAGATTCAGCACTTCCAGGCAAACAGAATTGAGCGAACAGAATAGGGCAGAGCTCTCTGTCCTGTTCTGATCCAGAAACAAGCACTGCTGCTCTATTTATAGGCTTCCTGAAGGAGTGAGTCTCACTTGAACAACACAATTGGTAGGACTTACCACTTGTGGAACAGAAATAGCAAAGCCCAAAAGAATTGACAGGGGTGTGGGCACCCACTGAATACTCTCCTGTGAAAGTTTCAGAATCATAGCTTCTCTTACTATGTGTTGTGAGGTGTCAGCTCACAGTTGTAAATGACCCACACTTATGCCGGCAATAAAGCTAAAGTCTTTTATTTCTACTTTTTACAAGATTTACGATGCTACGAATAAGCTCTACTGCAATGACCTTTACAAGTTAGTTGGTATCTTCTTAGTGACGTCCCTCAGGGAACCCACGTGGGATCAGCTTTCTTTGTCCCACCTTTCTCCCCTGAGGTAGGACAAAGCCTCCTTTTGTTCCAATCAGCGTAAGCTACATTTAAGAGTTGCGCAAGACAAATCTATCCCGCCTCCTGCATCTTCTGTATCTTGTTCAGGAGAAGCAGTGACAGGAGGAAGGGGGGCATCCTGCCCACGCTCTTCAGGGGCAGAACTTGTAGTGTCTTTTTCCTCAGGGTCCTCATGGTCGGACAGAGGCCAGGAGGAGGGATGGCTATTTGTTCAGCTACTCCCAAGCCAGGTTGTGGAAGGGTCACTTGGCCACAGGGCTTCAAGTATAAGTCCTCCTGTTCTGATGTCTGATTCTCTCTTTGGGCGTTTGACTCTTCCTTGTGAGGTGCTGCCTCTGTTGAGGTGCCAGGCACAACACTATGGATGTTCTACCCAACTCTTCTAACAACATTTGAAGCATTTGTCAGCAGTTATCTTCTGAAGCTCTCAAGGGGACCAAAGCTTCTTGAAAATGCTTTGTTCAGTGGTGGAACACGTGTTTTCCACTCTAATGGCTCAAGGTCTAGTTACTGCTATCTCCCAGTAGAACTGGGAAAGATCCCCAGAGAATTCCAATCAGAGTAGACAGTACTGAACTAGATGGATTGATGGTCTGCTTTGGTATGAAGCTTCCTGTGTCTGATATAAAATGGATTTCAAAAGATGCAGCAATTTTTGGATAGAAAGCAGATGCAGTATTGTTAAGGGGACTGCATTTCTGCCATAAACTGTAATAGTGATGTGGGTTTTTCAGAAAAATATTAAATGGAAAGGAAAGGAGAGCAATGTGAAAGAAGAAAATTATCTTTCAGTTGTATAATTCCATGTACTATACTGTAAATCCTGGAAGGAAATACATACAGTAAAAAAAAAATCCCTGCCCCTCACATAGAAAGATGAACTAATTCAGTTGGTGATGTTTCTTCACAAACACCAAATTTCCATCTAGCAGGAATACCTCTGACATTTACTTGAGAACAGTGATGACCCTCTTTGTTTGGAATATGTAAAAACACTGAAGGGTACCCTGTTTCACTTAAATCAAAATGTAAAGACAAATTTGGTGGAAGAACATCTTAGGATGTTCAGGGAGTCAAAAGAGTTTCCATGGCAAAATTCCACAGAGGAATTCTGTACATCCATAGGCCAGGCTCCTGCCCAGAATAATGCTCTCTAAAACCCATAACACACAAACATGAACATATGCACACTGTATGCATATGTACAGAAAGGGAAGGAGGGAAAGGAAAGGAGAGAGAATCAGGGCTTTCCACATCTTAGAACATCCCAGTAATTATTAGGCTGCCTGTCTTTTTTCTCTGAAGAAAACTTGGCTCTCACAGAAACATGACAAGTTTCCCTTTCATGTTGTGCTTTGGGTTTCATTTCTTGTAAGGTTATGACTCTCATTTGAAAATGCAATAAAGGGATTAATCATTAACTGTCATACAGAAGTACATCACAGAGCAGGGTTTTAATGTTGTTCTATTTCTATAAATCACAAATTGTGTTTCTCTGTTTCACATAGCACACTTAAATCATAAATTCACCTCAAAGGAAATGTGAATATTTGTAGCATGCTGGTAGGTCAGCGGCCCATGAGACATGGGCAGGGCTCCTTTCTCCTTTGGTGAGTGTTATAGGCCACCACTATCTTCCATCCCCTGAGCTGCATGTGCCCATTCCAGCCTCATTCTCTTTCTTAGCACCAGCCAGTGATGATCATATTGACTGTCACCCAACAGCTTTTCAGTACTAAGACATTTGCAGAATGAGAGCTGCCTCAGGGATTTCATCGTCATCTCATTCATACCAAGTAGACTCAAGACAGTATGTGTTTGCACTGTTCTGTAAACACCAGTGGGTTGCCACCTGAGTCTTTCCTAAGAGGAGCAGGAAGGGGGTTGTTTCTTATTCCAAGGAAGGGAAGGGAAATCACAGAGATGAGTGAATAGGGAAAGAATAGCTGTAAGCCTCTCCCCATAGACATCCAAGCTCTAGAGGAAGACAGGTAACCACCTCTGTAAGATTGTACTTGAAAGGTGATCCTTTGCAAGCAATTCTCTAGGGAAGATTCCCTCTCTAGTGCAGGATTCCCAAACTTATTTTGGACCTGAGGAACATTTGGGAGACTGCTGTGGGCACCACCACAAAATGGCTCCAATGGAGGATATGGCTAGTCACGTAATGGCTGCTGTGAGTGCCTGAGTAGCCAAAACTGAGCAAAAGAGATTTCTAAGGTGAAACAGACAAAGGGGTAGGCGAGAGAGAAAGAAGGCTATGGTTTGGAAGGGAGAGAAGGACAGGTACCATAATATTTCACAAGTTTTGTATTTACAAATGAAATAAGGGGAAAGTGAGTTGAAAGTTTCATGAAGTTTCAGCAGGCACAATGGTACCCATGGGCACCACATTGAGGACCGTGCCCATGGGTACCATTGCTCTGTATTCTGAGCTCTTTGTATCCAATACCTGTGGGGGAGGGTAAGCTGGTGGATATCTCTGAGTGAGAAACTTACTCTGATAACAGCTAGAGAAGGAAACCAAGGTATTATGGACCAGCTGGCTCCAGGCATTCCTCCCAAGCTCCATGCACTTGCACAAAAATTAGTTTAAATCTGCATCTTAAAAAATACAGTGGGGTGTGATTCTACATTTTGGGATAGGGAAGACTTTTACATTTCTGATTGAGAGCCCTGTACCTACTATAGACAAAATTAAAAAGAGCTAGCTTCTAGATATAGACTTAAGTGGATGTCTATTTTGGTTCTTAAAAGGGAAAACATGGGTTCTTATTTTCTGCTGGTGGCCTTCTGCCCGACACACTCCCTATGTTGTTGGTCAGACATGGAAGTACAGGAGTGCTCTGTCCTAAGGCTCAAGCAAAAGTGTTTATGGAAGACCTGGTTTGGCAGGCTTTATCTTGGAGGGCTTGGGTCCAGCTTAACTAATCATCTGGGAGCTCAGCTAGCTTTTCCTATTTTTACCTTGAAGCTGGGACTATGACACAAGAGGAAATAAAAAGGAAGCTGATTAGTCTCATGCATGATCTAGAAAGCCCTTAAAAACCTGTATCCAGGGAAGTGTGATTACTACTAATTTTATACAAGGAGTTTTGTGTGATGTCCAAAGAAAGTATCTTGAAAACCAAATATCTTGGGTTTGCTACCAAAGTCAACCAAAATTTGTGGACCTAAGGTTGAAGCCAAAGGCTAATACCAATGTTAATCTTCTGTATTTATTTCAGAGGGCCTACTCTGTCTAGGACAAATATTAGATTCTACCTACTGTATGAACTAAATTCTAGTTCATATAAAATCACTATACTTCATTTGGGGCAGACATATTTAATCAGTGTAAGGAGCTATTTTAGGCAATACTTCTTTTAATTCAATGTGTTCAGTACGGAGTAAGTTGAATCACTGTAATGGTAAAAATAAAAGATTATATTGTTCTTCCAAAACCATTATAGAATTATAAACTCATATGATGGATTACATGTATGATACTATGTCAAACACTTCCGTAAATAAGGAAATGTTTCTAAATATTATGAGGATTATATGAAATCATCAAATTAACACCAGCCATTTGATCAATGGGTTCTAACAGGTTGTGGTCACTTGTAGAGTGTTTTACAACATTATCTTAGAGGATGTTCATACTACAGCCCCTTATAACTGTATTAACTTTTGCTTCTTTTGTCTCCCTTGTTGCACTTTGGTACTTTGTGTGTTAATGATACATGCATGTTCCCTCCTAGCCCTAGTTGGCCGCAGGTTCAGTCTTGAAAAGCAGGCTCAGACACCCTGTTTAAAATAATAATAATAACAATAATAATATCACAACATTTTGCACAAATGTGTAATTGTGAGTGCTCATGTGCAACTTTTTGAAAAAGGAAAAAGGGAAATATGCCTTCTTGTGGGATTGACATGAGATAGACATGAAGGGATCAATTATAGATTGTGGATACAATTTCTGGTATTAAAAAAGTGGGAATCTTTTTATCTTTAACCATTGCCAGTGCATCAGATGTCACTTGAAAATAAATAATCAATTAATCAAAAATGGCAGTAAAATGGAGCAAGATGTTTAAAATCAGCTTTTAAATACATCAGTGCAGAAGATCAGTTGTCCCCTTTGAAATAATTTTAGAAATTGCTCTAAAAGTATGCTTGAAGGGTGATGTGTTTGATTATATCCATGGTATCCTACATTTTATTTTAAGTTGCACCAGAATTTTTCTTATCATGAGTTACTGCTCAGAGGTAAGTAGTGACAGTTTTCTACTATACCCTTGAATGCACCTTTTATTATTAAAGAATCAAGCATAATATCTTGATAAAAAGTACTTTCTTCTCTCTTGTCTGTTGAGGCTCAGGTGCAGATGTAACATTACAAATCTCCAAGCCATCGTCAGGCTATAAGGAGCATGTGCCTATTGGACTGACTCTACTTTCTCATATATAGATCCCATTTCCATTTGTTTTAACTACAATATTGCAATACATCAATATTTGCAGGGGGCCATTATTCACACAAAACTAAGACTTGCCTTGTAGCCCAAGTCTGAAGTGAATTTGAGAACTCTGGGTAGGAAACTTAGGTAAGAATTCATTTTTAGGTTAATAATGATTAGTATTCATATAGAACCATGGACTGGAGAAGTGGATTTGTCAGGAGAGAAGAGGGAAAGTGAACAAGTAGGCCTATAGCTCTTTTTAGCTCTGGTTAGGAGACTGGGAATGTTATACCTGCACTGGAACTTTCATAAATCACAGGGCTTTAATAAGCCAACACTAATATAAAAAGTCAATGAAAATTAAAAATATAAAATATTATTGTCTGAAGGTGGTATTCAATAATGTTTTGTGTCTTTGAAAGTATTTTGAACATGACAAGATGCTTCCAAATGTAATAAAAGGTGCATTTACCTGTTTCCAGGATCAGTGGTTTTGGCGTGTCAGAAATAACAGGGTGATGGATGGATACCCCATGCAGATTACCTACTTCTGGAGGGGACTGCCTCCAAGTATCGATGCAGTTTATGAAAACAGTGATGGAAATTTTGTTTTCTTTAAAGGTAAGGTGTACAAATAAAAGAACATCTAAAGTTTTTTTAAGATTAAAAAACTTGTAAGAATGTGAAATTGTTTGGCAGATCTGGATAGTTTTTTCAGTTGAAATGTTTATTATGAAATACAGATGCAATTCCTAGAGAGTGCCCTGTTTTCTCCAAAATAAGGAATATTTGAATCAGAGTTTAAAAGCCACAGGTTCATAGTCTCTGTATAAAATGGGACTCACTGCAGCTGAGACTATTGGCTAGAGTTAGGCCCACATCACTTGAATCTGATCAACTATAGCACTTGAAGACATTTCTGCAAACATGAATGATGTATCTGGCAATGTCTGGATTAGAATGTTTGAATGTACTTTGCATAGGATTGCAGTTTGAAGCTTCAAAAGCTGCAGAGTGTGGCTTACTATAGATTACTATACGAGGCAAAGTTCATGCCTGTGCTTCCTCAGTAACATTTACTTCCAGCTCATATCCAGGCTGGTTCTGTTCTTCTTTGCTTAAGACCAGGGTACTTGAAGTACTACCTGTTTCCATATATGCCTTCCATAAAGGGCTTTCTATAGCTGTTCTTATCTTCTGAAGTAAGGTGGATGGGTCATACATAAAAACCCATAAGACCTGCAATGGTGGCCACTGATTTAAAAGTAATTTCAGTGACTTTTGAAGATAAGTAATTTAAAGGAAATTCTACATAATATAGTAAAGTTACTAGGGAATCTTATCTGGTTTTCAGTATTATGCTTAAACAGAGAAGTAAAAGACAGATCCGATGGCATTTTCATGTGTGGAGTTTCTCCCACATATCATAAGACCCAATTTTATCGTCACTGATTTTAATAGTCATTTCACGGAAATTTAGTTGACAGAATTTGTACCATGACATCCTATTTATACACCTTTCACATTCAAATATATTGACCAACCTCCAACGAAAGGACAAAATTCCAAGACTTCAGGAGTCTTAGTTGCATGAGCACAGTGCCTATAAATTGTTGATGCCCACGAACAGCAATATACTTGAAACTGCATGCAGGGATGTGCTCACATTAAGTCACATAAAATCCAGGCAGTTTTAACTCCAGTGCTGACACCTGAATACTTCTGTGAGTCTGTGAAATTTTCCTTGTCAAAACTCATGTGTCATAGAGCACAGGATATGGTCTGTATAATTAAATTAGGAAAATTGGGAAAGTCAGACAATTTAATGGAGGTGTGTGATGATAATTGGGAAATAAGCTTCTTCTGGATTCAGTCATATGTTAGACTAGGGTAGACAACATGATGACCTGAAGATATTGGTTTCCTACAACAGCAGAGGGTTGGGCATGATGGCCTTCATAGCCCCTTCCAACTCTACTATTCTATGCTTCTATGATTATGGACTACAACTTCTAGCATGACTAATTATATACCTGCTCTACTCTGCTTTAGAGAAAGCATGATTGAATGTATATCTGAATGAATATACAATGATGCAAACGGTTGTGTACCCTTTGTGCATTAAAATGTATGGAACTTCACTTCTTAGGGATGAACCCGCTGGTCAGTTCAGCAGAATGTGTTGAGGTTTTGAGGATGGAGAAAACTCTCCTAAAAAGAATGGTGGACATTCAGATGAGGGGGAGAGGATATTTGGGATGGAATAACTGGATAAGGTTGCTACATGGTCTTTCATCTCCCTTTTACATTGCTTGTATCAGTGGGCCTTAAGTTAGTCAAGCTAGTGAATAACTTAAGTCCCATTGATTTCA
The DNA here is from genome assembly GCF_004798865.1 of Varanus komodoensis. Classification (NCBI taxonomy): domain Eukaryota; kingdom Metazoa; phylum Chordata; class Lepidosauria; order Squamata; family Varanidae; genus Varanus; species Varanus komodoensis. The sequence continues at coordinate 4,566,179 of NW_025335438.1, forward strand.
ACAGGACTAATCATGATAAAGTCGTATCCAACCTATTGTGCCTGGAAAAAAGATGGCTGATCCCAGCCACCCATTAAATTATAAGTTCTTTTCCATACAAAAATGCTGCAGTCATTGCAGTTACCCTGTAAAGATCACATTTATTCTTCCTGTAGCTTTGGTGGAAAGCAAAAGTGGGAATCAAGATCATATACACCCTACTAAGTTCTTATTTCATTCTCCTTTTTACTTTCTAATAAAAGTTGTTTACTTTTTGGTTACTTATTTGAAGCTTTAGTTGCTTATCTTACTATCATGTCATCTGCGTTCTATAATAAATAATTCCTGTTTTCCCAATATGGTAGTATTAGAGATTACAGGTGGAGAATGAATTATGAATAAAGTTGCTGTTTTCATGCAAATATTCTTCATAATTAAAAACTGCATAAAGTGCAGAAAATATGGCATGTGAAATTAACTGTTTTTCAGTAGCATTCCCCACCCCCCGCCAGTTTTTGCACTAGGCATCAGCTGTTGCCTAAAATTAAAGGTCTTAAATATGCATCTAATTTGAGCTTAATGTGAAAATTATACTCTATGTTGAATAAATACTAGTTTATCATTACAACCTGTTCATTGGGAGTAAAACAGCTATGATTATTTATAAAGCAAGGCTTGTTAAATAAGAAGCATTTACATTGACGACAATAAGGGAAACGTTCTAATTGTACAAGTTATAATGATTGATTCATTGTAGCTCAGAGGTGTGTGAGAAGGGCAGGCGATATAAGAACACTTAAAATATGTAGCTCTCCTATGCACCCCTTCATACTTATATCTTCACCTGCTCACTCATTCAGAGGTTTCTTTGGATGGTTTTTGCCCCCATTGTTAACTCCATTAGCCCCTACTTCCTTTCTGCAACCCCATACCTCTTCTTCTGTTGCAACGTTACAGTTTTTCCTTGGATTGGTAGACCAATCCAATGTGACTGCCTGTAACCCTGAGAACTCTGAGATTTAATACGACCCAGTAGTGGCTTGGGGAAGCATGGAGACAAAGGTTGCCCCCATGTTTCTGGTGGTCTGCAAAAGACTGATACGGCCAATTTTAGTTGTCTGTCTTTTGGCCTAGTGAGAGAAGAAGAGGCTGAGACACTGCCAAGTTACAGTGTGTCATAGTGTAAGCTTACTCCTCCCTTTGCTGCCCACAAACCTCTAGCTTAGACACTTGTCTTGTGATGTTAGTGCTGCGGCCAGTGTGGCTCTTTCTATACCTTCTGTGAGCGCAGAGAGAGGGTGCTCTGAAGTCGCCCCAGCTCTGGACTAGAACACATCTCCTAGGTCATTGCTGGGACCCTGATCTCACTGATAGTCATTTAGACTCAACAGTTTGCAGCAATGTACTTGACACATTCATATTTTGAAGGTGCAGTTGTGCACATATTTAGACAAAAGAAAAAAGGCCCTTCAGCTCCCACCCTTCCTCAGCTGTGTAACATGCACAGGATTGCACTCTTTTAGGGGTAATTTTAGGCAATGTGTTGTGACTCCAGGTAAATTTAATTTCTTTAGTATAGTTAACTCAAACCTTATCATTACTTTCAGCTCTATCTTCCTCCTGTGACATGAAGTCTTTATTTTGTTTCAAAGTTTGGAAAGCTTTTGATTGCAAATAGATGATATTTTATGTTCCTTTCATTTTGCATTGATATTTGAGTGAGGAAAGGCAATAAAAGCAGCAGCTCACTTGAAAGTATATCACCACAAAACCATATACTTTTCTAGTTGCACTTTCATATGAGCTTAACCTTGTGCCTCATGGGTCAGAATGTGCAGAGATTTTCTGGTAGGTAATATAAGATGAATAGCTGCTTAAAACGCTTTTTATTTCGCTTTTTATTTTATGTTGGTTTTTTTCCTGGTCAGTAGTAAGTAAATGTCAGATAAATTTGTATTTTTTAAAGTGGTAGAGAGACATATTGTGATTTTTTTCCTAGTCTGACAAGGAATTTAAGCAGTGCTAAAAGCTAACTGTCAAAGACATCTGCTGTGTTAAAAGTTGCGCCAAGCCAAATACAGCAAAAGGAAAGCTGTTGTAAAATTCACGCTACTGCTGCCATAACTTTCAACACTGCTCATCCCTTTGTTTGACAGTTTCATTTTGAGGACTAAAATTTACTGGCAGGGTATAGGTAAAAGGCAGGTAACATTGTACACACGGAAACTTGGGGAAAAGAAAAGGCAAGATCAGAGTAGGAAAAGGGCTTGCTGCAAGCAGAGTATGTTTGTAAATAAAGTTAAGATGTGCACAGAGATCAGGTGGAACTTTGTAAGAGCGAGAAACAAGAAACATTAGCAGCCCAGCTGCTCACCTCTTCTATATGTGCCAAAGGACAGTTTGAATAGAAAGTCTGATCAGAAGGAACAGTTATTTGCAAATATAGGCGTATTCCCATTCATGGTCTGCAACACTGCTAAAACTATTATACTGGTAGATAAGTATATGTGCCTTTACCAAGAAGTAGCTCTTAAAGACCCTTGTTTTCCCCTTTCTACTGTGGGACTACAATCATAAACATGCTCAATAGGGAGCAATGCCCTATTGAACTGTATCAGTGGGAATTTTATTCATAGCATTGTGATGTTGATGTGATACTATAGTATGTTACGAGACTATAAGATGAAAATCCATTGCTACTGGCATGAACAAATTAGTGCTTATTAGTTAGAGTGTCCACCTAGGAGGTTATCAAGGCAGATCTGTATGTAGGGGGTTCTTTAATCTGTCATTTGGAGTGTTGTTGACTGATTGGAAGTCACACAGGTCACAACTTGAAGAGTTTAGAAGAATGACAGTCATTGGGCATTATAAATATGTAAATCATTTTTTTTAAAATAGACATCCTTTTAAATGAATGTTGAAACTCTATAATACAAGTTAAGGCAGAAATATGACTAGAATGACCACTCTCTCTATTGTTACTAAGCATTATAAGTCTACTGTTGAGCAGCTGAACATGGAATATATCAAGGAAGATATGGTATAGACTTCAAGCTTCTAACAAGCAGAAATTACCAGCTTCCTAATATTCACTGATCTGAATATCAGTGCCCTCTTGATGAACCATGGTTTTCTTCATTACATATACTAATAGAAAACTTACTCTCTGAATTCTTACATTCATGTAGCCAGATCAGCACTGTTCATGCACAAGAAAGAAGCATTGCAGGCTTGGAAAGACCCCAGGATTTGCAGAAGTATACAGGCAGGGCATTAATATTCCCATTTTATAGATCCAGTACTAAGTCTGGCATAGGGACTTGCCCAGTGCTACTTGATGAGTTCATTACAGGATGTACCCAGAAATAACTCCTCCCATGAAGGCTTCCCTACCCCTTGAAAAGGGTGGAAAATCCATGCAGCTTTACTGACTTGCATGGAAACAGAATACAAATATTCTTGTTTGGCTTGAGTAGCAGACTTCTGTCAAACATGTTGCTCACCACCCTCTATGGGGAAGGAGGAGGATGTTTGACCTGGGCCCATAGTTTCATTATTTAACTTGAATTCCATTTTGCTTTGTTTCTTATCTTAAACTCTTCATGATTCAGTTCTCAGTTTGAAAGCTTTCATTCAGTTTCCTCACCAAAATGCTTTGGAAATGTTGCTGTCTATTCCTGATTGTATTCCCCAACTGAAATCTAGCTCTTCCGTCATATAACTTCTTGAACCAAAGAAGCAGAAAATAAACTTTTCTCTAAAAGAAAACCTGCCACCCTATAAATCCTGAGTTTGTTATATACTGTGTGTCCTACAAATAATGTTGACAGCTTGGCAGAATAAGCCCATCATTTAGTGCATACCTAATATATCTCCTTCAGTCTGAAACTAGTAGAAACCTTGCATATAAATAATTGCAGTTGCAATCGCTCAACAGACTCAAGATAAGATATAACCAGTTACCATGTATAATGTAAACTTAGACTTGAATAGTAAAGAAAAGTGTATCAGATATGTAGGATTTGAGAAGCAAATATAGTTCTAAGACTGTTTGCCAGTGCAATGTTTGGTGGTCCTTTTTTTTTTTTTGGTAAGCCATGCTTTCATAATGTTTACACATTTTAAGACAGGCCTACACAACATGCAGCCTATAAAAGAGTACAGCTCATTGTCATGGCCAAAGTCCAGTAGCAACCCAAACATGGACAGAGAAGGCAAGTGGCTTAGCCCAGGATAAGACTTAGTTGAAGTGATGCTACTGTCTGGAAAAGTTAGATCATACCTGGCATAGCAAGATCACATCTGATGAGGCAAAGTCACATCTGGTAAGGTGTGGTGTGCAGCTTATAAGCTAAAACATCTGGAGGTTCAGGTATTGTTCACCTTTGCAGTAAGGCAAGGTCAGATTAGGCAATACAGGCTCCCAACAGGCCAGGTTTGTTAGACAGACCATGGGCTCAAACTCAAAAGCAGGAACCAAATTGTTCATTTCATTTCCAGGTTGTGACACAAAAGAATGTGGAAAAGTCAAAGGGGAGGTGAATACTATTGCAAAGCACAGTAAGGAAGCAAAATGTAGATCTCTTGACTTACTGAAAGTTAATGAGAAGCTCTTTTATTTAGAAGTGAACTATAGCTATGACTCCTTTCATTAGACTAGATGATGTGTTGAAGTTTCTGTATTTTAATAAAGGTTTTGAAATGGGATATGAAGAGCTTGTTTCAGAAATGGTTTTACTTTTTCTATGAGCCCTGCTCAGGAATTAAAACTGAACATGGTGGGTAAATACAGTTCAGCACACGGGGTTGCACCTGCTGGCTCTGCTTCCTGCATTCTTGTGCATGCAGCCCTGTTCCCTCAGTTCTAGCCCTTCCTACATCCAGCAGCATGTTCTAAAAACAGCCTCTGTTCATATTTGCTTAGATGCAGGTAGAACAATCTGCATGATGGGGAGCATTGCATTATCAGGGTGCCCAGTCCTAGTGTGTTTTCCAATGTGCAGAGTTTGTTGCTTGGTGCAACAAGGCCAAGGACTGAGGAAGCAGGAATGGAACACACTGGGATGCAGGAGACAAAGCCAACAGGCCCATTCCAGTATCCAGGGCTTTTTTTGTCATAGAACGCGCATAGAATGGCGTTCCGGCACCTTTTTTTGATGGATTTTTCCAACAGATTTTTCCAAGTGATTTTGAATCGCCTTGTTGGGCATAGCAAGTTGGCGGCAAAAATCATTAAAATACTGCATGCAGGCTGCTTGTGTGTCCGCGCTGATTGTGAGGGCGCTGCTCAGCTTGGGACGCTGCTCGGCTTGGGATTGGTCGTGTGGTCGTGTGCTGAGTGCTAACCGCCGGTGGTGACCATTATGTTTATGTGTGTGTAGAGTGACTGGCTATGTGCAAAAGGTAAATGATTTCTTTATTTTAAAAAAATTGGTGAATTGAAAATCTTTTTTAATTTTTAGTGTAAAAGTGTGACCCCAAATTTAAAAGTAAAAAAATTACTAATTACTTCTCAACCACCAGTCCTGCTAATAAAAGATTACCCTAAAAAACCCTAAATAAAAGATTAACAAGATGCGAGTTTCAGCACCTTTTTTTTTTTTTTTTTAACAAAAAAAGCACTGCCTGTCTCCCTTCCTTCTCTGTTTGGGCTCAACATCTGAACATCTTCTTGATGCTTTACTTGTGTGTTATTTCATGTGTGCACATGAGCCATAGGCACATGGCTGATTCAACAACTCAATCATAGGCCCGACTGAGGCATGTGGAAGGGATTTAAGCACCCAGCTAAAGCCTACCAGGAAAGACGCCCCAGTGAATGCATTGGATCTTTCTTCTGAGTAGACACATGTAGAATTGTGCTGGAAATAACCCCCACTGCAAATTATAAAACTTGAAAATACTTAGCTTGGGAAAGACATAATAAATCTACCTCCCACCCCTGTTGTGTTTCTGTTGTACTGAAGAAAGAGTTTCTGCAACATGGTTGATATGAAGGAAGAAACCGCAGGGCACCTTCTGTGTTAGGCTGCCATTCTGCATAAGAGGGACTTGTTTCCTTCCCTGAGAAATGCAGCAAGGTAAAGCTATGTTGGCAACAAATACTGTTGTGTCCCTTGCTTTTCTTTTCATCCTCCTCTTAATCCCTCCTTTACCAACACCAAACTACAGTTAGGCAGTGGGTTACAAATTCAAAGTACCATTGTGTCCCTGTGGGAAGAGGGTGGTAACAGCACTCCATAGTGGAGCAGTGATAGAATACTTGGAAAGTTCTGTCTGCCTTTCTGTCTGCCTGCCTGCCTGTCTTTGTATAAGAAAGATGTCCCTGGTATATAGCAGTGAGAGAACTGAAAGTGGATGACAAGCAGTGATTAAGAAGCTGGTGACAGATTTACTTAGTAAACTTAGGACTGAAATTATATCCTACTTCCTAATTAAAAAGTGATAAAAGGAAATTCTATAAATCACAAGATTCTGGCAAAAACAAAAAACAAACCCTCCCCCCTCCCCCACAGGCACCCTCCTTTTATTATTTAAGACTTTTCTTATTTAACACCACTGAGGGATTAACTGGAAGTACGTTCTGATTTTTCCATCACAGCAACTGTAGCACAAACCTGATCCTCAGTCGTTGGGGTGAAGTAAAATTCCATTTTAAAATGTTTCTTGAAAACAGTGCCTAAGGGCCAATACGTGTTCATGAAGCAAACCACCCAGGTACTTTGTTAAGCACAAAGAAGAATACAGAGTCCCATTTTTCTGCTTGTCAGGTGCTAAAATGATAGGTGTAGAAAAAGGTATCCAAGGGCATGCACTTTCCCATTACCTTCTATGCCTAAGGGTGTCTTGCGGCATGCCTGTACTACAAACTGACATCCTGCTTCTAAGAAACTGCAGCATCAGCAGAGGTTTTGTATGGCTGCAGTTCAACAGGCCTTCTAAACTTGGACATTTGGTCAAGGGCATTTCCAGGTCTTACCACAGGCAAAGCTTTTTGTTTCATGCAATCTCACAACACATTGCAGATTTCTAAATAGGACAAGTCCACATAACTCACGACAGGTGCATTTACCTCCAAATGAATTTATTCCCCTGCCCAAGAAACTATCACAATGATCCATATAATCTTGGACAAGAGTTCTTTACTTTAAGATTTCATTCTGTGTCTATAAGCTTTTGCACATGTGTATTATCAAATACGTGTGTATCAAATATGTGTATATTTCCTGGGCTCCAAGATCACCGCAGATGGAGACTGCAGCCAAGAAATTAAAAGATGCTTGCTCCTGGGGAGGAAAGCTATGGCAAATCTAGACAGCATACTAAAAAGGAGAGACATCACCCTGCCAGCAAAAGTGCGTATAGTCAAGGCTATGGTTTTCCCAGTTGCAATGTATGGCTGTGAAAGCTGCACCATAAGGAAGGCTGAGCGCCGAAGAATAGATGCCTTTGAATTGTGGTGCTGGAGGAGACTCCTGCGAGTCCCTTGGACTGCAAGGCGATCAAACCAGTCAGTCCTAGAGGAGATCAACCCTGACTGCTCTTTAGAAGGCCAGATCCTGAAGATGAAACTCAAATACTTTGGGCACCTAATGAGAAGGAAAGACTCCTTGGAGAAGAGTTTAATGCTGGGAACAATAGATGGCAAAAGAAGAAGGGTACGGCAGAGAATGAGGTGGATAGATGGAGTCAATGAAGCAGTTGGTGTGAGCTTAAGTGGACTCTGGGGGATGGTGGAGGACAGGAAGGCCTGGAGGAATATTGTCCATGGGGTCGCGATGGGTCGGACAACTAACAACAATTATCAAATTGCATCTGGGGAGCTTTTTTTTTGGCATCACATAATGCACCATGTGTCAGTACATCATATGCTCCTTCCTGGTTAGTTGTTTGTACTCTGAATCTTGCTACTCACCACTGCTGATCTGTATAGAGATACATGGATCAGTATATGGAGGTATATGCAACCTACATGGATATTTCATTGGATATTCTTGGTTTGTGGAAACAGTGCAAATGCCAACCTTTCCCTAAGGATTACAGGGACATCATCATTTCATCTTGAAAGAGAAAGGGTTGAACCAGCCAATTCTGCACATGTACTGTGCAAGCTTGATAGATTAAAATCTGTTATGAAATTAGAATGAATTATTCAACAACAAAATGAGTATTATGGATATAGAGGTTTTGGTCAACAAGCTAACCCATCATGAAATTTTGTGGCAACACATGATCCAACAAGCTGATGACCATCCTATTTTTGGACTACCAGACAAACAATATTTTGATCCCATGTGTGCTGTGTTTGTTCGATTGCAGCAAGTCATTATTGTACTTATGTTCTGCTTGCGTGCCTCCCACAGGCTGGTACACAAATGTGAACAGAATGCAGGCCTAGATAAAGCCTTTGGATTGATTCAAGCTGTCCTTATTCATAGGCTCTGTAAGCAGGCTGTGTTTTGAAATCTGGAACATAGTTAGGATGCCATGGAATGACAACCCATTCAAGAACATACAATCTATTTTCTCATGTATTTACAGTAGCAACCTTGAAAGGGGTGTCTTAAATAGTTCTTGTCCAATCCAGTTTTGTTTTGCTAAGTTATTTCAGAGAAAAGTTAAACATGTGCATCTTGGATACATTTAATCAATGGATAATATTTCAAGAAGGTAATGCAATGCCCCCTCCTTTTTTTCCCCACAGGTAACAAGTTCTGGGTCTTCAAAGATACCACTCTCCAGCCAGGATATCCTCATGATCTGATAACATTGGGCAACGGGATTCCAGCACAGGGTATTGATTCAGCAATTTGGTGGGAGGACGTTGGGAAAACCTACTTCTTCAAAGGAGATAGGTTGGTATAATAATCCTGGAAGGAGAAGTACAACTGTTATCTTCATGGCAGTTGTTCATGCCTGGTCGTGTTCCTTTATTTTCAGGAAAAATATGACTCACATGCAACATATACTGTTATATATGACTGTTTCATTTCACAGAACCCATTTCAATGCTTTGTTCATTCCCCTCTACACAGATTAAGGCGTGTGTCTTTTGTGTTGAGTCTTCTGCTATAAATCTTCTCCATTGAGTTTGGCAGGTCTGTGAAGCTGCAGATGTTTCTGTGTGATATTCTTTTATTGCTTGCTTCATACATAGCCATGAGTAAAACAGGCGGTGATGAGATGTTAACATTAATAGTGATCAACCCTTAGAATTGCTGTGGAGGATTATGTATTTGCATTGGGAAATGGATTGCTTGTGTTAGGCAGACCCTTTACTTCAAAAATGAACAGTGACCTTTGTTATATAACGTATAAACCTTAGCGCTCTTGAAATGAAACTATTATGAGGGTTACACGAGTCTAGAAACAATGTTCTTGATAGAAGGGAGTGGCTCCTCTACCTTTACTTGTTCCAGTTGTCTGCCTCTCCTCCTTTTCCTTTTGCTGCTATCGTTTGAACTCAGGAGTATAATAGGAGCAATGGTAAAGATGTGCTTGGTTCTTCTTCAGGGAAGATCCCTGTATTATTATTTAGAGCAGAGGCTACTTTGGATTGTCCCTTTAGGCTATAAACTTTGGGAAATTATGTTGTGGTCACATAGTCTAGAAATGTGGATCTCTGGCCTGGTTTGTATCTGATAATAACTCAGATTTAATTTATTGTGTTTATTTATTTATTTATTTATTTATTTATTTTAAAATCTGGACTACCAGGAGGGAAGCACTATGCTTGTAGGCATACCTGTCAGCTCCATTATTAGTGGGTGGACAGCTGTGCAGCTGCAGCAGGAATTGTAAGTGTGGACCTTCTCCTTGCATTCAAGCCCTTGAAAGTATAGGAACTCCCAGTTTACCTACATAATGTTGTACACTTATCTAGTCCAGGGAATGGAACTGAAGTATATGAACAGACATACCACTCTCAGCTATAGCACAGATTTTCTCATCACCATGGATAGTGGAAGTTCCACAGGGCTTGTGTGACTGTCAGTCTTTTCTACCGTATACCGTGCACACTGCTTGTACTTTTTCCAGCTGTGCTGCTAATTCGGTTTTCCTTTTCGAACTGAAACATCACTGATTATACAAGAAGAGAGATGCAACCAATTTTGCAAACAGAGCTTTTGTATCTGTGTATAATTCTTGAGAGACGAAGAGGTCAACATCTTGATCGCTGAAACATATGTTTAATTCCAAGCATATTGCAATCAGCTTTGACTGTGAACAAAATTCATCCCTATAATTTGCCTCCTGTGTGTGTGAGAGTTAATATTTTGAGTTTATTCTTGGGTTACCCTCTTTAGCCTCTAGGATCCTGGGACCAATTTAATGGCAGTCTTTTCATTTGTATTTTTGTGACTTAACAGTTTCTGTAAACTTTATTCAGTAGTCTTATTGTACAATAGATTATTTCCATAGACATTTTTATCAAGGTCTACCTAAAAATACTATGAGTTGTAGCAAAAAACAACCCCCCCACCCCCAACCCAGAGAGAACTATCAAAGACAACTTCTGCTGATGGAAAGGTTGCTACTTAGAGTCGTAACAAGCATAATGAGACTCAGCAGGACATAAATGCAATACAGTATATAAGGAGAAGATCGAAGAACATGAGCCTTGCAGAGATAATTGAGCTATTATGGGATATTGACCACCAGTGGGAATAAGCCCATATCCCACTAAGCTTCTCAGTATACATTGTTTATATCACCTTTTTTCTTCTTAACGCAAAGTTAGAGTCGAATTATCCTGCTGATTTTAATTGCACATATAAGCCTATTACAGTTTTCTTTCTGAATTGGGGACAACCCACTGTTGCTTCCTTCATAACAATGAGGTTGGCAGACATGAAAGAGAAGGCAAGAGGTGATGCCAAAGTCAAAGGAAGAAAATAGTTTCCCTGCAATTCCGTGAAAAGATACTGTAGTCGTCTTATGAGAAAAGTAAGCCTGAGAACTACAATTACAATGTAGGCATGAATGAGGAAGTCACAAAGAGATGTTATACAGTGTAATGGGAGCAGTTACTATTTATAACTCTGTGTTGATTCTAATATTAGACACAATTCTAATATTAGGCACAGATACCTTGAAAGAATCCCATGTAAGGGAGTAAAATTAAAGTCCCCATTAAATTTATTGGAATTATTCATTCTAGAAGATGGTGTTTATACTTATCTCTGATATCTGTGATTTGCACCAATTATTCAAAGTTGCTTCTCCATCCCTCATATAGTGATTCTTTGGAATATCCTTGCAGCTTTAATATTGCAGAGTCTGAATGTTACCTTTCTTAACAACTTTCCCATGAATTGCTCCATTCAAAACTAATGTATCACATAAAAGCCATATTCCCCCGTTATTTATTTATTGCATTTGCATGGCGCCCCATAGCCAGAGGCTCTCACATCTACAGTTGGGTTATAAGTCTAATCCTTCCCAGTCAAGACAGACATATCTGTGAAAACATGGCCACATTTACTGAGTTTAGAATCAAGTGGCCATTTTCTATTACAATACACCAAATACCACAGGATAGAAAGAACTTAATTTAGACAATCTTTATGTCTTTTTTGAATTTCTATTGAACTTTTTTGTTTATTTTAAGGAAAAAGAAGAATATGCATTATGCTTTTTTGGTATGCCTTTCATAGGGCATGTGGAAATTACCATCAGTAGAGAGAGAGGTTATCCTGTAGTCAAGTCAGGAAGAAGGTGCTCAGGGCCATTTTCAGCTACAATTCCACAGATTTTTTTTGCTTTGATAGCCTTACACTCTGTGTGCATGAATATATATGTGATATGCACACATACATGAAGAGAGCATTTATCAAAACAAGAAAAAAGGTTTGTGTAATTGTTTTTGAATAGTGATTAAATACTCTCTCACACAGTTTCTAATGCTTGCTTGTAACCTGGATTGACCTTAAAAATGTTGCAGAAAGACCATTCATCCCTTTCTCATCTGTCGCTAATAATTAATTTGTTCTTAAGTTTAACAGTGGATTTTAGGTAAGATTTTAAAAATAATATAAGGTTGAAAGTTCAATAACAAAACATCGTTGGCATGCACTACAGTGCAAGTCTTCTTCTCTTAGGTATTTATAAAAAACCTTCTAATTCTAATTTATTGCCATGTGTTGCTGCAGTTTGCCATGTTGATGGCTGCTGTTATAGTTGCTTTCAGTATTGTATTATGGCAGCTCCTTATTTAAAAACTTATCTGGTCAACATAGGTGACATGAAATTCCATGCGGGCAAATACACACTGCATCTGAGAAGAAATAGGTTGGTTTCTGAGCTAGATGTATAAGAAGACTCATATGGCCCTCTTCCCCCAACCCAGTGTGTTTCGCTGGATAGTAAAATCTATTTTTTTTAAACTATCCTAAGAGGTAAATTACATTTTAATTTTCCAAATTGCTTTAGTCATTTAACTTTATCTGAATGCTTTTATTCAGATGATGTAGGTTTGTAAGATTCACTGGGTTGTGGTTTTTTGCTTCTTTGCTTTTAAAGCAATCCATTTGCGAGTCCTATAACTCCCTGCACTTGGAAGACTAAGGACATCCTATATGCAGTGAAAGATGCTCACAGGTGAACTTTTCCTCTGTGTTCCTTCTACTCTGCAAAACACTTAGATGATGAATTCAGGTGTCTAATGTAGCATCTTGACATGGGAGGAAGGAGACTGAGATGCCATTACATTTTCGCCTGTTTCCATGGCCATGGTATGCAACAACCATAGAGTCCTCTAGAAAGAGTGGCAAGTGCAGGTACTGCTCCAGCCAAGCAGCCTAGGGGATATAAGACAACTTAAAACTTTAATTCACTAAATTAAATTTTCACTAAGCATAGTTAATAGTAGCCTCCATTTAGACTTCAAGCCGCACACTGAACTGTGGTTAATCTAAAACTGAAGTAGAAGCTTCTATTCTCCTTCTGATGACCAAGCCAGATAAGGAGAGAGTACATTCTCATAATACTAAACCACAGTTTAGCTGTATACTCAAATACAGCCACACTGTTTACATTTGGTCTGAATATTGACCAAACTTAATTACATGCATAGTGCAATTCTGTGTGTAGAAGTGAATTCAGTTGTGTACACTGGGGCTTACTCCTAGGTACATGTACATAGGATTGCAGCCTTATTTACTTCCAACGTTAGAATATTTTTATTGCTAATATTTCCCTATAACCAGACATAAATACAGAATTCTGCATCTTGAATTATTTAATACATATTCCACAGTTGGGTAACAATATACTCTTGTCATGTGTACATAAAGAAAGAGTTAAGATTGCCGTGGGATCCTTAATTCCAAGTTTTCTGGCTTGTATGTGATTAAAACCTTGACAGAAACATTACTATAGATCATTGCATGTAATCTATCTCCTTGTGTTGCTGGGTAGAATCCCTGATTATGCAAAAGATGTTTGTTGGTTTGGTTCTCAAGCCAAATGAATCCTTTGTCTTTTGTGTGCCTACTGGGACCTGTAGTCCAATTGGGAAGCAGATTAAATGTTTTTCTTACTTGAGAATATTCCTGAAGTAGGAAGGATCCAGTTGCTTTCACTTTATCATTTTACATATTTCTTCTTTTCAGACACAGATATTTGAAAATGCAGATTTTGATCTCTTATTTTTCTTTCTTAGGTACTGGAGATATAGTGAAGATATGAGGACTATGGATGCTGGTTACCCAAAACCAATCACAATCTGGAAAGGTATCCCAGAATCACCTCAGGGAGCCTTTGTCCACAAAGAAAATGGTATGTAATTTCTTATGGACCTGAATGTTCTCTTTAAAATAGAAAAACAAACAAACCTTTCTATTATGTGCATATCATTTTTGAGGCCCTCATTTATTGAGACTGTGGGTTGCTATCTGAATCTTCATAGTCCTGTGCCAGTACAACTAATTAATCAATTTCTATACCATTCATTACTCAGTATCCCTCTTGGCTTTTAAAACTATATTTGACATATAACACTTATCTTGGATTGTGCTAATTTTCAGGTTTTTGGTTACTAAAATAATGGCAAAGAAAAATAAGATCTTGATGGACAATAAAATAAAGGAGAAAGCTGGCTTTGTTTTTGTTGCTCTTTTTAAAAACGGTTTCAATCCTTTGAGCTCTCAGAGAAGGAAAAATAACTGTTATTGAAAGTTGTCTAGTGGAAACTGCAGGAACAGTGCTGTGAATTGTTCCCCAAAGTCAAGATCACTGCATGGCTCAATTGGTGATTGCATCAAGAGACAACAAAAAAAGCAAAGATACAAATGAGAAACACCACAACCTACTTTCAGAGAACTCTGATTAAATTTTGCCTGAAACCATTTTCCTTCTACTCTTCAGATAAAGATTTGACATGAACTTGTACCAGATTGTTTTAGGGGAGAAAACTCTGAAGAGCTGCTTCCAATTAAACAACATCTTACATTAATACAGCACTAATCTTTTCAGTTTCCTAGTTCATTTTGGGGGGAGGAGGGAAACACTTGTGTGAAACAACAGAAGATAGGGGTTAAAGAATTTAAGTCTCAGACCATATGCTTCCTTTAAAAGCTTCTTAATAGTAAAGAAAAAAATGATAATTATGTTTTATGGAGTCAGATTAGCTTACTATAAAAGGTTTATAGTAGACTTTTTAATGAAAAATATTTAGAGGGTTGTTTTCTAGATTTTAGTAGGACTGGGACCAAACGAGACATTGGGCATCCGCAGGATGAAGTAGTAATGCTGCAGAGAATGCCAGGGAATAAATGCTTGGAAGGAAAGATGGCAAGTTCAGTCTTTAATGTTGCAAATTTCTGGTGGTGATAAAATATGCAAAGATATATATCTATACACACACACCAATTATTAGGTTATTGAATTCAACTTTCTGAACAGTGCAGAAATTAAAGCATCCCTGGCATATGGGTGCACATGCTTGAACAGAAAGACTACCACATCACTAGGCAGTTGGTTCCATTAGCTTACTGTTCTGACGGTTGGAATTTTTTCTGGTTACTCAGTCAAAATCTGTCTTTGTGGCCTATAGTCTTGAATGACAGGCAACCTTTTAGATACTTCAAATCTTTTATCACTTCACCCCTCTGCTCTTCCTTTAAACCTTCCTCATGGGACTTCAGTTCTAGTCTGATGATCCAACCTTGTTTGTAGAGGAGGAATAGCAAAGGATGAAATAGGTCCACAGTGGAGAGGGGAGAAACAGAAGGACTCTCCTCTGGGAACAGTGAACAATTGAATGAACAATTATACAAGGAGCTAAGGACAGAGTTGTGGAAATCTAGGTATGAAAGGAGTTAAACATGACAGAGTGATTAAATTGCATCAAAGGTAGCCGATGAGGATGAAATCACTGGAACTGGCAATGAGGAGGCAAACTAATCTATGGTTTTGCTGAGGCAACAATCAGTGTTATTTAATGGGGGAAGCCAGCTCATTGGAAGGAAAGAAAACTTTGAGCAAATTCAGTATAGTGGGAATCAGCACCAGACACCAAGCATTTGAGTCAAAAGGTAAAAGGAAGATAGAACTGTGGTTAAAGGAACAGGGATAGGACAAACAGTGATTTTTGAGAACTGAAAAAGGATATTAATCATCATCATCTACCCAAAGATTAAGCGTTAGTTAATGTAGCCAGTAATAAGCAGAGGCAATGGGTGCGAATATGGTGAAGTAGTGGGACAATTATAGCAAACTGAGAAGAGAATGGCTGTTTTTCTTAAAAATAAAATTCTTCCAATCAGTTTCATATGCAGTGAGATAATTAAAATGCTGCTGTGAACTGTCCAGAGAGTTTCAGCTGTTGGGTAGTAAATTAATTAATTAAAATAGTAGCAGCAAAAGGCATTGAAATTATTCCCACTGTAATTTGAAGGCCAAAAGCTGCTGCATAATATTTGGAGTATGAAAGCAGATGTTATAAAAAGGCTTGACCTTTCCACAGTTTTACTGCAAAAAGCATTGTTTATTTATTTGTTTATTTGGTTCTAAGTATTTGGATCTAATAACTAGTCTAGTCTTTCTTACCAGTAATATTCATATCACAAAGGAAGCCTGTCTTTTTTTTTCCTGATGACCTTTCACCACTGCAAGGGGTGAAGAATGAGATGTAAAGACAGAGAAAGCTCCAGCTGTTTACATGCAGTTCATAAACCTTGAGAGGAGGTTCCCCCATTGTGAAAGTTTGTTTTGCACTGGATCAGTGCCACTTTTCAGCTGGGACAGTGAAATGCTTGTTGTTGGTTTTTCCTTCGTTTGGCAGGGAGGCAGCCTTTCTGCAATTAGGCAGTATTTGTAATTACCCTAGATTGTATTTGAACGATTGCGTTTTAGCTCCCCACTGAAAATGCGAAGCTGTGTACACCTGTTTTCTCTTGGCAGAGCTTATTAGACAGTGTTTCCTCTCAAAGACAGAACTAACAGGGGACAGAATCAGCTCAGACAGCTCAAGAAAGAGGGGTAATTTGGATGGGTATAACTGAGTGCAGCACTTTGCCATAATTGACCAATGTTCCTAAACTGAGTAGGGGCTCTTTGAGCAAATAAGGCTTGGAATGAGCATAATTTATGATTCTGCCCAAGTGTCAATTTAAAATGAGGATGTTAAATCCCTCCACTATTCTAAATGAATTTGTCTTGGAAGTGCATGATTCAGCCAAAGTTTCTCCTGCTAAAATTAATGGGGCTTAAAAATCATTGCTTTAGTTGGATTGTGTGGGGAAAATATACTCTGTAATGTGGGTAGGTCTATACCAGTGGTCTTCCTTTGTTCTCTCTTTCTTTTTCTTCTCTTTGCTTTGAGCATGTGTATAGGTAGCTGCATGACAGCACTATAATGTATGCAACTAAAGACAGTGTATGTAACTAAAGAGGAAACCATATAATTCTCTGTACATTACAGATTGAACTGTTTTCCCCATTGTAGAGCGTGACTGGGCCTCCTGGACCACTTGCTGGACAATTTTTTTCTTATATGTAAATAAATGTATAGCCAGCATTATAATGGAATTTTATTCTGTATGTAAGTTCATAGAAAAGTTATAGGTAGAGATGCAGGTACACACACACAACCACAAACATGCACACACATGCATTCTAAGTATCTATAGGTATTACATTATTTTCAGTAGAAATATGCAAAATAGTTATATGTTCAGACAATAAATACCTATCATATATAATATTAATTAGTCCAAGAGTGAAACTACAAGCACAAAATAAACCTTGACAATTAGTACAGGTGTACATTTTGATCCTGTCTTTAAAATCCTGTCTAAAAATACAAAATCATATAGTAGAAATTTTGAATATATATTAGTTTAGTCTTTTATTTCTATGTATAACAGGGCCTCCTGGATCAAAGGAGGTCAAATTTGGAGAGTACTTGCTGGAATAAAACCTCAGCAGGTGAAACTGAGCTCATGTTAGGAAGGGACCAAAATGAATTGAGCTTGCGATGTAGGTATTAATTCAAACTAGGATTCAGTGTCAAATAATTTATATGAGGAAAGGAGTGTGGAAAACCTTTGGTAATTCTATATTAGAAGATATCTAGACATGTTCTTGAAAATAGCAAAGAAAATAACTTTTCACAATAGTAGTTCATGCAAGGGAAGCAGAAAAATCATAAAATTTGAAAGTATTTTGTACGCTAA
Organism: Varanus komodoensis; assembly: GCF_004798865.1. NCBI lineage: Eukaryota > Metazoa > Chordata > Lepidosauria > Squamata > Varanidae > Varanus > Varanus komodoensis. The sequence goes on from NW_025335438.1 coordinate 4,583,839, forward strand.
AAGTCTTTTCTATTTATATATAATATTTATTCACTAATAAGAGCTTATTTGGGATATATTTAATACTCTGTGTCCATTGCCTCAAATTAGAATACTAGAATACTTAAACCATGATGTTCCTAGACCCTTATATGATGCTACTTTGAACATGCTGGGTGCAGCCAAAGTTCTTACTGTGCAATATCAGAAGAAAAATGCTTGTTTCTGTACAAATTGTATAATGGAAGAGTGGAAGCTTTCTAACAATTTATTTATTTATTTATTTATTTATTTATTAAAACATTTCTATGCTGCCCCTTGCCGAAGCCTCGGGGCGGCTCACAACACAAAATAAAATACAATAAAATACAAAAATAACAATATAAAATTCACAATATAAAATAAATAACAATATAAAAGATATTATTGTTGATAATAAGGTTCAAAATGCAGAGGTACTAGTGGTTGGATCTTTTGCATGACTGGGAAACATTCTCAAACATCAACTTTAATCATTCCTTTTATTTTTAATTTTTGGCCATTCCTCATCATTTGTTGGCATAAGAAATGGCTCAATTGCAACTCATTGAAATCATTACACTTTTCTTTCTCAGGCTTCACATATTTCTACAAAGGCAAGGAATACTGGAAATTCAACAACCAGATGCTCCGGGTGGAACCTGCATATCCTAGATCCATCCTCAAGGATTTTATGGGTTGTGATGGACCAGCAGACCGGGACAAAGACCGGCACAGCCCTCAAGATGATGTAGACATTGTCATCAAACTGGACAACACAGCCAGCACTGTGAAAGCCATAGCCATTGTCATTCCCTGTATTCTGGCCCTGTGCCTCCTTGTCTTGGTTTACACTGTGTTCCAGTTCAAGAGGAAAGGAACACCCCGCCACATACTGTACTGCAAACGCTCTATGCAAGAGTGGGTGTGATGTAGGGGTATGTTTCTCTCTCCCAGGAGTATGTGGTAACTTGAGATTCAACAAAAGAGCTGTTATGCGGTTTCCTACCTAGGAGCAGGCATCTGTCCGCCTCCACCAGGGCTGATCTTTAAAACCCAGGGGGCTGCCTGCCCTGCAAATGAATGAGAGTTCACTCCAGTGGGAAGCTTCCATCATACACAGTATCTGCCGTTCCTTCAGTCCTTTGTCTTTTTTCGGTTATTCCGTTCTAGCCTTTCCTCTGCACGCTCAGTACCCAATCCAAAACTACCAGGATTTCCATAAAGAAGAGGAAATGTAACAACAGGAACAACAACAATGTGAAAAGAAGGATCTCCTATGTCTCTGTTGGGGGTTCTTTTATCCACTCTGAAGCCTGCTCCCCTTCAAAAGAGTTTTGCTTGAGGTTTAAAAAAGAAAAATGTAACCATTTTAAAGAGAAAATTATACCACAACAATCACATTGGAACTTTCAGTAAGTCAGAAGACCCAAAACAGCTTTGTCTCCAAAGAGGATTGCTTTCTGTCAACTACAGATATAGTCCTATACTCCTACACATAATTTTTGTCAAGTGGGAGACCAGGATGACACACCAGAATTCAGACTGTTTGGACAGCCATTTTCCAACAAACAAGGGGCCAAAATATCTGCAATATAGTAACAGCCTTAATAATACATTCATTTTGTGTTTTATACAGCTGTTCTGAGCTACGTCCTCAATGTTTTAACACATTTATATTCATGACTATATTCAGATAGTATCTTTTTTATTGATTGGTTTAGCTTTTTGTTGGTTTCCTGTCTCCCCCTCCTGTTTTCTTCTTCCCCAGGCCTTCTGTAGGTCTGTCAGGAATACTTATTGTGAAACCTTAGCAGAAAACAGCAAGTCCCTGAAGTAGACTGCCATGAACTAAAGGACAATGTTACAGCGAAACATAATGCTAGTTTTAGGTTTATGTAATCAGTGACCCTTTGAGAACTATAGGATCAGTTTTCAAAGTCTGTAGGCTGCTAAAATTGGCAGTCCTGAAATGATAGGGCTGCGCAGCTTGAAGTGATTCTGTTTTCCAAAGCTTTTCTCTTGGGATTACAAGCAAGGCCTCATCCTCCATAGGTGGCCATAAATATTATCAGATCTGCAGAGCCTCTCCTTTCTTTCTCCCTTGACACTATTGCCTTCCTAACACTTCTGTGCTGCTTTCAGTGTCTATGTGTGCTCCTGTCGTGGTAGCCACATTTCCATATGACACTTCATAGTACCATAACAAAATGGCAGCCAAGACCAGCTGCTACAAGGATCAGCAGGTACATAGGGCAGTTATTGTTTGGGTTGGTCAATTTGGGTGTAGGTCACCCCACTGCATAATTTGAGTAATGTTGAAATGAGGCAAGGGAGTTGTTTTTTATGTGTTTGCAATACGACAGTCTAACAGAAACTAATTGTCTATTTGTTAGTTTCTGAGTTTAAAAAAAAGTTTCGATTTGTTTTAATGATTCATAGCATTCAGTAGCCACAATTTTACAGTTTAGCCTCCTGTTCCTTAATAGCTGCTATGCCAAATCACTGCAGCAGTCTCCTTTTCTTTCATCCCCATTGTCCTCATACATTGATGGCCCCCAGTGTCTCATCAAAAGCACCAGGCTTCCCGTGTGCCATTGGTGGTATATGCGCTAAGGTGCTGCTTTATTTGAATGGCTACCACATGTAAATATGGCAGTGCTCATGCAGGGGAGGCCATGTTTATGGACATGGACGTGACCTTCAATATGTGCTGTGCTTAATAGGAGTATGCACAGTGTGTCAGTGGGATTGACAAGCTAGCAGAAACTAAAGTTGGCAACAGACAATTGTAGCATGATAGAGGCTCCGTTGCCTATTATGTTGTCTCTGTTTACTGGTTTTTACTTTCTTTTGTTGTGGTGCAAAACCTGACGACTTGAAATGGCAGCATAACAAAAGAAGCATGTGTATAAACAATATGCACACATAATATACCTGGGAAACAATGTCTTCAACTCTCATGAAAGTTTTTGTCCTTCTCCACCCCAAGAACAACAGGAATATGGGGTTTGCTGTTGGGACCAGGTCCAGCAACTTGCTTAACATTTTAAATTTTGTCCTGATCAACTTTTCCTTTTAATGATGCTGCATGATAATTTGCCTTGTAATTAATAGTTTCAGTGAGAACCAGAACACATCAATGTTGGTGTTACAAGGGTGCTGTTCCCTGCTCCACCCCATAGTGCTGCCATTTGGATGTTAGCCTTAGTTCTCAAAGGGTCAGTGAGACCTCTGGCACTTAGCTGTGCATTAAATCGCTGACAGAACCAAGGGACCACCAAAGCATTGTGTCATCTTGTGTAATTTTGTGCTAACAGCAGTATTGTCATTTTCATGTGACCTGCAGAGCAGGTTGTGTATCAATATTTTTTTCCTAGAGAAAAGTCAGCAACTGACAGACCTCTTCTATTGATTTTAGGAGCTGCTTCTTGCAGTGACAGGCTTTTTACAGTCACTGGGCTGTGAATTTATTAAAGGTGTTCAGAAAGAATGCACCCCACAAGTCAGATACCTGGCTTTTTATGAAAGCTAGGATTCCAGGGGAGTAGCTTTTGAAACAATGAACAGCTTGCCTTGAACTTTATTGATCTGTTGATTGTCATTACTGAGTTAAACATTGTCTTCAGTGGAAAAAACCCAATCCTTTACTGTCTGAATTTCCTTACGGTGTACTGTTTGATGTATTTGCTCTTTGACCTTTGACCTTTAACTTGCAAACTGGCACAAGCTCAATGGGAAATCTGGTGTGCTGATCCATTTGTATTGGAACTATGTTTTTACGAAAGGAAAAAAGAAAGAAAGAAAGAAAGAAAGAAAGAAAGAAAGAAAGAAAGAAAGAAAGAAGTGGGGGGGCTATCATACATTGTCCAAACATTGTGTTGTTTTGTTAGAGAAGGACAATGGGTGCAATATACTGAGCAGTCCCCCTCCTGAGCCTGATGAAAATAAATAGGCATCATATGGCAGCATTATTGCTCAGCTCCCATTTATTTCAGTGGGGAGTGGCATTGGATAATTTCCCAATGGAATGTGCCTGGTATTTGTAGCAAATCCCAGAATGAAAAAGTTGCTATGTATACATGCACACTCTAAAAATGAACTGTGGTGGAAGAAAACATTTATTTAATTTAGGTGCAATTTCTGTATAAAAGCAGTCCTTTCTACAAATGACTCATCATTTAGAGTGATGACATTCTAAAACACACAAAAATACTAAACTACTTGAAAAGAGCCATCATTGGCTTTTACATCAAAGTTTTTGTTTTTTGTTTTATACTAGATTCAGACAATTTCTTACCGATTTCCTAGTCCACATTACTGAATCATTTTTTAGAGAGTGTAAGTATATATACATATTATTTTTTGGTAATTAATAGCTCAACTGCCTTGAATTTATATTTATATTGAGCATAGCATGAATTTTAGTATGACTTCAATTAAACATGATTTTGGGTTTTGGTTTAATTTGAATTGAGGGTTTATTTTACAATTATGTGAGGTGTGCTATACAGTGCAGGGGTTTTGTTTTTTGCCTTTGTGAATAAACAGATGTACGGATGGATAACCAAAATGAGAAGAAATTGAAACTGGTTTATAGTACACATACATTGGAGTGTCTTAAAGATATGTTAAAGGTTCCATCACTTTGAAACTGTTGCATCACCCTCATATATCTATTTTTGAAGGTGGGGAAGGTAAAAATGCAAAGCAATTTGTGACACCATTTCCTCCCCCTCTTTTCAAAAACATACCTATTTGTTGTCAGATGCATGATTAGAATGTTGGTTCAGTCAAAAACCTGAAATTATGTTGTTACAGGCAAAAAAAAAGATCATACCCCTTTACCCTTGCGGCAGCCTTTTCACAGGTGAAACGAACACAAACTTAATCTGCTTTCATTGTACTTTTCCATAGCTAATCAGTTGGATCTAGATTTAGTCAGTGTAAACCAAATGAAATTAGTAGGTCTAATATTGTATGATTAATGGATCCAGCCCAAAGATTTATAGCTTGCTGAGAGAAACTAAAATATAGAAATGTTGAGATTAACATGTAAATGACAATCCCAAACAAATGTTTTAAAAAATGTTTGCCCAGGAACAATGAATGCTGGCAGTAACCTAAACATGATTGGCACCATTCACTGATGCATGTCTAAAAAGTGGGGAAACAGGTACCTAGTGACAAATTCAAGTCAACATTCACTACATTTTGGACTTCACTGTGACATTCATATTACTGTGACTATGAGGCATCAATTTGTTTTTGTTCCCCTTTCCCCTCAAAAATTTCACGTCTCTTTCAAAGAGCATAGAATTTCAGTTAGGTGATTGCCTGGCAATCAATGAAGGGGCTGAGCACATTGCTGGTTGCTCTTTTTATAAGGTAACAAAAATGTTTATATTTGAAGAAAATAACATACCATTATTATGCAAGAAGGTATGGTAATGTGTGGTGCTGGATATAAGGTTCATTATGGATATGTGAATACTTTAAATGGATCTAATTACAAGTGCATTATATATTCTATATACAGAGAAGGTGAATTTGAAAAGAAAAAAGGTTGAGCATGATTTTGTCATGGAGGTCAATGTTATGACAGCTTTACTATTACAAATTTCTATTTTATGGAGCAATCATTTGATAGTTTCATTCAGGATCTTGTACTGCATGTATACAAGCTAATTTTAGACATTTGTGCATATATATAAACATATATGTGCTTAATTTCAAAAAAATCACAAACAAAAGGAGTGGATTTACTTATTTTTGGTACAATCCTATGCATGTTTAGCCAGAAACATTGTGCCCTTAGATGCATAGGATGCCCTTAGTTCCTACAAGTTACAGAAAACAAGAGTCACATTGGACAGATTGATAAGTGATTAGCACTTGACCCAAAGTCCATTCATCTCATTTTTAAGGCTCCTTATTTTATGAAATATTTGGTGAGGACCTTAAGAGGATTTCCATTTTATCATTGAGAAAAAGAAATTTGAAAATAGCATTGAATTTTGAAGAAAGGACACTTGTCCACATGTCATGGTATATTTCATAATGTTTTTTAATAAAAACAAGGAAGAATTCTTAAAAGCTAACAGATTTTTAGTCAAAGAAGCATTTTTAAACAAGAGTCTACTTTGTTAGATGCATGAAGTGGATAGTGGACCTAATGGCTTATACAGATATAATAAATAGATCAGTAGAGAGATGTTTTAATAAGTACATCCATATTCATATTGCCATAACCCACATTCTTGTATCAGTACAATGCAAAAATACAGGTGTCAGTCTATTACAATTTATCAGGACAACTATTTGTTGCATGAATTGATAAATAGCAGAATATTATTTGCTGTAAAACAAGAGGAAATCTTGTTGAATTAACCATTTATTAGAAAAACAGAAATGACCTCTAGGCAGCATCTAGAATGTCATTTCAGATCATTTGGAAAAAAAGACCCAGCCTTGAAGCTGGTGATCTGTGCTCAGAATGAACTTTATCAAAAGAACCTGGTCAGCTGCTTCTCTGAGGTCATAATAGCAATCTCAGAGAAGTGAAGAGGGTGCTCTAGGAATGGGTGAAGAGGAGAGGAGACCAGGTCTGTAAGGATGCAATGTATCCTGACAGTGCCTTGATCTCCTTACCCCTCCATCCAAAGCGCCTCAGCAAGATAGCCCGAACTGTCTGTTTTACTGATTTGCAGGGTGGGAGAAGTCCCCTCCATGGTCCTTCCAGCCTACATGGAATGTCCATAATACTCCTAGGTAGATATTTACTTCATAAACTGGAAAAGCATGAATATGATCTTGCTCAAAGGAAACCTTTTCGCGCCTACATGTCTGAAATAGAATATGCATTTTATAACTTCCTAATGATATTTTTGAGAAGGAGTGCAGTTAAAAATGTCAGTTCATGCAAAAGTGTATGAAACGCAGTTATCAACTTAATATTGAGTTTATCCATGTGTAACACAGATATTACTAACAGACCTCTGACACCAGTGGTGTTTCAAGGAATTACATGTGACCTATGAACCCGTGTGTTCTCTTGAACTTTCCAGCCCAGAAACATTGTGCAGCCCAGTCTGATATATGCTTACTAAGAAATCCAGCTCAGTTTAGTGCTGCTCATTTTTAAGTAAATGTGCAGAGGACTGCCACTTGAGGGAACTTGCAAATGGTGCCCATGCCATTCTCTCTGTAATGGTTCCATTGGTGATCACTTCAGATTCTGGCATTTGGAATGGCTACATTCCAATGCTGCATGTTTAAGCCATGTGCATCATTTTTATTTTGAATGCCTCTGTTTGTTTCCTAAAGCCAGTGCAGCAATCTTAATAAAAAGTCAGTGTCACTTCCTGGCAAATCAAAAGTGTCACTACCTGACAAATCTGACTTGTTGTAAAAACTCAGAACATGAATTAACATCTTTGAATGGCATCCTCATCATCTTGAGTATTACATTAGAGGCCATCAGTTGATCTGAAAGTCCTGCCTGGAGTCTCCAATGTGATAATTCACTTATAGGTATCTGCGGCTTTAGATTATTATACAGCTGTTTTCCCATGTAGACAAATGCTGTGGCATAAGTATCAACCACAGTAACAGAACCAGATTGATTTGGAAGCAGACTACCATGCTGCTGTGGTCCCACATAGCAAGAAAAACAAGCAAGATCTCGCTCTGTTGTTAGTCTTTCTGGATATCAAGATTTAAGAGGAGGTAGAAGAGGAGGATGTAGGACTAAAAAATGGAAGTGCCCATTGGCATCAATGTTGAACATCTAGAGCGTCAAAAATTAGCAGTTCCATTACGGCCTGTGTTTCCTTTTTCATAAGGCAGGGGTTAGAAGTGTGTATAAAAGCATTCCTTCCCTTCAAAACAGTTACCAGAATATCTGATTTCTTATTTAGCCAGGGCAACACAATGCAAACCTCAAACTCTGTGTTATCATATGCCATTTGGTCTGTGCCAGTTTGAATTTCATTGATTCTTACTACGCTACAATATGAGCCTGTGCAAACTGCTGCATTGCAACTATTTGAAATAGCCATATATAGCCCTATTGTGGAGAGTAGATATGGCACTTCTACCAACTATTCAGCATACAAATGTGATGGATCCATTTCTCAAACTAATGCATTTGTCATGGCTGCCTATGCCCATGTTTTCACTTGGGGTTTCCCCCCACCCCCATGCCGCCTTTAGGTCTGGAAAATCTGTCTGAGTGTAATTTGCTATTGTCTGTTACAGTTTGTTATTTTTTATATGACTAGCATTTCATTTGGGACCCTAATCCCAAATCTTATACCTTTCCTTTTAAAAAAACATAAGCACATCGTAATCTGATGTGTTAAGAAAGCAGGGCTGAATATAATTTCGTAGCAGGGAAATTATCTAATAACCACAAAATATTTGTGGAGTCCATGCATCTTCTTCTTGCAGTGGAGATGAATGAGGTTCTCCCCCATAATTAAAATACATTCAAAAAGTAAATCCACCTTTATCTTTTTTATTGTGGCAGCACAAGACATTTTGGTGTTTCAAGCAGAATGTCAAATGGTACCCACCCATATTGTTAAAGACACCCATATTGTACTTCAAAAAGTCTTGTTGCATTGTCCCTCCCCCTAAATTCTACTGCCCAAAGATCCTGCTTCGCCTTGCTGCAGAGTAAGGCTGGCCCTGCAATGTTTACCTTACAAGGAATAGCAAAAAGGAAGAGTGGTTCTCATTGAACAGTGGCACTTAATTCTTCACCAATACTCCGTGAACTGTGGGTGCACTCCACCAACGGTGGCTCAATAGTGGCTCAATCAACTCAAGCCAAGAGATAATGAAGAGAAGTGATATTGGAACAAACCTGGACAGGTACGATAGTTCAATTCTGTCCCCAGATACTGTCAAACTAATGAAAACTTAACGTCATGAAGGTACTACTTCTGCTTCAACAATACACAAAAGCACAGCTCTCAATGCAATTTAAAAGTCCTTCACTTTGGCTGGGTGGTAAGCCAGGTTTCCCAAGTCTCTGGTTTCTCATGAGAGATATAAAGTTTCCATTTTCCCATATTTATGCGGTTGTTTTAATACAAGTTTGTATTAACTTCACTCAAGTAAATTCTTCATTCAAGGGACATAGATGTGCATTATATATCTTTTATCCATTCCTCTTACATGTAAAAAAGCAGAGCTTCCAACAGGACAACTTATGCAATGTGAATCCAGTGATCCTGTGTAGCCTTTGAGAAGGCATCCTGTGGAACAATCCGCAAACTGAACTAAGCTTGGCAGTCAAGAGGACTGAATCAACAAATGCAAAAAAGTTCTCAATGCAATCATAGGTTGGGTATTTTGCTTTACTTTCTGCAACTTTTTGGCTACCTTCTAAGGAGGAATTGCACTCTCCTGGATGTTAATTCCCATGTGTGCATGCATTTGCCATGCTTATTAAATGCTGTAATATTGTGCAGATTTGGTAGCTTCTAGAAGACTGTAATTAGTTTTTTCCCCTTTAGGGATTGGATGGGTGAATACATTGCCCTTTAATATTGAATTCCTCAAAGATGAGATACCTCTTTGGTCTTGAATTTCATTCATCCATTGATGCACAGTTAAATCAGAGAAAAATAATAGGCCCCTCCCCAGTGATACTAAAGGCACTGCCAGCGTGGGAGCATTATAGAGAGACCAATGTCATAATGGCCAAGCATTTCAAGAGCCTTTGTTCCAATAATAGTAGTATCTATTTGAACAGATGCTTCCTGTTTTTATCACAAAATGTGTTCGTGGCTGATCATTCCCTTTTGCTGCCCAAATGTTAAACATCTCTGTAAAATTTCCTATGGATAATGTTTGTGTGCATTTGCCAGCTTCATAATGCATGCGCCTTTCTTCATTTGCCACTGGAATCACAACTGAGTGTAAGATTACCCAGTTGCTATACCTGGCAGGTCAGAGTTTTAAGATGGAGAGATGATCTCTGTGTGCTGTTGAGACTCGAGCCTCTTTGTCGTTTGGCCCAGATTGCTGCCACAGCCTCCAGTTAAATAGTGGTCTCTAGTCCAATGTGAGTCTTTAATATCTCCTAAGTCTTTACAGCCTTCAAGCCCTGGATGATTTTAGATCTGTAGGAAAAGTTGCAAAGTTTTAGATATTAACAGTTTATTATAGGGAATGTCTGTCAGGGTGTTAAGGAGCAGTTGAAGGTGTCTATTTATTTCCTGTCATGGCTGAAGCATGGAATTACTTTTAGCAGCAGTAGAGTCCCTTTTGTCATTTCTGTGACAATAGCATTGTAGAGATTTCAGGGAAATTGGGCATTTTTTTCTTATATGCTTCAGGAAAGTGTTACATAGCCCATTGTACTAATTGAAATGCTGGTCTAACTTCTGTCTTTCTATCCACAACCAAAACCTGATTATAGAGATCTGCACTAAACGTTGCTTACAAATCTAACACATGATTTATATTCTGATCCTTGGGCTGAGTTCCTGCTTTTCAAAATGCACTGCTCCTCATAATTGTGGGTAAATACATGCCTGCTCCTTTCTGCAACTGGCCTTTGGCAAGCTTTATAATGGGTTTTTCTCCATTTCTGCAGATCTAACTTAACTACACCTTACAAGACCAATGGATGAAATACCAATGGGAAAAATGAGGGCCAAGCTTCAGGAAAAGAAATAGTGAGCAATTGTGCTGAACCCTTTCCTTTCACTTCTCCATTATATTCATGTTCCCAAGTAACTTCTCCTGGGGATTGCCAAATGTGTGTTTGCCTTTATAAATACACATTTGAAGTCTGCAGAGGGAGAAGTAGCGAAATTTCAGTCAAAAATCAGTGGGTCAGGAAACTGTTAGTAGGTCCCAGGTCACCACGTTTTTCTGTTCCCAATCACCCGCAATTTCAACTTTCTCTTAAAACACGCATTTTCAGCGTTCCCCAGGATTTGTTAAGGAAATTGTTAGTTGAAAGGCTTGAAGTCTACATTTTCTTTGTAACTTCAATGGACTGTTGATCGTATCTGCAGTGAAACACCAAGCTATGTGTTATATCTGCCAGGATTGTATCTGCCATGATTAAAATGTAGAGAACAGAGCAGAATTCAGGGAAGGGGGGAATGAGAGAGATTCCTAATCATACAAATTATTTGTGGGAAACCAATATCTCCCTTTTTTCTTAAAAGATGTTGCTTTATTTATTTATTTTTTCAACCACCACACAAGCATTATCTTTACGTAGATTTAAACACATCTGATGTTGAGCATTGCACTTCCAACCACATGGCAGGCACCTGAATGTTTATGTTTAGTCCTACAAAATACAGAATGGAAACCCAGGGAGTTTAGAGGTATGAGGCACTTTACCTACCAATATGGCTAAACGCTAGTGGCTAAATATTGGCTTACGCTATCGCTAAGAACTCATTATCATAGTCCAGGCAATGCTGTGGTAGACCCGCTACATGAGATCTATCAAACATAAGCTCCATAATCCCTGCCACACTGTTGTAGTCTTTCCTCATTTCATGCTGATACATACTTTACAGGAGTTTGGTTTGCAGTGCACATGTAAGCAAAGATGCAAGAGCTTCTACCTATTTCTAGGGACCTAATTCTTTTTACACTATTTTAAAAAAGTATGTTATTATATGCCTGTCACAGCATTTTCTGTATTAATATTCTTAAATAACATTTTATTCTTTCACATAATTTCTATGGACAAACACAAAGCTTGTTTGTGTGCAAAAGCAAGGATGACTAAATGGTGCTAAAGTGTATAATGACCGTCAGATATAATCAGGCAAATATTTGTGGTGCTTAGACAGATTTTTGAATATTTTTTTCTTGATCAATATATTTAACAGTGTTTTATTATACACACATTTTTATTAGTAAATCAAGGCACTGTTAAATAAAAATGGGTTAATTACTCTATGTACCAGCTCACCAAGCTATTATTCTTTAGCTCCTTATAACATTGCATAATTAAAGGTCAAGGGGTCATGATATTAATCTCATTGTTGTAGATCATTTACATGACTGAACATTTTTCAACAGAATACTTATGTTTACAATAGTATAATAACCCTTTGACTGCTGCGGCAACCTTTAACCACAAAATAAAAGTGTCACATGCTAGAATCGTCTTTTTTTGGTTCTTGTCCTGGCAATCAAAGAGTTAAGGGCTGTGCAGTGATTTATTTTCTATTTATTCTATTTATTTTGTTGTTTCATTTGAGGAGGGGGATGGGGTGGGGCAGTTCTTGTCTGCTGTAAGTGTCTTAACCAAGGGAAGGGTTAAAATGGCTTTTTATACTATCTTATGTACTTTCCATCATTTCATTGTGTTGTAATTAAAACAACAACAACAACAAACCTGTCAATAAATAAGAAAGCAGAAAAAGGTTTCATAAAGCCATTGTGGTTTTATTCAGTGTGTGGCATTCAGCCTGACATGATTAATTCAGCAAGAGACTCCATTCTACCCCTCTTTGTCCATGTTTGTCTTGTGTGTGTACGTGTGTGCATGTGTGCAGACAGGGGAGGAAAATGCTTATGAATGGATGAGTGGATCTTTGTCATGTTGATCTGCCAGCTGGTGGCAGATAAGGTGGAATCTAACTACAGTGATAAAAGGCTTCCATGAGTAGAACCAGGGACAGGGGGCCAGACCTCCCAAGGTAACTTACCACTACCTCCAAAAACATGCTCCAGAACATCCAGAAAAGATTGGTAACAGAATTGCGCTTTCCGGTATTCCACCAATAGAAGCCTATTGCTAGTTGAGGGACACATGCTGGATTTAATGTATAACTGAATAGTTCAGAACATGAATTCATAAAGTACAGATGCAATAGGAATGGAACACTATTATATAAATCTGGAAAGAATTATAATAAATATCAAAGTGCTGGAGATTGGATCTCAGAATCTCAGATGGGAAGAATATAACCCATACCTGAGTGTCCAATTAAATCTAAACATGACACATGTTATGATAGATTGCCATTCTCCAATTATTTGCAAGTGAAAAATAACTTTAGAAGGTCATCCATGTCTTTAGTTCTAGAACATACTGATTTTCAAAAGAACATTTATTGGATGTGATCTTACAGATGAGCAGAATTGAGGATTCATGTGATTATGACTGTGACTGACTTGTGGGTATCTGACTATTCCTTCTTTGTGAATATAAAGCTACTGGCCTGTCCTATACATCTGTTTCTGGTTGTGCTTATCTATCCTTTACCCAGTTTAGTTTTATGCAACATAGCCACAAACATTCTTCAGCCCTTTGCATGATGTTGGAATATGAGAATTGGCCTGAAGCCACTCCTGACACAACTTGCCTAATTTTACTTATGGACAAACACACAACTTTCCCAAAATAGCCTCCTTAAGCAAGGGTATTAGAAAGACTTGTGGCATCAGAAACAAATTGGACTGAATTCAACATTGACCTAAAATTTACATTCTCCAATATTTTTTTTCTGATATCTGTGATGTGTTAGATGATTTTTACCTATAATAGGATATACATCTAACAATATATGGAAAAATGATTAGTGATGGAACAATATAATTGATCATTAAGAGTTGAAGGCAACTACCCTTGCCCTTTTTAAAACCAGTATAAGTGTGTTGGAAAAAAGTTAATCCTACCACAGCAACTTATGCAATGAACTGGGTTCTATAATTCTTGGAGGACATCCTAACTGGCCTTGACTAGGTTTTTGTTGATATCCTTAGTGTTCTGTGAAAAAGCAGGCTGATCTTGAAAACAAACATTTCTACCAAACATCTCTTCCCACTTCTTAAACAATGCAGGGTTCCCTAGGCAAAATCATGTGTTTTCCATTCACAAGCTCTGCCAGAACAAAGCACATATATCTCAGGATTGGATGCATGCACACACACATATTAAAGGGTCAGAGGTATAGTTAAGGAGAGACACATAAAATTGTTTCTCCATTATACACTTCAAACTTCTACTGCTTATAAAAATGACACCTTTTGATCTAATATCTTGAAACTTGACATCAATTATCTACAATTGTGCAAAACTGCTAAGGCACAGTAAGTTAAAAAGTGCAGAAATAGATAGGATCTACTTTTTTTTCCCCTTTTATCAAGCTGCTGGCCAACATAGTGTGTATTTCTTTCAAATTCTGGTGGCAAATACACAGAATATTTTTTCCTGGCTTGTCAAGGAAGTGTGCCTTTCAATGATTTGGTGAAATGTTGAGTAATGGTTCAAAGTCATTAAACGTTCCAAGGTGGTACCAATGTGATAGATTTAGATTCTGGGACCATAGGGTACATTTCCTGGAAGATGGACTTCTGGCAAGAGATAGGTTGAATCTTACATGGTCTGGAAAGAAAGTGTTCAGCCTCAGCATGAAGTTTATCAGGCTTTCAACTGAATCCTACAGGGGATGGAGAAGTAAACCTGGGTGTAACAACAAAGGCTTATGCACCACAACAGAGGGAGCAGCTTTAACAGTGCCCAAAAATAGTCTTCCAAAAAATGCAGGAAGAAAGTTCAAGAATAAAGCACATGGTCTTTGATTAATATATACTAATACCCAAGGTATGGGAAACAAACAGCATGAACATGAACTCTTAATATATGAGGGTGAATACAACCTGATAGATATAACTGAAACTTGGTGTGATCAAGAAGAAGGAAGAGAAAGAGGGGCAGAGTCACATTATATGTTAAAAATGCATATCTCTGCATAGAAATGCAGGAGGATGTGGTTTTGGGAGCATCTGGATTCATATGAATGGGCAAGCAATAAAAGTAACACAGTGGTTGGAGTCTATTGCTGACCACCCAATCAAAGAGAAGACGAGAATAAAATGTTTGAAGACCAAACTGTCAGTGTTTCACGGAAGCATGATGTTGTTGTTATGGGGAAATTCCCATGACAAGTGAATCTAATGCAGAAATGAGTCCAAGATAGGTGGGGATTTTAAAAAAAGGGAAATTCTAAAGGCACACTTACAAAAATAAAACAAGGAAAGGGGGTAAAAGACAACAGAAGAAGCCCCTGTGGCTTCACAAAAAGCTTAAAGATTATCTAGATAAATATTTATTTGCATTTTAATTAAGGAAAGTATTTTGGCATTCCAACACATGCCCATTTAAATACAAGAATACAAATAAATAGCCGTATGCTATTAAAAGTTACACCACCAGGGCATGGGTATAATTAAAGAACAAATATTCTACCTTCATAATTTTGGTTATAAAAGATAGTTCAATAATTGTCAGTTGTCGAGTTTTGATTAGATGCCATTTATTCTCATATAGGGAAAGCATTCCTTTTCATTTTGGATATCCACAAATACTAACATATTTCCCATTAATCTTAATTTTCATATGGGATTGTACTTATGCTGTATTGTGCTGTTAATTGGTTGCCTTTGTTAGTGCTTAAGAGTAATAGATAATAAAAAACAAAAGGTTTTTCATATATAGAAGCTCTTTTTACTGAAAATGCTCTACAATCAAAAGAAAAGGGTATGATTAAATAATAAATATAAAAATGTAAGAAGAGTCATGCTGGGTCAGACAAAGCAGTCCTCTAGTCCAATATTCTGTTCTCAAGGTGGCCAAACAGCTGCCCGCAGGAAACTCACAGGAAGACATGAGTGCAACAGCACCCTGCTGACTGTGTTTCCTTGCAACAAGCATTCATAAGTATATTGCGCCTGGTGCTGAAGGTCGCCTAGAGCGTTACCTCCATGAATCTGTCTTTTAAAACCTTCCAAATTGGAAATCACTCCTATACACTATGCAATTGTGCATTCATATTATTTTATTGAATGTACAATATGATGTATCACTCTATACACTAATATAATAATTTTCTGAAAGGTATCTTCCTCTAAAAATACATTTCTGTCTTACACCATCTACAGCTTAAATCATATCCCATAGCATATATGGATTCATTCTAATATGCAATAAAGAAAGACTATATTTTTATAAATTTGTTATCGTACTGCTCTCTGCGTTAAGCCCCAGGACACTGATTCTTTGGACAGTAGAGGTGACCATATCTGGCATAGACAGACCAATTGTTTGACCAAGATATTTTCATATGGACCAGTACTAATGATTATTCTATAACCTGTAAGGAGGGTGGATATTTGAGCTTCGGTTATGGGCAGTATAAAAATAAACTTTCAGACATCATGAAACAAGACTGTCTGATTCTGTCTGTCTTCCTTTTCCTTTTCCTTTTCCTTTTCCTTTTCCTTTTCCTTTTCCTTTTCCTTTTCTTGAAGTGCATAGGAGTATAAAATAAAAGGGGAGATGATCAGAGATATGATCTATTTGTTTCTGCAGCTAGCAAATTGACACAAGCTCTTAAAAATACTAAATCACTGTATTGGCAATGGCAAAGAAATGCTCCTTCCCCATGGCTGTCATTCTTTCTGCAAAATAGATTCTTCAAACAAGCTATTTCCCATTGTCTCTATTTGTAACTAGGACTGATTGGATTTTGTTAGACCCATTCTGCCTGTCTTTCATATATTGTCAGGCTTCTTTCATTCAAGCATCCATTTACTGATAGGAACCAATTTTTGAACAAGAATTCTGTTCATTTCCAATGTGCATTAGTGCAGGTATACATTAGTTAACTAGTGCTAATGTACACTTCTGCAAATGCATACTTGCCAACAGATAAAATTGCACAAAGGTTCTCAAATCCACAGACTCTGCCAGTCTTAGAGAAAGCTGGCATGCTGCAGGTGTCAGAGGTCAGATTAAAAGATACCTGAAGTCATTTGAATCCATTGCAGGTATCTCCAACATCCCTTTAGGGAAGATGAGCCCCTTCAGGAATACAATTAGTTGTCCTTAGGATCATGAAGACAGATTGCAGTGAATCACAGAAATAAAATATTTAGATTCACTCTGGATATAGGTATCTTGTCACTAGACCATATCTCCACTCCTACCACACACTGGTAGGACCATTCAGCTATTTTTCCTTAGCATTCTTCAAAGTTCAGATGAGAGGGATGCAATAGTAAGGGCAATCATGCTCTTATGAGGTCATTGTTCTACCACCTTAATGAGTACTAGGGAGCAAGGGCAGGGACAAAATTCTCCAGCAAATCTTCAGGGATAACATGTTTCGTCAGCAGTTAATGCAGCACATGCCCATTAGGAAGACTGGAAGGACAACAAGATGGTCATATCAAAAGGGTATGATGTCAAGTCCCCTGTCCTGGACAGGGTTTTTTTGTCCAAAGTACAATAACCAATGTTCCTGTAAATGACACAGGTATGGCAATCTCATTGTTTGTTTACAAGCTATTAGAGAAAATTGGCTGCTCCAGCAAGGACAATCCATTCCAGATGTGTGTCCATATTACCAACCCTAATGAATGCACTGGATGCATCTTTTGATGAGAATCAGTTGTTGTGCAGCTGAATTGGAGACAGAGAACAGATTAAAGTCTTCCTGATAGCTATTTATACAGGCAATCGTTTGATGAGTTAAAAACTGTGAAAGCATTCACAGAGATCTACAAATTGAACAGAATGTAGTGAATTCATTATTGACTATGAATTACACTTCTAGCACCAAAGAGCAGACATTTGATGACATTTGCTAAGAATGAGAAAGACTTTATTTGTGCATGTTTATGTGTGTTAGGAGCTCCATGAAAATGGTCTCTCTACCCTATTACAGGAAAAGAAATGGTGTGTGTTTAGGCAGTGGAATTTCACTAAATTTCTCCAATACAGGAAGATGTCTCACAGGTAGGGCTTGCCATTGACAGGGGTGGTAACACAGCTCCTTTCCCTTCTCCTAAAGTTTTTTTAAAAAATCTTTTGCACTGGCAAGAAAAGCAAGTGTTCGCATTTTGGCCCTATTTTGCATTGTCTGCAAAATACCCTACTTAGCATTGTTCTGAGGCATTATGGGAGTGGGGAAGAGGGAAAGCACAATCCACCAAAAATGATGAAGAAATTCTGCAAAGTGACCCTGTATTACTAGGAGATTCAGCAAAGACAAGCCTGGAGACATTTCTGATAAGGTCTTCTGGGAAATTTCATCTCAGTTCTAGTTGCCATCCACCACTTCCCCAGGATTTCCCAAAAGTTATATTCTTCAGAGTAGATTGTTAATAATTCTTGTTTCTAATGCAAGTGAAGAAAATGGAAGGTACTAGAAAAGTCAAGATTCTCATGCATAGTCCTTAGCCACCTAATACAGAAGGTAAGTAAAAGAAATGTGAGCCCTTTCATTATTTTAATTGCTCCCAAGTTTCTTCAACTATGAATTTATTTTGAAAGCAATTTCTTTCTGCCAGAACGAATAAAAATGGTCAAAACACTATGGAAGACATTTTTGACATAGCACTAATTTATATGTATTTGCTGTCCAATTTTTAAGTACTTCAGCAAACCTTCAGGTATTGTGCCATGTTTCAACAGGCTTTGTTAAAGAGAATTATATGCACTCAAAGTTAAATGTACATGCCATGTAGTATGGTCTAGTTATCCTGCTTCTGTAGTGCTGACAGTAGTAAAATGCAGTAAGTGAATAGATGTGGATACTGGATATCCAGGATCAAATTCTGCTCACCTTTATGAGAATGTTGTAAGTGTGGGCTGTAATAGTGGAAAACTGGAACCTCCTTTATGCCCAGCAGGAGAAAAGAGAAACCTTAGAAGTAGGCGGGATGGCACATTCCACTAAAGGGCATGTCTTTAGAATGTGCTGATTCAAGGCCTACTCCCAGAGCCTCATATGCAATGTGTGGAGCTGATTCTCATTATTTGTCCAAATTACTTTTGCCTGGAAGCTTCTTACTAAAAGGTACTTTTGACACATTCCATAGTATGCGAAACAAGAGGACTAATATTAGCATTCAAGATTCAAACTATTGAAGAGATAACAGATCTCATGGGATTCTAGAAATGTGCCTAGTTCTGTAACCATCTCGGATGTGCTATGTACAGAGAAGAGGGCAGCTTTGTAACTGTTAAGTATGCTAAAACATTTCAGTTTGTTATCAAGTTCCTGCTACTTTCCTCCATGAAATCTTCATATGAAATAGTTTGTTTTTAACTGGAAATGTGCATGATTTCCCCATCCCATATGGAAGCACAGTTCCCTGACTGGGCATGGTCCATCCCTGTTGCCTTCTGAAAATCACCATTGCCAAAATTCATGTAAATGTGGTGAATTGTATATGGTTTTGCATGTTACTAGAAGCCACCAGAGTAGGTTCTTAGGTGACTTTTGCTTCTGTGTAAACTGAGCATAAGGATGCTTCACAGATCAACATAAGGCTAATCGCTTTTAACTCCCTTTTAAACTTTTTCCACCTTCTGGAGATGCCCACCCCATCCCTGCTTCAAGTTTCTTTAGAAGAGGAAGCTTCTTTCTCCAGGCTGCTTGTCACAGAAAGTAGTGGAATAGTGGACTCCAGTGCTTCTTTTCTTCAACAGCAGGACATCATGCCCTGGGCTTGATCTTCACGCAGCCCATGACCTTTTGAGCAGCTCTACTTTAAGAAGAAAAGGCATATATTTACCTAAATACACTTTACCTCAAAAGCACACACAAAAAGTGGAAATATGTGACACTGGTACATTTGTTTTCAAGGGAATTCAGAGGAAAATGGACTGCACTGCAGCAAGTAGTCAGGAAATATATTTTAATGAATAGGTGGCCTTTTGTTCATCCAGTTAAATGATTAATAGAACCCAAAAGCAAGTGCAAAGTCTTAGAAAGGGAAATATAAAATCATAGCATGAATTGAATATTATCAGGGAAGTAAAACAACCCCCTCCTCGCCACTGGAATGCCCCCTTTCCAAGTGAAATATATTGCTGTCAATCCCCAGACATGAAGAAGCACAGCCAAGTGCCACAATAACCCAACAGCCTCTGAAAAATAAATAGCTAAACTGGGAATTGTAACTTCATTTAAATTTTAATTAAAAGAATTTCAGCTTAAGTGGTTGAGAGGAATGAGGAATGCAGAGTTCTAAAGATTTAATTATTTCATTGACCAGTCAGGTCATACAGTACTGTGCATTATGCATGCTTCTCTCTCTGTCAGCTGGGGCCTATGAATTTGCTTCCAATGGTGAGAAAGTCCAGCCATATTCCTCACATGCCTTTCAGCACTAAACTAGTCTTAACCTGTTGTTGTCTGCTTCCCAAAGAGAAGCATGCCTAATGGTTTTCAACAGACAAATTGTTAGGGTGGCCACATATATATATTGCCAAAAGAGGGGACACTAATCTGTAAGTGGAAATGAATACATAGATTTATACATGTAAATTTAGAAATAATAACTGTTGTTGGAATAGAAATACATGATAGCGTACCATAGTGGAATAAACTAAGTAGGTCCTCTGTCCAACTGTTAACTGTAGATGGGCAAATCCAAGGCGCCTGCTGACCCTCCTTATTGTTCTTGATCTTTGAACCAGACTTAGAGTGGATGGTCTTTGAACCAGACATAGAGTCCTCCAAGTAGAAGACACCTTCAAATCAAGAACTCTCCTCTACCAGCTCTGCAGACCAGAGGAAATGTGTTTGTAAAGGAGAGTATCGGTTATGCTTAACAGATTATAATTTTCCCCATATTTAATACATTGAGGTCTTTAGTTGTGTGAACACAGATGGGCTATTTAAGAGCAGTCTTCTATGCGTATGTTTCTCTGGACAGATCCTCCACTGTAATGTTGGCTGTAGGCTCTAAATAGCTGCAGAAAGCATTAGCTGGGGTGGTGCTGGTGGGGACCAGTATATATAAATTGAGTCATCGTTAATTTTAGAGGTTAATCTCTCTCCCCACCTCGTGTGTGTGTGTGTGTGTGTGTGTGTGTGTGTGTGTGTGTGTGTGTGAGAGAGAGAGAGAGAGAGAGAGAGAGAGAGAGAGAGAGAGAGAGAGAGAGAGAGAGAGAGAGAGCACGCATACTGTGCCTATCTGAGCTGAACACAGTGTAGTTCTGATTCAGTGCTCTGGCTACTTATTTATCTATTATAGGTATGTCAGAAATCCTTCCCCATTCCATATGTGAAGGAGATAATACCCAGACCTCACCATCCTGCCTCATGTTATTCTAAAAGTGAACTGAAAACATTTCCTTACAAATTTGGCTGCTGACCTTTCACAGAGACTTTGTAATGCAAGTAATAACAACCCAGATGATGACTTGTGTGAAATAAGCTATGGTAACCAACAGCAACTAGCACTCTTAAAAACAAAGACATTCTATAATTGCATATGGCATAGGATGCTTTGAGCAATAGGCCTTATTTGTTAAAGACTTTTGCAATCTAATTTCAGATGTGCAAATATGGAAAAGCAAAACAAAAAATCTAGTCTAAAGAAAAGTGCCACCATCTCAAACAAGCAGTGGGGTGTAGTTGGAGGAGAACATTTGGTCAAGTAAATGGAAACCCAGCCTGTTCTTGACCACAGTCTGTTCCAATGTCATTTTGCATTTATGCCAGTACTTAGAATGAAGGTAAAAGAAATTGATTTTGTCAGCCAGCTACATATTATCAAGAGTAAAACAGCAATGAAGTAAGAACAAAATAAAATTTCTGTCTAAGGAAATGTCTGTAAATATCTAACATTCATTCCCAGCTTTCCCTCCTGTTAGCAAAAGGGAGTAAGGTAAAGAAAACAGTTTCTTGTTGCTTCTCTGAAGTCTGAAACAAGAAATAATGAACATATTTGTTGCTACAGAAGTCATGTCTCCATTTCTGAGATGTCTCCATTATAATCTGCTGCACATTTATTCAGAAGTGAGCCCTATTGAATTCAATGAAACCTACTACCAGGCACATGTTTGCAGGATTGAAGTCTTAATTTTGAACTGGAGGTTTTGCATCTATTTCAACAACAGTCCGATTAAAATCTGTGTGAACTACTTGATGCTGTTTCGAAATGGGCTAAAAAATGTAAGGAAGAGAAAGAAAAGAGGGACAGAGGATTAATATAAATACTCCAAAGGCATAACAAATGGTTACCAAAGGATGATAACAGCATTCCTTCAAAAATATTTATTTATATATTTTGCAGCGATAAGCACATCTTCAAAAAGCTTTAGTGACTTGGGAGCTCTAAATAATTCAGATTAGTTCCTGTGGGACATTATAAGTAGACTTATTGGTAGTATAATGGACTGATAATCCACAGGGAGACCTCTGGAATGCAAAGTCAGTATTGCTTTTTGAGAATCTGCTGAAGCCCACCTGTATTCAGTAAATCTTTATTGGCTACAGAAAGTAGACGACCTGGGGCTTAATTGAAGAACAGCTCAGTTGCTTATACAGTCTTATACATGTTCATGCCCAATACTATTCTAGTGCATGTGATGAGGTTTGCTTTGAGTAAGTGCACAGCAGATAAGAAATCCATTAGGGGCTGGATGTTTTTAGTATGATTTTTTCTTCACAGCTCCATTTATTCCAGTTGTACTGTTTCTTTGGTCGCTAGATACAGATGAAGGTAATGAAGAGAAGGGATACCTTGCTGCCAGTAGCAGAACTGGCACAAAAAACAAAACAAAACACCTGTTTTCTGCCATCAGAGATTTTTAAAGCTATTATTGATGCTTCAGCCCAGTACTACTGTGGCTGATTGGAACAACAGTTAAATGGTTGAAAGAGAGGATTGTAACAAATATAAAATCCAGAAGGATACTGCAAAACAGATCCATGGACAGGACACTAAATTCTTGAGTACAGGTGACGCTGCATCCTCCCTATACGAGACTGGGGTCCTATTAAAACAGCTGTACGGATAAGCTGTTTGTCAAGGATGGAAGCATAGTAACTAAAACCAGCAACTTTACTGAATGGGGATTCTGTTCAATTGTTCAAACAAGGTTTTCTAATAGAGATTGGTGAGAGGAAGCATGTGTCCATGCACAGGATTGCGCATGTAGTACTTTGTGCTTCAAAGAATACATGTGCGAGCATGATTCTGCAGACATCATCTCTTCCATGAAGAAAATCATTTTATAAATGCCAAATTAGTCAAAGATTTGAAGCAGCAACTGTACCTGAGACAGGGACAACACTGTGTTCTTATTGTTTTAACTTAATGCACAGTGAGCAAAACCCAGTCAAATGGAGAGAATCACTCAGGCATTTTGATTGAGGATTATGATGCAGCTGCACCACCAAGCCAAACTATAAAGAAGTTGTTATGGCTCTTGGTCATATAATTTGCATGGTACAACTGAATCTACTCTCTTGGACTCATCATTTCCAACAAAGAGCTGCATAAATAAAAGCTTGAGACTGGGGCATACTCAAATGCTCGTTCCTCAGTGATATTAGACTTGCAATTTTACCACATCTGCCTTACCACTTTTACTAGATATGACACAATTGTTGTCCTAGTGTTCTGTAAGCTTATGTTCAATGAGTATTCTGTTGTGGATCACCACGTTCAAGGAACAAATCTAGCAGTACTATGCATTCTGCAACATTTTGCTGTCCTTTGTAATTGCTATTAAGCAATGCATGTCTTAGAAAAGCAGTATGTATCTGTTCATTATCTGGATGTTTCATGTTTAATTTTAACACTTCAACACTGTACACTGTGTTACAATATTATATCCAATCATTTTCACAGGAGTCATGTCAGACAGTTTTGTACATCAGAAAGCATCTCTCAACTACCAGCCTTCAGATATCAACTTTTACACTGCTTAATTCAGAGAATTATGGGCATCCAATGTAAGACAGAAGTATGAGGGAGAGCTTCACCTTCCCACTTTGCAAATCAGCTAGATGGCCAATTTCAGCTTAACTGTAGCACTCCCAGCACACTTATCCTGATGGACCCAGCCTCCTCCCTTCCGCACCCAACTGAATGTTTTTGTACCCTTTCTCTGAGGCTGCTCTTACAACCTTGGACAAACAGGCAGTGCAGTTCTTTTTGTGCTGACTCCGAGGAGTGATGGGAGCTGCAGAACCCACACTCTGAGTTTGGAGCTTTTCCCCCAGCTGCAGAGATAGGAATCCAAAGCAATCTGTGCTGTCTAAGGGGCATAGGTTTGCTAGGCTAATGCATTTTAAAAATCAAATAATCATGAACTGTATTCTCCCAGAATTTCCTTGGAATGCATGTCAAGTTCCAGGTGTTTAGGTTTCAGTCTTGGCATTAGGATGCAGACAGACCTGTATTCTCTTTTATTAGTTTAAAGAGTATGCATATTATGTACAGTATATGGAGTATCATGTTCTCGGGACAGCATAGTTCTTCACAACAAATCTCTAGGATTACAAACCACTGAGACATTACAAAATTGAAGAACAAAAGAAAAATTGCACTTACCTGAAGATTAGCAAAGAACACTCAGTTTGAAATGCAAATTTGAGTGTGTTTTCTTGATTCAATTTTGGTAGATTTTGGACACATTAATTAGCTGTTATTTCTGACTGGCAGACACTTTCAAATGCTTCTGTTACATTTTTTCCCCATCTCAAGGTGTATTTTCCTAGATTATGTGAAAGAGATTGGCAGCACAATCTCATGGCCACTAAAAGGTAAAGGTGAAGGTTTCCCCTTGACATTACGTCCAGTCATGCCTGACTCTAGGGGGCGGTGCTCATCTCCGTTTCCTAGCCGAGGGAGCCAGCGTTTGTCCACAGACAGTCTCCATGGCCATGTGGCCAGCATGACTAAACACCGAAGTGCACAGAACGCTGTTACCTGCCCACCGAAGTGGTACCTTTTTATCTACTTGCATTTTCATGCTTTTGAACTGCAAGGTTGGCAGGAGCTAGGACAGAGCAACGGGAACTCACTTCATTGTGCAGATTCGAACTGGCGACCTTTCGATCAACCAGCCCAGCAGCACAGCAGTTTAAACCACTGTGCCACCTGCAGTCCTAGACAGTATCCAAAAAGCTATTGAATTTTTAGGATGCCCAACTATGAGGTTAGAAAAGCATTCTGACCTCATAGCTGGTTCTCTCAATTTGGAGTACCCTCCGTCACCTCACAGGTGGTACAAAAAGGATCATGCTGACTGCTTTTCCAAGATTGTAAGAGCTTAAATGTAAGTGGAAGATTGCTAAAGAAGTCCAACATAATCATATATTGTAGCAATGGGCCCAGTTCTCCCAAAACACAGCATGCCTCAGTTGGAATTAGAATTTAAACTAGATGAAGTCGAGGGTTGGAGTGCTGCATGGACTATCAAGGTTAATGAGTGAGATCAGTGAAAAAGCTGAGAACCAAACCACTTTGGGTTCATGGAGAGACACTGTAGAACAGGAAAGGTCCAAAGAGGAGGGATGTGAATTCATTATCCCAGGGAGCCAGCATCAAGCCGAACAAGCGGACCAATTAAGTAACACCTTGTGTTTTTTTTAACCTATCTAGCTCTAATAAAGGACTGTACTTTAAGGGGAACTTCAAAAGAGGGTACATTTCTAAAATGAGGGAACAGGTAAAAAACAAGTTGAAAGGGAGTGACACAATGATTAAAATTGTGAAATTTTTTGCAGATTATACAAAACTACAATAATATAAGATTAGACAGTTTATATACTAAAAGTTAGGAAAGGGAGCATGAAGTCAAAGGTCACCAGTATGGTTAATAACCAGTGTCATGAAGGCTATTAGCTTTCTTTAGAAAACAGAAATCTTGAACCAATGAAGAAAACAAAAGGGAACACAATCTTGCGCAAGGGAGATGCAAGCAGAAAATAAAAGATGCAAAAAAGCATTTTGAGCAGCATAGTACTGGCAACAACAAATTATTTCAGTATAGTAGATGAGAGAAACCAGCTAGAGAGGCAGGTGGACCACTGAATGATAATTCCATTTAGGAGTACTAAAGGAGTTTAAAGAGATTGCAGAGAAGCTAAATAGATTCTTCTTATCTGTCTTCACAGTTGAGGATACAGAACAGATACCTGTTCCTGAACTTATGTATTCAGGAAGGGAGTCTGAAGTATTTGGAGAGATAGGCATTACAGAAGATGAAATACTCAGCCTTATTGACAGACTGAAAATTAATAAATCACTGAGCCCAGGTAGTATCCATTCCAGAGTTCTTAAAGAGCTCAAATATGGAATTGCTGATCATATATATGTTCATACACACACACACACACACACACACACACACACACACACACACACGTGTGTGTGTGTGTGTGTGTATGAACATCCATAAGATCAGCCTGTGTTTCAGAAGACTGACCAATGACCAATGTAACAACATTTTTTAAAAGGTATCCAAAGGGGATTTGGGAAATTATAGTCCAATTAGCTTAATGTCTCTTCTGGGTAAATTGATTGGAAGTATTATTTAAGACAGAATCAGTTAACACATAGAGGGACAAGAATAAACAGGGCTTCCACAAAGCTAGGTCATTTTCTCACTAACCTATTAGAGTTATGGTTGATCTAGGAAGGTTGATCTAGTAAACTTTATTTACTTGGACTTTCAAAAGGTTTCTGACAAATCCCTCACCAAAAACCCTTGGCATAAGAGGGTATATCCTCTTATAGATCAGTAACTGCTTAAATAATAGAAAGCAAAGAATAGCAAAGAGAAGGAGTAAATGGCAATTTCTCTCAATGGAAAGATGAAATACAGGGTTTTGTATTATGTCTGTACTTTTCAGGCTAGCCATAAATGATTTGGACAGGAGTAAGCAATGAAGTGGTTGATAACGCCAAACCATTTCAAGTGGCTAAAGCCAAAAGGAATTGTAAGATCACCAAAGGATTCTCTCTAAGCTGAGAGAATGGACATCAAAATGGAAAATGCAGTTCCGTGTAGGCATGTTTAATGTAGTGCACACTGGGGCAAATATCCCAACATCAAGTATAAGCCAATGAGATCTGAAATAGCCTGAGAGAGCAAGAAAAGACCCTTAGGCTCATGGTGGGAAGCTCAATGAAAATAGCTAGCTGCCAGTTGTGAAAAAGGCAAACTCCATGTTAGGCACAGTTAGTAAAATTATTACAAATAAATATTCTAACATAATTTCCCCTTATACAGGTATTTACAGGTTTGACCATAGTTAGAACATTGTGTACAATTTTTGTTGTTTTTCCTGAAAAAGGACATCCTAGAACTGGAAAAAGTGCAGAGGAAGGCAACTAAAATCATCAAGGGGTTGGAGAATTTTACACAATAAAAAACATTTATAACAGATGAAATTGTTTAGCTTAGAAAAAAAAGACAAATAAAGAGAGATATGAGGGAAATGTATATAATTATGCATGTTGTGGAGGCATTTTTCACCCTTCTTGTAATACTAGAGGTTTGCTTACCTTGCACAGGATATCAGGGTGATTCTGGGAGAATGTGCAAGGGGGGAATGTCCTTAAAGAGGTTAGACACATTGCATGGTTGTGCGGTGAAAAGAGCAACGGGCACTCTTTGGTGTACCTTCAGAGGCAACTGTATATTGATATGTATCTGACTTTGGGGACATGAGGATGGGAAAGGAACAGCCTTTGAGATGCACTTAAGATCTTGGAGCCTGGAAAATTGTGAGCTGGATAGGCATCCTTCAACACAAGTTGGTCAGCAGGACTCAATTCACCTATTATGACTTGTGTTCAATGATGGAATGGCGAACCCATAATCACATTACAGGTGGAAGTTCTTAAGATACCTCTGCTGCAGTACATTCCTACATTCCTAAATAGTTAAATAGTGGGCTTAGTTTACTCTAGTTCCTGTGTTCTTCTCTTTCTCTTAGAGGTGTACCTGCAATGAAAAATGAAGATATAATATGATAAATATAACATATTAGGAAAAAAGATGGTTATTTTGATCAAGTATAATACTTGATCTGATCTTACACTTGCCAGCTTTCTAGAGGTGGAAGTGGGTTGTTAAGAATTATTGGTTCCATAATGCTCCGCTTCTGTAATCATGCTTTTATAAATAATACAATTTTAAGATTTTAAAATGCTTCATCTATTTTTTTTCATTTTTTCCTTCCTAAAATCAAAATGTCTTTGAGCACTGGATATATATACATTTATAGGGGACATATTTATGCTGTCTCCTAACTTAGCTGCAGACGACTCTGTTAGCAGACATTTCAATAATATTTTCTAGAATATGGAAACTTCAGTGTATGCTTTTACACCAAATAAAACACAGAACAAGGATCTCTCTTTTAGCATGGATGCTACTGAAAGACGTTTCAGTTCTTCCATCAACACTAGAAGCAGCCAACACATTTAGCCAATATATATATATGTGTGCGTATGTATGTATGTATGTATTCCCACTATTTTCCTCCTTTTCCTGTGACTGTTGGCAGCAAGAAAGTCTAATGAAGCCATTGTCAGTAAACATAGTTTATTTCACATCATGGAATGTGAACTGAAAAGTCATTCATGCATGTGAATGCACTACTGTTCAGGGAAGAGTTTCTTCCCATCTTGCATTCCAAAGCATGATTCATGAACTGACACTTCTGTTAATCAAATAAAGTGTACTAAAAGCTCTGATTTTCTCTTCCTGCCATCTAACAACTCATCCTCTGCCATAGTTTTACACCATTTGGTTTTACTACTATAGGCAGATTAACAAGAAAACTCAAAGTTTGGTTTCCATCTCTGCCACCAATCAGGCTGTTTGGTTACTTTATTGATCAGGGATTGGGACTGTGTGGTCCACCAGATGCTGGACAACACCATTGACTATGCTGACTGAAACTGATGGAATTCACAGTTTACTAATATTATCACTTAATAATAATTAATATGCTGCCCACCTCTGCTGTAGATCTTCCATTCACATAAGCTTAGAGTTAAGAATGTGAGCAAAGTCCAAACAGATTATATCACAGATCCATTTAGACCAGCAACTTGGGTCCCACTGGGGCCAACCAAATACCTTTGGGAAATCCACAGTACATTCAGGCCGTCTGGAATCAATGCAAATGGCACTGAATGACCCTGGTTGTAGTATTATGAAAGAAGGAAAAAAATTATCTCCATTTCTTTTGCTCCATGTATATATTCACTGTAAAAATGGCATCCTCATGGTGAGGATTCCCACAGGATAGAGGATGCATGAAGGATTTCATTGGACAGTTTTCTAATTGACACTAATCTAAATTAAGTTGCATTGAGTGGTGTCTTTATACAGACATAGGAACAGCCATGCTTCTTCAGGTCGAGGGATGCACCTAATCCAACATTGTCATAGAATCATAAAATAATAGGGTAAAAAGTGGCAATAAGACTTTGCGTCAAACTCTGCTCAGTTCAGGACTCCAATTTAAAGCATCCCTATGAGGTGACTTTCTAGCTGCATCTTGAATGCCTCCAGTGTACAAGAGCCTCTTTGGTGAGTGGTTCCATTGTTGTATTGCTTTAAAAATTGGGAAGTTTTTCCTGATGTTCAACTGGAATCTGGCTACCTGTAACTTGAACCATTATTCCATGAGTTTAAAATGATTATCTGGAATAATTGAATAGGCAAAGAACTGAATAGCACTTACCTTCTCCTAGCACAGGTGTTTAACTCACTTATATGTTGATGTTTCACTGGTGAGACTCTTCACCTTAATTATTCTTATGGGAGGGGGATAAAGAAATCTTAATTGTTCTTGTCTGAAAAGGTCTTAGGTTTTCAGTTATTTTATCTAGTACTGTGTGATATTCAACAGCTTTGGGGTATTTAATCCTCTGGGTATACATTTAACACATAATTTCTATTGAACATCAACTGAAATTTGACAGTTTTCTTTTTTCTTTTATTTCTTTTTTTTTTTTTTGGAGGAGAGTATTTATACTGGATATGTTTTGCAATTTAAAATATATAAAAAAGGAAAGTGGTATTTCCAATGGGGTGTTAAGTTGACATAACTTGCCCTTCTGTTCAGTCTGTATGCAGAACTTATCATAAGTTAAGCTTGATTAGAATCAGTGGAAGAAATGAAAATTGGCAGAGGAAAAATCACTAATTTAAGATATGCAGATGATAACATACTATTGGCAGGTCTAGCAATTACTTGAAATGACTCCTGATAAAATTGAAAGAAGAAGGCACAAAAGCTGGACTGCAACGGAACATCAAGAAAATAAAAATTATGTCTGCAGAAGACTAATGAACTTTACTGTTAAAATGAAGAAATCAAAATGGTGAAAGCTTTTGCACACCTTACCTCATTCATCTATTTTGAGCAAGACTACAGCCAAAGCAAGACTTCTACTGAAGAAGACAGACTGGGAAGGGCAGCAATGGAGGAACTAGACAAAATCTTCAAGTGTAAGGACATTTTAGGGTCAAGTTCATCCAAACTATTGTACTCTTTGTCATGTATGTGAAAGCTGGACTGTGAAGAAAGTTGACAGGAAGAAAAATGGTTGCATTTGAAACATTAGGCCATCTATCTATTTGCAAAACAACTCTGTGAAACTCATGGAGGCTGGGATTACTTGGGAGAGAAACCAACAATTCCCAACCCCTCTTCACTTACGTTGACCAGAATAGAAGGTGTTGAATTGTTCTATCCATTTTTTCTTTCAATAGATGGCTGCTTTCTGCTTTCTCTCCCATTAACTGTAATCAATAGTGGGGGATTAATTATACCAGCTCCAGTATGGACGTAATTTGGACATCAGGTTTAAAGTATATCCAGGGAACAATTTCCAGATCATAGGTCTCCCCTGGTTTCCCTTTAACGTGCCACTTTTGAGTCCCTGTCACTGTCAAAGCAACAATGGTGAAGGTTGGAAGTTCACCTTTATCCTCCATCTAATCTCTCTGACCTCAGCTATGGTGGTCTGTGACATCCAATGGCTTATGGGGCATCTTCCAAGGGGCAATAGGACTGGATCATTAGATTTACAAAAGTAACAACCCAGGCTACTACTGTGAGATGTCAAGCAAGATGATTATTTCCTCACTTTTTTTGTTTTTGCAAATAGCTAACGAAGTTTCCCACACATTTCTGGACAGTGTTTCTTGGAATCCTGTTCATTAGTCTTCCACATGCTGGTGCCTTGAAAATGTTTTGAACTTCAACTGTGAACAGCTAGAACGGTCGGGAGACAGGAATGTTGGGTGTTTGTGGACTGCATCTGCAAGGCAGCCTTACCTGGTAGTATGTTCCATTTCAGTTTGTGGAAGTTATTTCTGAAAAGTCATGATAGGATTATATTTCAAGTCACATAGTGATATGAGATATCCATACTACCCAGGGTAAGTCTAAGACTGAAGATGTGTATAAAATTCCCACAGTCTCTATTTCTCCCAGTTTCTGACGTTCTGAATTAACATGGTCTTGTTTACAGAGCAGCCGGCATTCTTGAGTATTTTGCAGTTCTTTCATTTAAGGCTACAGCAACCATAAGCTTCTGGCCTTTCTACAGATTTTGCACATATATTATAGGTTGCAACTCTCAGGATTTTCCATTCATTTATGTTTTCCGGCATGCACTAGTTCTTCCACATAGTCATGAAGCCATGCATCAACATTTCTTTTTGTACACTGCACTTGCATGCACGGATAACCTGAATGAAAGTACTAGTGGGTTATGGGGAAGAATCAAAGACTACAACAAACAATGCACATAATAATTCAGAAATAATTTAGAAATTCTCTGTAATAAATTGAAAAACTGATGAACTATAGTGTTTGGGAAAAGAAAAGACTGGAACAGAAAAGACCTGCATGTTCTTTGCTATACATTGAGCTAACATGTTGACTCACCTTTGCTAAGCCTGAAAGGTGTAGGCCTGCACCTGGATGCATGACCACATGTGGAAGTAGAGCTGGGAGTTGGACTCAAAGGCCTTATAGGCTCCTTTGAATTCTGCTACTATTCTATTGAGCCGGCTGGAGCCGGGAGTCAGACTAGATGGCCTGGGAGGCCCCTTCTGACTCGCTCAGTTTCTATGTTTTTATTCTTTCTGAAGCAAGTGTTCTGTCATATGCATGTGTAAGAAAGAAAACATGATTTTGTTGATGGAATGTAGCCAAAGCGGAATACCTATGCATTCCATTGATTGCAATGAGAGAGATTTCAGCTTTTCTCTCTCATTAAAATAAATTGAACTTAAGCAATCATAGACAGTTGGCTGGGAGCAATTTCTATTATACTAAGTGGGGCTTGCTTCTGAGTAGGTTGTAGTGTAAAAGTGCCTGATTTTAGCTGAACTGGCTAAATACAAGGCAGAACAATAACCATGGTACTTAAAATGGTCTTCAATAAGCTTTTGAGCAAAATATTTTATATGACTCGTACAAGGTTCTTTGGTAAATCTCAGGGTAGAAAGGAGGCTCTGCCAGAGATAGAATTTCCTTTATACTAGGCAGAGGCAAACTGATGCCTATTTAGACTACAAGTCCCATCAGTCCCAGGCAGCATGACCAATTTTCAAATATTATAGAAGTTGTCATCCAAAATATCTGGATGGTACCAGATAGAACTCCAAAATATCTGGACTTGCTTGACAATGGTGAAAGTCCAATAACATCTGGAGGTTGTCCAACCAAACTACATAAACAGTTAAACTATTTTTTTATAAAAAAGCAGCATGTCATATGCCTTTCTTCTAATTCTGACAACATTGTGAAGGACAATGGACTCGAATGATCTGATAAATGCAAAGGGAGATGATGCCAACACATGCATTGCATACTTCCCAAAAGGACCTATTAAGTTACTTTTAGGGAAAGCTAGCACTGCTCCGTGTTCATGACAGAGGTGCCAGCTGGGGAAGTTCTAACATCTGGGGATGAATGAAGAGGCCAGGCACATTCCACCAGGTGCAATGACAAAACTGAAATTTGAACATTTGGGAGGTTGCATATAATTTTCAGCTGCATTCATCTGGCAGCTGAGGATGGCTCTAGCAAGATGGAGAAAACAGTGCAGTAAAGTTAAGGTTAAGAAATGTCTAATAAAGTTCAAACACCTGGGTTTTAATATGACCATTTATTTTTTCTCCAAGGAGGATCCTATGGCTAGATTGTATATCTAGGATAAAAGATTGGTTCTGTGGTGTAAAGTAGTGCAATATTAATGTATATAGAAAAGTCTAGGACATTTTGCTGCTATGTTTGTTGAGGTGTGTTATGTTTAATAGCATAAATCATAGTTATTAATAATAATTTCCTGTATACATGTGCACCTGGTAGTTGTCAAACTGAATTTCAGAGGACCATAAATGTGGTTAGCATTTAGAATGGGTCAACTTTTTCATCTCTATGCAGAGATTTTGACATACGTACAAAGCTCAATTGACTAACAGCTTGAAATATGAGTGATGCCAAACATTTCACTTCAATGTTTTTTTTTTAAAAAAAAGCTTAAAAATTCAATGAAATTTATGCTGAGGGTGAGAATT
This sequence comes from Varanus komodoensis, assembly GCF_004798865.1. Lineage (NCBI taxonomy): Eukaryota > Metazoa > Chordata > Lepidosauria > Squamata > Varanidae > Varanus > Varanus komodoensis. Next base: position 4,617,206 of record NW_025335438.1, read on the forward strand.
AGGATGTGGCATCCCCCATGGCAGAGGATAGTTTTATTCTATGCAGTCAGAACCCTGTGCATGTTTACTACTAAATTCAATAGAGTTTGCTCCTAGACAAGCGTGCATAGAATTGCATGCATCCTTAGACTAAAAGCACCCGAATTTTCTACCTACAGCCATATTCCAAACCAAAAGGGCTTTTAAGAATGGATTTTTGAGGGTGTTCTGCTGTGTCTTTTAAGTATCTTTGTTGTGTGGATTGTAATGAGTAGGCACATTTGTATGTGTTTGGTTTTAGATGGTGTCAACAGTGGTAGCAACAGTGATGACAGCTGCCGGCACCACTGCCACCACTGTTTCCTCCTCCTCTTCCTCCAATATAAAGACGTCTTCCTGCATCTGTGGGGTTCAGGTTTGGGTTTCAAAGGCATTTGCTCTTTTTTTGCTTACTGATGCCTCTTAAACGCATGAGTGTTTCAACATTGGTATTTGTGATATGGGGGGGTTCTCAATTCGCTGGTGCAGGTTTTTCATTTCTGGAGTAAAGCATTTTGTCTTTGTCTAATTGAAAATGTTGCATTTCACTCTACTTTAGTTCACTGACAACAAGTACTGCTATGTTTCGATATTCCATTTCTTGCTTTAGTGTCCAATTTTCTTTGATTCCTACTTCTCACATTCTGTGTTCCAAGTGTATGTGTTGACTTCTCTTCCATACTTTCCTTTTACCACTGTGTATGTCAGCCACTAACTTCCTTTTGGCTTTGACCTAGTTGCAACATTAGTTGGAAGGCTATTCATACTTTCCTGTCACTCCTCTCCTGTAGCTCATTAAGTACTTTCCAACCTGGGGCGGGGGGGTCATCTTCTGGCACTATATTTTGTTCCATTTTAGATTGTTTTCATCATAGGGCTTTTGAGATATGGAGATTTAGAAGTGGTTTACCATTGCCTTCTTCTGAAGAGTGATAATCAGAATCAGCTTGACTGTCATTGCCTTTGTCTGATGGATGAGAATACCATCCTCAAGCCTTAATGAAGCTAGGACAACATAACCCACTTAACCTTGACCAAGATCTGGCAACAGAAGGAAACAATTCTATGCATGGCTGGTTGGGGAATGTAGGGAATTGTAGGACTTTTTTAAATCTAAACATGTGCAGAATTGTGTCCTGTGTGTTGAATCTGACCACAGAATATTGAGCAAGGGAGAGAATCTTGATAACTGCTCCAAGACTGGAGAAGAGCAAGGTACAAATGAAAGGAAAATGGTGCTCAGCAGAACAGCTCAAAAGCAGCCCAGACTTGTTCAGATAAATGCCAGTAACCACATGAGATGTTCATAGAAGCACATGCAAGGGATCACAAAATAAGGTAAATTGTTTGGTTGTTGATGTATTACATTTATACCTTTTTTCACTCACTCTCATCCACACAAGAACCCTGATAAAAATAGATCAACTCTTATTAGAACACCATCCTTTTTGTGATATGACAGTATAAAAAAAGCTTTTAATAAATAATAATAATACACTTCATCCTTATATTTACCAAAGCATGCCTTCATACCATTTGAGGGAATATTGTGTGGAAATATTCACCACATAAGACTTTATTGGAGTGAGGTTTTGAATGTTCTGTAGCAGAAAGTTATGTGCAAAGGAGCTCAGTGCCTTAGACGGTTTTTTCCCCCTTAAAAGTGAGTTGCTCTGTTTTGTTTGCTCCTGGCAGACTAGATCCTGTCCCTTTTCCCTCCTGCCCCTTTATCCTTGTTTGTTTCCCTCACAAAATGATGTGTGAGTGACTAACAGCTCGTGGGCACAGGAAGGATGACCTTATTCCGCTTGTAAAGAGAAGGGATGACAGCCTCCTATGCTGGCCGCTGGTGAGTGGGCCCACAGTGTGGTAACCAGGAAGGATATGTCATGCAGCATTGTGACAGTGATGCAAGCCTGAGTCACGGGTCCCATCTGCAGGGTAAGCCCTATCTTAAGTAGGTCTTCATACATTTCACTTACGATCTGATTTTCCCAAACCTCAGAAAAGGAAATCCTGCCTGCTCTAGGAAGCATACACCAAAATACAACATTGATTAAAAATAATAATTATTGATCTGAGTACTTGGCAGAATGAAGCACCCTAAACAGGGCATTGTTTTCCTTTGGAAAGATGTTCCAGATTCTTAACTGATTACTCAGCTATGAAGAACAGTGTGTGCATGTGTGTTTAAAAAAGATTTTTCTGCAGTTTCCATTCTAATCAATTTGAACGCAGGATTCCATCAAGTCATATGTAGTTCAGTTATTGATTTTTTCTAACAGGTGCAGAAAATAACGTTCATATATGCACAGAAATCAATTTTCCCTGACCTTTCCTAAAATCGTGTTGCAAACTCTTCATTTCCAGAGAATTCATATATGCATTCCAAGTCCATCCTCCTAAACATCTTTTCAAATTGATTTGTTTATCCATTGCAGTGGCAGCAGCTGGTAGAATTTGGAAGCAGCAACTGTAATTTCAGGACAAGGCATAGAAAGGAAAAAAAAGAAAATCTTTAAAGAGAAAATGACCCCTATCTTTTCTTCAGCTGCTTATTATGCAAACTTTATTTATTTATGATATTTATACTCTATCACATGGGTAACATTTTTTTCCCTGCCAAACAGAAATCCAACCCTCTGTCATTCCAGATTTTGCTCATAAATGGATATATCATTTAATTTGGCTGTGGGAGGCTAAGCCTAGGATAAACATTGCAGCCATTAACTTTTAGTTTGTTCAAAAAAGACTATGCTAACAATAGTATTCTGATTTATCTACACATCAATTTGTTATCTGTGTAAGGTTCTTCAAAGAGTCCCAGTAATTTTGCAATGGAGACCAAACCATTTTCTAGAAATGGAATGAAATCAGAAATAATGAGGTAGTCTGTTAGAAAATCTCGATGCTAAAACTTGATTTTGCTGCCACTGTCAGGAAAAAACAACCTGATTGTGCTGTCACATAATGTCACATATTGTAATTGAGCAGACACAGTAGGCAATCATTTAACACAATTAACTAAGCTGATTTCGCTGCCATTTTTCCGGTAACCTGTATTATTGTTTCCTCACACTCTATGAACACAGGAGCAGGAAACTGCAGTCATTAGAACTCATCTGATGAGCTACTGAAAGGAAATTGTGTCCGAAGTCATGGGAAATGCTTTCTTATTTTTGCAAAGTAAGATGTTAGCAGATTTCCAAGTGCATGGGAACATAGGCTGTACTCACAGTGATTGCAAGTGAATGGTGTAAGTTTGGTCTGTTGCAGGATGTCCCCGTTCTTCTTGCCAAGGTTTGAGTGAGGCATTAGCTGACACAGCATAAATTATTACAATAGCTGACAGAGCACCAGTATCAGTATTTGAGATTTCTCAGCTCATGTTCTCTCCTCTGTCCCTGTTCATTTGCTTTATTTCCTTTTCTTTTGCAGGAACAATAACAACCCATTGTTGTGAGCTTTATTAATGACCTCAAGGAAAGCCCTACTTGTTCTTCACGATCCGGCATCTGATATACTATACATTTTGTAGAATGCAACCACAAATGTCAGACCCTACCATTAGGAAACAGAAATATATTTTGTAATGCAAAGAAATTGTAAAAAAAAATCTCAGTGGCCAAATGGGGGCGGGGGGGGGATATCACTTTCTGGCTTTTGAAAGTTTCACAAAAATACTGAGTACTATTGTAATGCAGTTATTGTAAAGGACATTCTGTCTGCAATTAATATATCATCTAAATTTGTACACCTATTCAATCTTACTTAGGAGGAAACCTGATTCAATACAGTGGGAATTACCTTTGAGCAAGCATACATATAATTATACTGTATATCTCCAAAGACAGTGTCCAGAATGTTCTCCACCTGATCCTTCTTTCTCAAAGAATACTGGGCTAGCAGTGGAAAACTTATCAGTGCTGCAAGTAGAACAGAAAGGGACTAAGTACTACTAAGCACAGTTAGGATACTATTGTTCAGAGCCAGCGCAAGGTAGCCAGCTACCAGCCAAAGGGTCACTCAGATTTCTTAAACCAGATGTTTGTATTTAATTGGGTATCAAGAGACCTGCCTCTCCTTTAACTGTTCAAAAAGCAAATGCATTTTCTCAATATAATACTTAAATTGTTAAACTGACTTATAATGTCCACTGTCATACAGCTCCATATACATCCCATGACTAAAATTAAATATTGCTTATTTAGCATTTTTATTTGACCATTCTGATTTTCAATATAATAAAAAACAGGCTGCCTTAAAAATGTGTGAACAGCTACATTTAAAGAAAAAAATCAGCATGAAAGTATCTGAGTCAAAGCACCAGGAACAGTATTTGTAATCCAGAGTATTGTTTTAGCTGAAGGTGAATCATTGGCAGAAGCAATTGCCGACTTAGCAATTTGGATTCCACAGTTTGCTTTCCATTCCTGCTAACTGCAAGAACTCAGTCTTTTTACGGGATGCAGACATTATAGCATTTGCTAAACTTGCTGAGAATTGCATTTCCTAGGGTGCACTTATGTATATTTTTGCTCGTCCCTGGGTATAATATTTATTTTGGATCTCCTCAAAAGGCATCTTCACCCATCTGGCTGTGAACAGCTTTGGAAAAATGTGTGTGCCTAAAATAACTTCCTTTCTCAAATGTTATACTTTGAATCACATTTGAAGATTGATTTTCAAGTTCCAGCTCTGATAAAAATTTTTCCTGCAAGATCAGCAGGTATAATCTCTCATTTCTTCAAATGTTCCACTGATATAATCATCATTAAATAGTTTCTAGAGATCAGCACGGGTGGGATCTGATGCACTATTGCTATTGCTTTGCTTTGGTGGTGATACATGAGGTAGAAACAGACAGGAGTTACCCTTGGTAGTACCCAAACTGAGTGTCTAGATTTGAGGTCGAAACATGGCATACAAATGCTTTTAATAAATAAGCACCCTATGCATTTTTCAGTACAAATGTACTCTGGTCATTTCTTGCATTAAAAGTAGGGATGTTGCTGAAATTCAAAATTTAGTAAGGTCATAGGATTCATTTAGTAGATTCATCATTCCCAAATGTGTAACAAGTATGGAACTCAGGCCATCAAACTTCAACATGTTCATAGTTAAAACTTAAATTAGGGATACTGCTTCAGTTCACAAATCACTCAGGCCTGCCCCATTTACAAAAACAAGTGCATAAAAAGTGAAAACCTTCCTGAACCTGTGATCACATTCAAAAAAGCATGTTTTGAAAAATGAACACATTTTCACACTTCTGTCTATGGAGGAAATGACTTTTGAAAATGTGCAAAGGAACATTCACATTTCCCATTCAAAATGTGCCCCTTTCCCATTCAAATGAACCAAAAAGTAGGTCACAAACAAAAATGTGAGTGAGCCTAACTGTCCTTTGAAATGAACTTCTAAGAATTTCAAAATTAGCTCCTCCTCCTTTCCCTAGCAGCTAGTAATTACAAGTTAATTTATATTTTCGGCATTTATGCAGACAATAACAAAGCATCCAAACTCTACCATTTCTGTGCAGGCTTCGGTGTTGTTTTTTGCAGCCTTCTGTTTTCTAAATGGTGAGAACATGCCCTGTTTTCAATGCACAGACACCCAAAATGATATTACTTTAACTGTTTAGTTTTCTTTGCCAAAGAAACCAATCAGTTGAATGCTGCTTCTGCTTGCAGCCCCATCAATGCCTCTCCTCCTATTCTTGAAGTAATGGAGCTTTCATCCAAATTTGTGACACTGGATTTGTAACTCAGTGAGCTATTTTCTGATGGGCTAAGTTCACCTATGACTAATTATGAGTAGAAAAAAATAGATTTCTTGGCAACTGAGACCGAGGTAGCAGTTTGCAAACTGGATGTAGGTCACAAATATGCAAAGAAATGATTGCCTCATTGTTTGTCTAATTATGGCTTCTGCAAATTCTTGCTGAGAGTACTTATCTTTTTGTAATTTTAAAGATGGTGCAGCTGTGAAGAGCTCTAAAAAGCTGGGGTTCTTTCTTTAGCATTGGGTCAGCATTGGGCTGTATCTTGTCTGGCAGACCAAAATATATTCCTTATTAAATCAGTATTTGCATTTAAAGTGTCTCTTTTCCTTCTGAAGTACAGGCATGGGTTGATCAGGACCTCAGGATATGAGCACTTTATTTTTCCCCTCCTCGTGGCCCCACAGGAATCCCTTCTTTAAGACAGCTATTATTCAAGGAAGGAGGGAAGGAAGGAAATGGCTTGATTTCTGTTTGTATTTTTGTCATTCTTTCTGAATCTTGACAGTGCTTGGAAGAATCCATTTTACTTTTTGGAGCTAGGGCTCTATGTTCCAAGCCTCAGAAAAGAAGCAGTGCATGACTTTTGCTTGTGTGTTTCCTCCTTGCAGTCTGTGATCATGTGTATTAAAGAAGACAAACATGATGAATCCTGAATTTCCCCATATCCACTGTACTCTCCCTTTAATTAGGTAATTTGGAAGGGGGGACTCGCAACAATTTTATGAGACTCCCCATTTTGATTCAGGCTTAGCTTGAAGAGGACTTGACTCAATACAAAATAGGGAAATCTAAAATAGAGACATTCTCTTTGATATCTGTAGGACTTACTTCTGAGAAAGCATGTTAATGGAGACTTAGAATGGTCTAACATGGAGTGTTTTGCCCACTGTGTCTTGTGTGAATACACAGACCCAAGACCACATCAAGGGCTTTCAAGTAATTTTACAGGGTTTTGACAAGGGCTGGGTCAAATATAGATGTGGAGTAGGAATGTGAAGGAGCTGGAGGCACTTGTGTCCTTCAAATGTTAGAACTCTGGTGTATCAAACATCAGTTTTCATAGCAATTGATATAAATGTTTGAAGATGATGCATAATTGATCTAGGATAATAGGTAAGCTTATCTGTATAAACATTTTTAATGTTCGACCAATGAAGCTCTTCTGTTAAAAAAACATTCTAAAGGAGAAGATGGAGATGAAGCTTGAAAATATATTAAGATTTCATGATAGAAATCCACAGTCTCATTAAATAGTGTATCCGTTTAACAGATGAAACAGGGAAAAACCTGACTATGTCAGGGGGAAAAAGTTATTATTAATGAACAAAAGTGCTGTGATTGTTAAAAAGGAAATAAAGCTAATCCTGGGAAATTCATAAGAAGCATTGTTCAAAATAATCTTTAAGCTACTTTTTGAAACTAAAATAAAAAAGACTTTACAAATTGACACACCATCGTTTGTAATTTGTAGGTAACACAAAACAAAACAGCATATATATCAGTGTGAATGACAGTGGTCTCATTCCAAAAACCCATATAAACAGTGCTGAATGTGTAAATGTAAATGCACTTTAAATCCTACACCCACTTTTTCTGTCTAAACAGGCCTAGAACTGTACCTTAACTTTGTTGTTACTTTCCACATCCCTGATCACCTGTTTGGAAGCTGGATGTACTGTAGAAATTCATTCTACAGTGTAAACTCATTCTATTCTAGCATCCCTAGCAATAGAACTCACCCTCAAAACAGCCGCTAGAGAAAAGTCAGAGGGAGAGGAGACAAACTTGTATTCCTGAGGGTAGGCTGGTCAACTCACAAATACCAAGGAGAAGGAGAAGGAGAAGTGGTGGAAGTGGCAGAAACGGCATGATTCTCCTTGTAATTGTAGCATCACAGGAACAGTGAAAGCTGCCTTGTGCAATTCACACTCTTGGCCCACCTAGCTCAGTATTGCCTGCATGGAATGTAGCTCTTTCATGGGTTTCCTCTTGTTCTTGGTCTATTCTTCCAAAGTGAGCCAAGCCAAGAGGCAGTCCCTGACTGCTCATGCAGCCCTCATTGCTCTACTGGGAACCTCCTAGATCTCCCAAAGTGTTCAAAGGTGGCTAAAGCTAGCACAGAAGAGGGGTACTGTGTGCACAGTGGTCAAGGAGGCTGCTTTCCTGGTGAGCCACCTGTGACTGAGCACACCATGATGAGCCTTCTTTGGCACCAGGGAGCAGCTGCCATTTGAGCAGCTATTCCTGGTGTGTGAGAGGGGTGCTGCTTCCATGCTGCATGGGATTTGATTACTTGCTGGGCCAGCTCCCTTAGGAACTTATATTCCTAGTTATAAGCTTCACATCTCTATGAGGCCTGGGACCAGGCTACCTGAAAGTCTGACTTCTGCCACAGGAGTTCTCATGGGCCTTATGGTCTTTAGGAAAGGCTGTTCTTTTAGTAGCACCACTATCAGAAATGTGTTTGGTGATTAAAAGGGATGGTTGTCATGGCTGTTCTCTTCCTTCCAGCAGACCAGGACAAAGATTTCCTAGCTAAAAGAGTTTGCCATGTTAAATCTGACCCACTAGGCTGTCTTTGTAGTACAAAGGAAGAGAATTGCAGAAGTCAGTAACAAAAGAAACAAAGTTAGAATATTGGCAATTAGAGAAATGAAGCTTAAGGATAAGAAGTTGATTCCATACTAAATAACCCACCTCCTTTCCAAACTGAACAGAGCAAACCACCCATTCAACATAGATCTCCTGTGATTCTAATGTGATGTTAGGTTCATGTCCACCCCTCATATTAACATGCCAAATTTTCCCACAGAATTTGAAACTGCCCGATTCTCGGAAATTGCATGGCTTATCTCGGGGTTTCTGCTGTCTTTGGTTGTTTCGCGATGTCTGAATTAGAATCTGTATTCAAAACTTTTGAAAGCAATTTTTTAGGATGACTGAGCCCAATTTCTACAGTGGCTGCCCCTGGCTGAAAGTTTCTAGGCTGATTTTCCCTCTACTGCTCTTTTGCCAGCAAATACTTTTCTGTTTAAGGAGGCTGTTGGCATCTAAGTGGGTCTCTTGGTAAAGTGCCCCTTTTAGTCTGTATTTTTTGTTGTTTTATCTATGCTTATATCCATTATAGGCTACAGTTGTTAGCCATCCTGGGTGCCATTTTTTTGGTGGAAAGGCAGAACAATTCTGTGAAATTGCAAAGGTGAGAGATTGCATATTGCATACAACCAAGCAAGTCTGTACCAAGCAACTGAAATCAAACATACATATAACACATCAGGCCTCAAAGCTGTGTGTGTGTGTGTGTGTGTGTGTGTGTGTGTGTGTGTGTGTATCAGTGTCTTGGGCCAGACTTACATCTGAATGCAACAGAAAAGGTTGCTTTGGTTTTTTGCTTTAGCTCTTTTTCAAAAGCCTAGATTGGAAACTGCTGCTTGTGTACTCAACATTTGTTTCTATGGGAGCCATATTCCCAGTTATCAGAAATCTAGCAAACAGCTGTGCTTTGGCCCACTCTCAAGCTTCAGTAATAGCAGTGGATACAGAAAGCACACAAGGAAGCTGTCATTATGTTTTCCCAAACTGGTCATTATTCTTTATGTTCTTTATCAAAATGTGCTCTTTTTTTACAGCAGAATCAAGAAACAGCAACTGCAGACCCAAGGATGTCTTTTAATTCCTGAACAAAGGTAGAGGCAGGGATTTTTACACTACACCATTGAAATGATCACAGCAGCCCAATTCTCACATGTATTTTTGATCACCACCATGTGCCTGGATTTAGCTTCAGTTGGCGTGTACATTTCCTGTTCCCTGGATAAATTAAGGCTGCAGAGTCTGGGCAAATGAAAAGAGAAAGAGAGAAAGCCTGGTATCATCAGCATACTGGTGACATTTCATTCCAAACTTGAACATAATATTATCAACTTTTTAAAATTCATTTGTTTGATTTAAAACATTCATATCCTGCCTTTTCACCATTTAGCCTTCAAAAGGCAGCACAAGAACCATGTAAATGGCTTCGTAGGCAACTCAAGGGGGTTGTGTGCTATCAAATGAGTTTAAATGGGATCTCTATGGTTCTTGTAATTTTCACCCCATGCTAGTCCAACAAAAATGTTTACAGGGCTGGGCCACAATTGCAAGTTGCACTGGCAAAAGGAACAGGAAAATGAAAAGGATCCCTTGAAACCAGCAGATCATTTTTGTTAATGCAAACTGTACTCGTAGATGCATCTCCCTGCCTATCCTCTGTCGTTCTTCTTCTGGCTTATTTATTGCAAGACCATCCCATCCCAACCACACAAACATGCAGGACTTTGCTCTTTGTCCAGATTACTTTGGAGTAAAGGGGCTGGGGGAGGGTTTCCTGTTAGCTTCAGTTGGAACATGACCACATAAAGTTGGATCTAATAGAAACAGATCCCCTTGTGTATTTGAGATCGTCCTGTGGGGTTTCCCCCAAACCACCATCAAATTAAAATGTATATTAGTATATATGGGCTGCACAGTGAAGATCACAGATCTAGCATTGTCAGTCACACATTCGGTGCAACAATGTGCCAACAAACACATCTGTGCAGATGGAGGTAATCTGTGATTTGCTGGTGGTTTGGCAGGAATGCAGCAAGCTCAGCTGTCTGGTAAAAATGCCAACAACAACAAAAATGGCTCAGGAAGGACAAGGAGAGGAAAGCCTCAGAGATGTTGAAGGAGATCTTTGTGGGTGCCACAGTGCCCACAGAAGCCTCCTGGGACAGTAGGGATGCACTCAGCAGCAGCAGTTCCCTAGGATTTTTGCCATCCCTACCTAACCAGAAGCAACCATACAAGCTTCCTGTGCATGCTGAGACTTTGCCTGGGTGGCCCAGCCTCCACCATGGGCAGCAGCTGAGATTCTAGCTTAAATGAGGAGTGACAACCAGAAAAGAAGAACCAGCAATGGAGGCTACAGAAGAGCTATACTCAGACACAGTCCCCAGTGATGGTCCTGAGCCAAGAAAATCCTGAATGTGGATCTTCAGAGACAATCCTCAGGTTTCTTAGGATTCAACCATCTCCCGACTGGGAGTCCTCCTTGTCAAATCATCAATGGGACAGGAAGGAAATCATGCAGTTTCCAGGCAAGAGACTTCTAAAATTACCACTTTTCGGGAAAGAGGCAGAGATTGAGAAATGTCGTCTGCCTGCCTGCCTGCCACACTTGCACGCTGCCTCATAGCCAGAGGCCTCTCTGGGTGGTTTACAAAGACAACCATCAGTGACATGTAGGATAATATAACAAATTAAAATAACAACAAATAATATAACAATAATAACAAATTAAAAACTAGTAAATCCAAAAGCATCATAATAACCAAAATATCAATGGAAATAGGAGAACAATGCAAATGACAATAAAATCAAGCATGAGAAAGACATATTTACCTGGCTATGTAGACTTAGTAGTGAAGGTGTCAATTGCACATCCTTAGGAAAAGGATTCCAGAGTTGAGGTGGGATAACAGAAAAAGCCCTTTTCCTTGTCATTTCCACACTTACCTTACTTTTGCGGGGGGGGGGGGGGGGGGGGGACTCACAAAGAAGAGTGTCCATAGAAGATCTTAAGGACATGGTAATGTTGTACACAGACAGGCATTTCTTCAGATATCCCAGCCCTAAGTTACTTAGGGCTTTGAATGTTAATGCAAGCACAATGAATTGGGCCTGGGTGGCAACAGGTATCCAGTGCAGCTGGACTGGCATGATGTGTTCTCTAGGACTCCTGTTAGCAGTCCTGGTGCTCTGTTTTGAAGCACATGGACCATTTTCAAAGGCAGCTCCACATACAGCACATTGCAGTAACCCAGGTGAGAGGCTACCAGAGCATGGATGACTGTGGCAAGGCAATGCTCATCCAAGTCGGAACATAGCCTAGCTGGTAGAGGTGTTCCTGGCCACCTCCTGGTCTAGGAGAGAAGGCCGGGCTCCAGATTTTGTCTGAGACTATTGCCTCAGTTTCTTTGAGGTTCTGCAACTTCAGCCTTAGGTGCTAAGTCATACCACTCTCAGATCACCAAGGGGCTCCTGGGCAAAGTCAGGACTGAGCACTGCACAGTTATATGGCTTGCACAGCACTAGCTTCTGACTCTTGCTTTATGCTCTGGCTCTTTCGTACTGTTTCCCTGACCCTCTAGTTCCCAGGTTTATTAGCTCTGGCAGGAAGAGCCTATTTTCTTATTAGAGCAATGTAATTTTGGAATATTTAAACTGTAACATACAAATTAAACATTATTCATTGTGACCTAAGGATATTACTCCAGTATCTCACCATTTTTGACTGGTCTAACAATTCACACTGAACTGCAGGCTTGCTGTCAATGTGTCCCTTTGAACATCTTTCCTAACTCCCTGCACTGCCCTTCTGCACACAAACTCCAAATGCTTAAAAAAAGCTGTCTGGAGCCTGGTTCCTTCCAAATATTGGTTCTGCAACTCTGGGCATTCCTGATCATTGGCCTTCCTGGTTGTGGCTGATGGGAAGTACAGTTGAAAACATCTGGAGTGAACCAGGTTGGCAGAGGGTCTTTTATAATAATAATTTTAAAAAACAGACCTTGATTTAGATATAAGTTTGGATACTGGCCTCAGATGCATTTTTTGTGCCATGATGGTGCTGGACTGTCCATCCCACCATGAAATCAGAAGCTTCCTAAAAGAGAAGGTGCTGGGGAAGTTGGTTAGTTCCTTTAGAGAAAGAACAAGCTAGATTTTCTTAGATATAGCAGCAGATATCTTCAAAGTAATTGATAAAGTGGAGATGGGAGCTGCTAATGCCTTGGCAAAGCCTGGCAGGGATAGATTAGGTTTTGCTTGAATGACTCCAGAGTTATTTTCTTCCTGAGTGACCTAAGACGATTGGATTGAGTGATAGCTCATTTTGCCCAAGGGCTTGCTTGAGGTGGACTCTTCTGCATTGCTACTCTGTCAGTGCTTCTGTGTGGCATTATTTGGAGGCGGCTAAGGAAGTGACCAACACATGCTCTTAAAAGGCAATCTGTGAGGGATTAATGAACTACTTCTTAGATGCTTATTTTCTCACTGAAATTTGACAACTTTATTCAAGCTTTAGAAGCAACTATTTGAGATTTACAGAGTATTCAGATCAACTCAAATCTAGACAGCTGGTTCAGATCAAGCATCTGTGTATGTTGTTACCAGTTAGGCCACCTAAATTATGAACCAATATTCTCAGTGATACATGAAGGTTAAGATTTACAGTTACATATGCACAGTTTAAGCTTGTAGCCAGACATGTTTTGTAGGAAAAGAACCAGGAATCCATTGTAGAATAGCAAGAAAATTATTTTATCTGGATATCTTACCAAATTTCTCAGTAATGCTAATGCAATCAAATAACTGCAGACATATAATCATGCTAAAGCAATGGGACAGAAACTATGTTCCCCTACTCTTCTCCCAACAATATGGGCAAAACATGGTGTTTTCACTTAGATGGCTTTAAGAGAGACTAAGATAAATTATGGAGGATAGGTAGTTCTTCATCTATTAATCCTAATAGCCAAATGGAATTTCCATGCACATATTCAACCTACCTCTGAACATCAGGTGCAAACAACAGGATGGTCATCAGCTCCAGGACTAGCATCTGGTATCCTTGGGAAAGTGCTAGGGGCTCCTTATCAGGGCTCACTGCGAAAGCCTACCATTGGCCTCACTTTTAAAAAAATCCTCCCAGTACCATGAGAAGTGACAAGCACTTGGCTTTAGCTTCTATTTTAATTTCCCACAAAGACCCAGAGGCAAAGCCTGCAAGAGGCTCTGTGGAAAATTCAAATGGTGGTGAATGCAGCCACCTGTTGCTACCCATCACTACTTTCTGCTGCTTCAAAATAAATTTGCTAGTGCCCATTGATGTGGGACATTTTGCCTTGTCCCTCCTCAGTCCTGTGGTTGGCCCTGGCCACCCTCCTGTCCTGTTCATGTTTTTCCAGGGAATAGCAGATCATCTTCTTTGGAAATATAGTATCATTAAATGTAGTTAGCAACTTAGCAAACTGACTTATACTAGCTCAATATCTCCTTGAAGTCCAGAACGGTCTGTTCCAAAGTCTCTAGCAGAAAAGCCTTTCACATTGTCTATCACATGATTCTTTTAACTGGATATGTGAGGGACTGAACCTGGTATGTTTGTGCATCTCACCTGTCACTGAGAACTGGTCCCTTTTCTCTTAGGTTCTTATATGTTGTCATGTGCTGAATGTGACACAGAACCTTAACAAAGGATTTCTGCTTTATGGGGAAGGCAGCAGCAGGTATAGCTGATTCCCAAAATGCACAGGCTCTGATTCAATCATGGGGTGAGTGGAAAAGGTATTTGGCTATGGTGTGCCAAGGTGATTAATGGGACAACCTGTGAAGAATATTACTTGGTGCCTTGCCCTAGCCAGGAATTGTTTTTGCTTATGGCACATTCACTAAAGGGCTATGGAAAGAAAACACAGATGTAAATCAGACTATACTTGGCTTTTCCAAGCAGAGCTTGCTCAGGATGTCTGCTTGTTCTTTTCGTAGGAAACTCATCACCAATATATTCTGTTTGAAAGAGGGTGGGGAGGGAAGCAAGCTTATGCAAAAGCGGCACTTGAGCTAAGTGCCTAATATTCTTGAGTACCCCTCTGAGCGGAAATGAAAACTGTACAGGCCTTGCAAATCTCCTTCAGTCCGTTTGCACAGGCAGAGGCTACAGAGAAGCACTGGAAACATAAGAATGCCAAAGATGTTCATTTTCTATAGGAATTAGGCTGTTTTGCCATTTAAAATGTCTGATTAGGCCCACTGCAAAAGCTGGGAGAGATAACAGAATTCAAAAATCTATTATGGATTAAATTTAGACCAGTTGCAGATTGCGCTGCTTTGCCTTGGGATCAGCACTCAGTTGTTTAAAACACACACACTTGGATGAGGTGTTAATTAAAGAAACGCAAAGAGTAATTGGGATTACAAATACAGTGCCACATACTACTCTGATCATTTCAAGGAGAGAGGAAGGGCGGGGGAGAGGGAGAGAAAAAGCAAAGTGAGAGTGTTTATAGGCAAACAGGATTCCTTTAGGGATTTCAAAGAGATTATCAAAAGGAAGCTGAAGAGAGAGATTTAAATTTGCAGGGCACAGCTGTACATGGAGCTTCACATATACATAATTATAAACAAGAGCATAATCCATGGTGACCTCCTGTGCAAGTGTGATCAAGGTACACTGGAGTTGCATTCATGTTCCAGTGCTGCTCTTAATCATTTTGAGCACACCAGCCATGTGCTGAAGTGGCTATTTTTCTGTTAACTATTTGACTGTAACTTTGGGAAAACAACTTTGAGTGACAGTTTTCAAACAGCTATACTGAAATAATAACCACAAATATTGTTAATAGAGCAGCTTTCCCCTGCCTGGTACCCTACCGTTGTTTTGGACCACATCAGCATGACCAGTGGTCACAGATGGCAGGAGATCCAATGCAAAACTTGTATAAGGCAGGCTGATAGAAAGGTATTGGATACTATTAACCCCCTATATATTTCCCCTTCCCGTCTTTCCAGTGAGCAGTACTTTAGAAAGTGCTGCATCGGCTAATACTAACTGACAAGCATATGATAATAAAAAATAGCACCCAGCCATATGAATAGCAAAAAAATACAAAAGCAGTTCGAAGCACAGTCCTATCATTCCCTGCCCTCGCTTTTGGAGACATACATAAATACCCCAAACAAAGCATGCCAGCAGCAGTCTCTTCTGTTACTGCACTCCGTACCCTATTTTTACGCAGATGCCTATTTCAGCTATCTAGAAGAAGCACTGTGGAAGGAAGAAGGCTGAGAGAATTGCTGGGAATCCATCTAAGTCCTTTGCTCCAGTCTCTTCCCCTTCCTGCCCATTGGCATGTCCCATTTCCTTCCCCCCAAGAAGCATTTGTGATCTTGGGGGAGGCAGCTGGCACAGCTCTTTCCATGGCAGCTGCAAGGAGGATGGGGTGGGAGCTGGGCTATTGGATCTTGAAGCTGGGATTTTGAATAATCTTCTGCTACCCCAGGCAACATTGGATTGTGCCTTAAGATAATGAAAAATAGTACTAAAGTAGAGTTGAAATTCTCCCTGCAAAACTAAGCATGGCAGTGTTGTGAGCAGGCATCACTCCCTCTTTTCCTCTCCAGATGAACTTTAGAGGCACAGTCCTTTTTTTTACAGTTTACAGGTTACAGTTTACATCATGGGTCCTGAAACTGCAGTTCCAGCCCGCCATGCCCATTCATCCGGTCCGTGCCACCGCCCCCCACCCCGCCGAACGTGGGCGGGAGGCGGTGGCTTGCTCTCTTGGAGATAGTTTTAGACTCGTTGGGAGATCTCCGAGCGAGCGAGCCATGCCATACGCGTCCAACGCCACCTCTCACGCACCCGACAACGCCTCTCTGGCCCGTGCGCCCAGGCCCCCCTCCTCACCAGCCCACACGTGTAGCTGCTGCCTTTCAACAGGCCCCTATTGAAAATGTTTGAAGACCCCTGGTTTGCATACTCTCTACAGGCTGTTTTCAGGAGGAATTTAATTTCTGTTTTGGACTTGACAACAGAGAATAAGACAGGTTGGTGAAATGTGCAGTGGTTTAGATGTTCCTCCTATGTGAATGTAACCAGTAGCGTGTGGCACATGGAGGATTTTCCAACATCTGAAATGGCATTCTGATAATTCAACATGGCCGTATGCCTGATCTTCTCCTGTCTGCAAAAATCTCCATCACACAAACTGAGCATTTCCTTGGCAGGGTTGAACATTTGGAGTGCCAGCCCTTGAATTAAAATGCTTCATGCTGAAAAAGAGATTTCTTATTGAATAATATAGAAAAGGTGCATTAGTTCAGAAGAATTCCGGGTAAAACCCTTTTCAGTACTAAACTGAACTTGCAAGAAAGAAAGGGAACAATCCTATGCATGTTTAGATCAAGAAAAGCCCTTCATTTTCCATCATGTTCCATCCAGCCACTGTCACCACCTCTGAACATGGAGGCTTGCATGCAACCAATGCATGGTTTGAGGTGTGTTGGTAATGATACCTGCTATTGCTGTGCTGCGCATCCGGTTTCTCCTCTAGGTGGCTGTTTTCAATCTTGGCACCATAAAACCTCTTTTTAGACCTCTGAAGTCACGTGTAGCCAATCTGTGAAAGGAGGACTTGCAGTTGCACTCACGCCCTGCTTTAGCTTTCTGTGCATAGAGCCAATGACTTGGTTCGAAGGACACAACAAGCCCTCTTGGCTTACAAACCGAGGGAGTTTGTCGTGTTTCATGCACCACCTTGGCTTATTCCATGTGGCTTATAAGTCAAACTTCTTGAGGAAACCAAGCAGAACATGTGGCTACTCAGTGGTGGCAGCACCAGACACAGAACATGCAGTGCTTTGCTTTCTTTAGAAAAAGTGTGGCTTAGCTCCCCTCATTTGCTGCCAAGCAGCAGCAGCAGCAGCACTGGAAGTCCTTGCCATGGAGTGTGCGGTCTATTTCAGAGTGCAGGTTGTCAGCAAACCTTGCTTCCCAGTTCTACACCCCTGCTGACAAGCAAGGATGACGGGGAATAACCTCAGTGTTCCTGCAGTGTCTTATGGAATAGCTGCAGGAGGACCAGGAGAGGAGGAGAGAGAGGCATGGTGTGTTCTACCTGTGATGCACTTAATCATTGGTCAGGCACCTCATGAACTGACTGGCTTAGCATGTTGTAGGAACCTGTCCATTGGGTGGAAGGCTGGGGACAGGAAGTGGCATAAAGTGGCTTCCATGTCTCGTGTGTAGAATATTAGTCAGAGGTAAGGATTCTCAGGCCAAGGAGCCAAATGCAGTTGCATAGGGCCCAGTCCAGGGTTCGCCAAGTACCTACACCCCTACCCCTTTCCCTCCACTACTAATCTCTTGGCAGTTTCCTGATTTTTGTTCAGTTTTTTTCCTCATTCTGAAAGGCTGACATGCCTCTTCTAAGGTTTAGATACTGACAGCAATTTAAGCCAAAATATATGGTATTTTGTCCTCATCCCTTTTGGCTTGTCTGCCACTAGAAATGGGATGCAGGTGGTGCAGTGGTTTAAACTGCTGTGCTGCTGGACTGATTGATCAAAAAGTCGCTGGTTCGAATCTGCACAACGGGGTGAGCTCCCGTGCTCTGTCCCATCTCCTGCCAACCTTACAGTTCGAAAGCATGCAAATGCATGTAGTTAAAAAGGTACACTTTGGTGGGCAGGTAAAAGCATTCCGTGCACTTTGGTGTTTAGTCATGCCGGCCACATGACCACAGAGACTGTCTGCAGACAAAGC
This sequence comes from Varanus komodoensis, assembly GCF_004798865.1. Classification (NCBI taxonomy): domain Eukaryota; kingdom Metazoa; phylum Chordata; class Lepidosauria; order Squamata; family Varanidae; genus Varanus; species Varanus komodoensis. Next base: position 4,635,358 of record NW_025335438.1, read on the forward strand.
TGGCTTCCTCGGCTAGGAAACGGAGATGAGCACCGCCCCCTAGAGTCAGGCATGACTGGACTTAACGTCAAGGGGAAACCTTTACCTCTACCACTAGAAAGACTTTGCTAGACAGCAGTTCTGCACTTCATCCATACATGGATTTGAAGGTCTTATAAAAGATGGAGCTAAATATCTTTGCAAAATATGGAAAGTTTAATCATAGTTTGTAGTGAGGCCTAGCTTGATGCAGACAACAAGGCAATGTGCAGTTCCAGCAGTATTTACACTAAACCTTCAATTGAAATGAATTTGTCACTACAGTGCAATCATTTTGAAACTAAAGCAGTGAAATGCAGCACTTGCCAAAAGTGATTTTCAGTAGAACATTGATTTCCTGTGGAGAATATACTACCTTACCTTTAGAAGGTAAATTGCAGGCAAATTATCCAAAAATGGATTTGTTTATTTGTTTTTGTTGGGGGGAATGGAATGATGGGAATACGCATAAGGTTTCAGGTTGGTGAATAGAACTGGGGGTGATTGCTAGGCAAAAGAGGAATCTTATGCACTCATAGACTGAATGGGTATCATTTAAAGACTTTGACTATCTTTAGATTTAAAAAATGTGCTTATAATACAAAGGATAGTGAATAGGACATTTGTAGAGCAAAGGTCTCATATACAGAAGGTCCCAGATACTGATAAACTGTCATATCCCTTTAAAAGAGTATGCTTTATCACCTTGCTGCTGATCAACCTTTTGTTTTAAGATTTGAAAATTGACTTTGGAACTTTTTGTGGTTCCTTTTAGAATGTCTGCAATCTAAATATGGTAATAATAGCATTTGTATAGGATATTGAAGAAACAGATGCCCTTTTGCCTGATCAAAATTAGGATGCAATGTGTTCCAAGAGGATCCCAGTAGGAATTGCTTTCCTTGCTCAGTTGATGAAAAATGCAGATTTCCTAGTCTGATGTTACTTCAGAAATGTTTCTGCTAATCCTTCTTTCTAAAGAAGTAGAACTCATGTGTCTTTCTGTTAGGTGCTTGCAGCATGAATGAATACTTGCCAGATGTTACACCAAGTATGAAGAACGTTAGCATTTATGAAAGAGAAACATCTGCTGTACAGTTACAATTATAAGAGTTATTCAAGACATCCACAATAGAATAGGCAAAACAGTGTTTGCCAAGAAAGAGATGCTTTGTTGTGATGTGCCATCCAGTCATCTCTGACTTACAACAACCTTATGAATAAAAGCCCTGCAAAATGTCCTGCCCGTGACAGCTCCATTCAGTTCCTCCAAGTTCAAGGATGTGGCTTCCTTTATGGATTCAGTCCATCTCATGTTTGGACTTCCCTCTTCTCTTCTGCCCTCAACTTTCCCTATCATGATTGTATTCTCCAGTGATGCCTTACCTGCCTCTTAAGGTAGGGGAATTAAGGTAGAGTAAGGTAAATGTTCACAGTATAGAACACTTTGCTGAAGAAGTAGGCTTTGAGGAAGGGCATGGGTTGGTTTCACACATTAGGGCATGTTCACACCACTTGCTCACACCAAATTAAATTCAGCTCACTACTTATACATCCTCCCATTTTTACGTCCCAAGCTAGCAGCAAAAACAGGAATCCCTGACACTCGGATAGTGAGGCAATATGGGCTGCATGTTAAGCAGGCTGGCAGCAAGAACCATCATGTAGAAATTTCCCTAAATTGTTCTGATTAGCACTTGGCAAACCATTCATATACAGCTGCTCACCATGTGTATTGGACAGTTTTCACCATAGTTTATGGCAAAAGACCATAAAGAATGTCTTTTGGTGGTGTGGTATACTTGAGCTTTGTGGTGAGCCAATGCACAAGCTTGGGTCACCGTTTAGTGACTGTCACTATGTGTGTGGTTTAAAGCAGCTTCTACTTGGCCACTGTAGATGTGAAGATTTGCCTTCAGAGGAAGATAGAAGTGATTTGCTTGAGTCACAGGTAGTCATATGGAAGCACAAAGTGAACAAAACAGGATGAAATAAAATGCTTAGCATGCTCTCTTTAGTAGTATAGGGTCAAAATGTCTAATTATGATTCCATTGCTGCATAACTGGAAAAAAAGTTAGCAAAACATGTTTTTAAGTGGTTGCTATGATTTTGGAAGGAGCTTTCCAAAGGAAATTCAAGTGCCTGCATTTGATCTGGACAATCCAAGAGTGAAGTCTGTGTTAGAAATCTATGGCAGTATCTTGCAGGCATAAATAGCTTCTTTTTTCCAAACATTTTATCTTTATTAAATCAATTAATAAACAAAAACAACAACAAACAAATGCATAACATAGCATAAATAGCTTCTGTATACACTGAAATGCCTGATCCTGCCTAATCTTGGGGCCAGGCCTGGTTGAAATTGGGATGGGTGCCCTAAATGTTGTGAACCATCAAAAAGTTTTGGGTAAGGGTAGTGTAGAAATGTGGTGGTGGTGGTAGTGGTGGTGGCGATGGTGATGATGATGATGCTATGTAATAATAATAATAATAATAATAATAATAATAATAATAAGAAGAAGAAGAAGAAGAAGAAGAAGTTCATGAGACAGAAGCCTCCTTCATGCATTACTTGTGTACATGTGAATCCACATGCTCAACAGGCAGTAAGACTGTCAGTTATACTTTATTCCAAGGCCATGTATTTCCCCCCAGTGCCAGTCTGCATAAGTGAAGACTACATACCAGGTTCGAGGAACTGCAAACCTGCACAAGCAAGGTTATAATTCCTTGGAAGCTTATGCAAGTAAATACTTAACTGTGTGAACTTCAGTTATGCAAACAAGCAAGCATGCTCAGAGGTTGGGGGAGACAAAGCAATGCCAGTGGTGGCACCCGACCTGCTGCTCTTTGATTGTGTGGAGCCTCTTCACATGGATGACACACAAAGATAGGCTAGAGTGAGGGGCAGTTTGGACACTGGCTCATAATGTGAATAGCAGCTGTCAGAGGCATCTGTGTGCCTTCAGGATTCCAGCACAGTGGGGTTGCTCAGCCTTTCATCCCTGAGGACCACATTAAATGTCTACTAGAGTGATGAGAAAACCTTGAATTTAGAACAGCTAAGTAGGACTGTCATGGATAGGACCTTTTTGAGGGCTTTCATTCATAGGATTGCTGTAAGTGGGAGAAAAGTTGGCAGCACATAAGAACAACAACAGAGTGGTGGGGAGAAGCACTTTTTGGGTGAACCCCCCACACACAAATATGCTCACATGTGCGCGCATGCACTCTCTCTCTCTCTCTCTCTTATGTACAACTCACTCACTCATTCACTCACTCACATCCAACTCTTTCTCCAAAGTGTTTCAGAGGCCCAACACCTGTTTTGATCAGATACAGCCATCATTCCTTCCAGAAGCCACAGTTCTCAAGCCACAGTGGAAACTTAGCCCCTAGCCATTCTCCTTTTACTTATACATGCATTTGATGAAGACTCTTTCATCCTACACACTATTACCACTATTTTTCAGAGAAGACAAAAACAAACAAAATAAAACCAGTATTAGGGGCAGTGAGGAAGAGATGCTCTGGGCTGTATGATTCTTGCCGTAGATGTCCTGTTTCTAGAGCCTGGGGAAGCCCACAGGAACCTTCAAACATGGCTTTTGGGAAGGTTTCAGGAACACTCAAGAGATGACACTTCTGCGGCTTGGACCACGGAGCTGGAATTTTCAAGGGACAAAGTTCTGTCATCTGGGAACTACAAAGCAGGACTTGAGGGGCCACCCACTGCCTGTGAGCTGCATTTTTGCAGCCATTACATAAAGTAACAACTGAGCAGGAACTTGCTGGTCCAGATTTCTGCCAAGAACACATCTCTACTGAAACTGCCGGGAGAGGTTAAAAGCTGTATACATCTACCTTGTGATAAGATACAAGTTTGCTGCTGATTTGGCAAAATCCCTTCTCCTGAGTTAGGTATCTAATCATGCTTGGAAAATCAAACAATTTTCTCCAAAATTCAGAAAAAGCCTCTGTTTATTATTCTGGAGCATGTGGCCTCTCCCAAACTTTAGAACTCCCTAAGCAGGGCTGTGATGACCCTTTGTCTGTTGTTTTGCCTGTGGACTTTTGGCATATTAGTTGCTCTGCTTCTGAAAGTTTAATTTTTTAATTGGACTGTGATGTTTATCTTCTTTTATTGTTGCATCTTTAACTATGCATTTAGTTTTGTTGTTTTTATGGTGTGTTTTAATTAAGACATGGAAAGAATCTGGATTTACTGTTGGCCACTTGGAGCAGCATTCCTTGATAGAAGGATGGGATGTGTGTAAGATAAATGAATAAATCATGCTCATTTGTGTCATGGGAATACACATAGCTGCAATCCTTCTCCAACCTCTATGATGAATTCCCAAGCAGTTCCTCTTCCCCCACTCCTCATGAGCTGTCTCTCCTCCTTGCATCTACTTACCTGTGAGCATACATAGTCCCTCCTCCTCCTTTCTTCACCAGGTTCCTGGCTCCAGGTGTGGTGGCGGCGGCAGCAGATCTTTTGCAGATCCACCACGGCACTTGAAATTAGTTGTATTTCTCTAGGGCCACTAGAGATTTCTCTAGACTTGATAGAACTACATTTTCCAGGCAAATTCTTGCTTATGCAATGTATGCTGGAGTGGAAAGGGACCTCTCACTGCCAGCACTGAGGTCCAGGCTAGTAAGTAGGTGGAAAGGGGTTTAGGGGTCCATCAGTGTGTGCCAGGAATGGGTTTTAGGATTACCTGGGTAGAAGTTACAAAACATTTGAATTCTTCCTGGACATGAATCCAGAAGAACCAGGGAAGAAAATATTATGACCTAAGAACACTACATATCTCCAGGATTTATATTCCCAAGTCATGAATTATGATTTTTACTGAAAACATTTTTGATCATTATGGTTGTTTCACTAAATTTGTGGCTTCACTACATAAAAAGTGCATTTATATGAAACTCTCATTATGTAATTATGGCAACTTTTTTCACTACCATGGTTGAGGAGAGACCAAAACACCCACATACATGAATACTTCCAGAAATGCTTACATGTTCAGAGTAATGGTCTGGAATGAGAAATGATTAAAAAGAAATGTGTCAATTAGTATATCACTGTATGTCTTATAGCCACTAGACTGACTCCTGACTCACACATATCACTAATCATTTGATGGTTTATCCTTGAATATTTTACTGTTGAACACACAGACTGCATAAGTTAAAAACTACTGCATTTGCAAGTAGTATATTATATGTTAGATGTGATGATATGATATGGAACCTTTATCTATATCATTGGCATCTCACAGCAATTTTGAAGATTTATCATATTTGAGCAAACCTCAAAAAAGACATTATGGAGCTGAAAAGGATATAGAAAAGAGAAATCAAAATGATCAGAGAGTGGAGCAACTCTTCGATGAAGAAAACGTACAAAGTTCAGAACTGAAAAAGGGCAAGTAAGGGAGTCATGAAAGAGGTGTACAAAATTATGCATGGTGTAGAGAACCTTTATCTAGGGAAACATTATTTCCCTTTCTTGTAATACTAGAACCTAGGGTCATCCCATCAAACTGAATGGTGTGAGATTCAGGGCAAATAAAAGTAAGTTCTTATTCACACTGTAGATTGCTAAATTAAAGAATTTGCCTCCACAAAATGGTCAACAACTTGGATGTCTTTAAAAGGAGATCAGACAAAGTCATGAAAGATAAAGCTATGAATGGTTGCTCATTGCTATGGTTATCTATTCCCTCCAGCATCAGAGGCAACATGAGTCCAATTGCTGGGAAATATTAATGGGAAGGTGCTATGGTATCCATATCCTGCTTGTGGCCTTTGCATAGGGACTTGGTTGGCCACTATGGAATAGAATGAGGGACTAGAGAGGCCTTTGGTAAAATTGAGCAGAGCTCATAAATTTTTATTAATCACTGCATCAATCACTCCATGGACATACATGTAATGAATTCTCACTGACGCTGCTGTTAAAATGGCAGCTATATGTAGTGTCTCAGAAGTGGGGCTCACTATTATTAGGGGTTGAACAGCTTCTTTCTTTTCTTCCTAAGGGGTTTGGCTTTTGCACTGCCACTGGAAAGAGCAACAACAGCCACTGTGTTGGCCACCTGGCCAGCATTCTGTACACAGTGTGTGATGCTGAGCCATTGGTGGGTGGGAATTGTGAAGGGACCATTTTGAAAAGCAGCCTTCTATTTCTAACAAGTAAGAGAAAGAAAAATCTCAGAACTTTTTGCAAAACAGTATGTTCTGGGAAATTTTGTTACAGTTGTTCTCGGTTTAGCTCCTTTCCAGAGTCTCTCAAACATTAACTTCCAAAGTGAGTGTAGATATGTTTGTCCTTATCACAGATCCATAACATCGCTCTATTTCCTCACAACTCCTGTAGCCAGAATGAGGGAGGGGGCAAGTGTCCTGTTCTGGGGAAAAGATGAAGCTAGTGCTGCTCCAAAATCTGTTGTTCAATTTCCTGAACATTTTCTTCCCCAACAAAAGAGGCTTCCTTTCCTCTGCCTCATTTTCAGGATGTTTTTGAATTTTTTAAGCATTACTTTTGATGATTTTTTTGAGTTTGCCTTATCATTGTGATGGAGCCAAGAATGTTGTGTGTCTTTTTCCTTTCTATCACACATTTCTCCATCACTTTGCAGCCTCCATCACTTTGCAGGTCTCTCTATGAGACCTGAAAAACATCAAGTGAGAGTGGTCCCCCCCTGGAGTCTTCCCCTGGGTTTTAACTTAATGGTAAGTGCAGGAAGCCAGGAGGCAGAAGGCTACTGGAATGAAAATTGTACAGTGAAACACAGACATTCCTTGGTCAACTCATATCTAAAGTTTAAAAAATTCTGTATAGCACTCACCTAAAACACAATGGCCCTGTGTCATACTGCATACCCAGCAGTGTAAGATGCATGCCCACCATCCATACCCATGGGCTGGAAACCCATGCTGTAGGGAAGTGCATGGGAATTAAGGAATCACATGGGGCGGAGGGGGGCAATGCACATGGATCTTTCCTACATGATTTCCTACTTTCCTCTAGTATGAGAATGGAGAACTTGTGGTCTCCCTGATGTTTTGGACTGCAACTTCCATTAATCCTCTCCAGCATAACCAACAGTGCAGGATGATGAAAACTGGAGTCAAAGGCATCTAAAGAGCTCACAATTTGGGATACAAATTGCATGGGGAAGCACTACACAAATGGCCCCCACCAGATGGTTTCTTAATTCGCTTGCATACTTGCTGTTGGTGCAGGAACACATCAGTAGGCAATGCTTCCATGGTGTGTGCATGCGCATGAACACTAATCGCTTTTTTTGGACTGGGGCCATGAGTTGAATTGTCTACAACTCTGTAAACTAGTTATTTGGGAATGTCAAGACTAGTGGGAGCACAAGTAAGGATTGAGGGCATTATTCGTTTTTTTATTTACTGGTTTAGTGATTAAGGATATATGAGAAATTTGTTTTAGATTGCTATTTTGCCCAGTTCACACCTTCCATGCTGAACATGGACTTGGATTCAATTTGTAATTGAAATCCATATATTGCTAAGCTTATGATGTACCTTGCAGGTCAATGGCATGTTTACATGAAAAATATCTTTTTGATAAATGCACAAAAATAAACTTTAATCAATGGGGAAAGAATGCAAACATTTTAAAAGGGTGCATAGTTGATGCATATATTTAGGAAAACTAGCAAAAAAATACACTGGAATTTTCATGTGAAAAGAGACAAAAAACCCTCACAAACTTTGTGAACTTTGGTGAATTCCACTTCTGCTGATTTGCACAGCCGTATCTGTGATAATATAGTTGCCTCATATGGCTGCAAAGTATCTAAAGTTCTCCTATAGCTAGATGGCCAGAAGCAGAAAAACAACACACATGAGTGACTATCAGTTTGTTTTCTGCATTTTGAATGTATGGACTGCCTCACGATTTTATTTTTAAAATAAAGGATAAGCTAGTTTAAAATATTTAGTGGCAATGCAAGCTGACCAAGACTTTTCAAACATTTAAGGCTTTCTCGTTGTGATGAGAACAAGGCTACCTTCTGCAGAACACTCTGGCAGAAAAGTCCATAAAGTTTATCATATGACTTAGAATGGTTTTTGCAGGACTTTCAAAAGTGCACAGTGCAAATATTTAATGTCTCATCCTGCCCATGGGAGGATCCAGAAACCATTTCCTTCTGTGACTAAAGGGATTTCTGGGTTCTCAGATAGAAGAGTGAGAAGGTTTAAAACTGTGCATAAGTCCTAATGGGACAGGATGGCTTTTCCAGTATTAAACTCTATCCTGTATTATTAAATTAACTTTACTCTGCTTTGAGGAGCATGGGCTTATTGCCAGAAAAAATAAAACAATGTACATGCTAGGATTATAGGCTGACTGGAAAATCTCTCGATCTTCAGCAAAAGTCTTCCATCTTTCATTTTATGGCATGTGGAAATATAATTAGGCTGGATTTCTCATTAATAATGGAGCATTTGAAATCAGAGAAAATGAGGCCACCTTCAAGTTATTATAGTACAACAGGCATAATTTGAAAATTGATGTATTTGTCTTCAAAAGAAAAGAAACGAAGGGAAGGGAAGGGAAGGGAAGGGAAGGGAAGGGAAGGGAAGGGAAAGGGGGTGGGGGGAGAAAAAAGAGGCAAAGGAAGAAAGCATGAGATCCAAAAGTGAGGTAAAATAATTTGGATTAAATGGACTCCAACTGTTAGATATATTAGCTAGTCTATATTAGAATCACATATTCTCCCCTGCAGCATTCCTTTAAATGGTAGAATTCTGTGACTAAACTCCTACCATGAATTGTATAGATTGCTAGTTCTGAGCATGGTTGGTCAGCAAAGTCCAGCAAAGATGTTATTTGGATTTAAGCCAATAACCAAGAACAGTTTGGGTAGTTTGTGAATTGGTATGTTCTCACATACACAAATGCACACGCAGAGCACATTTTGATCTTGATGACATAGCTGATTCTCAGGGACAATGCTAGATACTGAAAGGTTTTGGACGCAGACCTATAAGACAAAATAGCATACATTTGTATATACTATATAATGTGTGTGTGTGTGTGTGTGTGTGTGTGTTTTTACAGAATCCTGCCTCTTAAGGGACACCCTTATCTGTAAGAAAGGGATTTACAGACAATGCATCAGGAATAATTGTTTGAATGTTATCTGAATGCACACATTTTGTTGCCCTCTTTAAGACACACCCAAACACAGTTTGTGGATGATTAGGAGCATTCTGAGTGAGAACACTAGTTGCTGCGACTTCATATGGTGAAGTCACCAATCTCCCTCTGTCTCCCTTTCAGAGTTAAGCACAAGAAGTGTTCTTTTATTCAATTATGATAAATTGCAAGCAAGCAGAGCTGGTGATAGATTACAACATAAAATAAACTAGCCATGTTAGCTTTCTATAGGATCAGGCCATTAATGTAACAATCCAGCAGAATGTTGCTTTCAGGCTTATTAGAATTTAGCTAATGTCCTCGCCTTCACAGTCACCAAAACCCTAAGACTTCCAAGGCAGTTCCTTATTTATCAGAGCCACCTTCTTAGAATGTCTCACTTCTTGTTACTGGCTTTCCTTCTTTAACTGACATCTCACCAGGGGATCTGACATGCCCATGTCCCCCCGCCCCCCCGTTCCTCTTCGGAAGGGTTCTGGTTTCCCTTGATTTCAGGAGCAGCTTGATTTTCTCTGCACTCCCTTCTTATCTGTCTCCTTTCTCTCTTGGCTGCTTCCTTTGCTTTCCCTCTTCACCTCTGTAAGAATCTGCAGAGCTTGTGGGCCTAATACTTACCTCTAGGTTGATAAACCCAGGCATTGCCTGAGTCATTTTACAGCCTGTAGCTAAGGAGAAGATGATGACCACCACCATCACGCCTTCCACAGTGAAACTGACTGTACTCTCAGCTGAACAACGACAGGACCCAATGCCCTCCTAAATCTGGGGTGAGCAGGCTAGCATAAGAGTCATAGGAATGATCATGCAAAGAAGACAACTCTGACTTGCGTAATATTAGTGCTGCTCACACATTGCCATGCCTGGCACCACCTGCTATAATGCAACAGTAACCTCAACTGCATTCATGTCATGAGCAGGGCAATGCATGGGTACTCATGATCTGGGCTGGCTACCATTCTACCTGCAACTGAGCATTGCTGTTTACCAGCTCAGAAGGAGGGGAACAGATGGGGACAGCTGATTTATTTGGCAATTTCTTTTGAGGGCAGTGATCTGGACTGCAACAGAAGATTGCGGGTGTGCATGCAGCCCATTTTGCTCACCTCTGCTCTAAAGTCTGCCACAATTGCTCTTTCAGTAATACAGAATGCATGCAGCAAAGTCACATTATGTAATGAAATAGCCTTTTGTGATTAGAGGAACTTATCCATCTTCAAGTTATTCATGCATAGGCCCTGTGCATGAGTCCACAGTAAAAAATGCCTGTGCAGGGATACTGAAACCTCAGAGGTTGGGATGAGCAGAGCAGGGTCAGTCCTGCTTCCCAGCATGCATTTATTTATCTTCAGCTTTCTGTACACATGTGGAAAGAACCACCGTCCTATTCTGTATTTCAAAACCGCATAGACTGAATCTTGGAAAGCTGATAAGAATTCTGCTTACATCCTTTCTCTCTTGATTGTGTACATTTGCCTTCTGAATGATGGATAGACAAAAGGTTCATCACTGATGAGAAGATGAAAGCTCTTATAATCTGTGAGGGCCATTTCCCAAAACTGAGAAGAAGCTCCTCTGATGTGCCACGACTCTATGCTATTTTCCATGCCACAAATGGGGCTGCCTGATTGCTTGATTCAATTTGGAGTGCATGCCACAGTAATTTGTCATTTACTGTCCATGAAGAAAGCTTTCAAAAGTGCAGGGAGAGAAGGTCTGCAGATCTGAAAATTCCATAGAAATTCTTCTCTGTAGTTCAAAGACTGTAGATTAATTTGAGGAGACTCAGACTAGCACTAGTGGTTTAATCAAGGATAAGAGACCAGTGTTGATTTCTTACAGTAGTTTTTTGCTTTTCCTGCTGCTGCTGTGGAGAGTCTTTCATGCTAAGTCAGCAGGCCTGCAAGCAGTGCTTCTTCTTAGTCCCTGACAGAAAGTCCTGCTTATTGCCCTGCTGACTCAACACTGCAGGCTACAGACATTTCTGAAGTAGGAGGAATTTGTCATGTTGCTGTCAGTTCAGGGGATTCAGATTAAAGTGTTCTTGGATCAGTAAAATGAAAACAAGTGACTCATTTAGGCCAAAAAGGCACGTGTGGCTTCCTTTTTATTTTGGTTATTTTTCCTTGTCCTTACTTAGATGGTTTGAAATGTCTTCAATTGATCCATTACCAGTAGACAACACACGATAGTCCATCAGATCTTAGGTTGCATGGCTGAAGGGGAGTACTAAGGATAAAAAAGTCATCTTTGGAAAGTAGCAATTCTCTATCTCTTTTCCAGGATCTTGTGTGTGAAGTGGCAACTTTATGTGTTTTGCCTATGTGAGTACAATGCAGTTTAGTCCTTAGCCCAATGTCACATAGTGAGTTTCATGGTGGGATGGGGACTAGAACACAGATCTCCCAGTTTCGATCTAAGTGGCTCCCTTCTCAATCCACTGGCTCAGATTTGGGAGAGTGGTCTATAAAGGTCAGCAAGTCGAGGAAATTAAATCCTCCAGTTAAGAGGGCCATATCTCCTACTTTGCAGAGAACTGTATTCTGTTTGAAGGTGTCTCCTATATGAGGAGCTGTCATATAGTCTCCTAAGAAAGGAGAGTAGCAGAACCTTGGAGTTGCCCATTCACAGCTGGCACATGGATAGCAGACTAATCAGGCACTGTCTTTGCCCTGAACTTTAAACATCTTTCCAGGCTTATCATAAGGTCAATTTGTTTAAGTTCACACAAAAATTTTATACACATTTTGTGTAAATTTCTCCTACTAAATAATATTGTGCCTGCAATACTGCTGAATATACTTATTTTTGCAAGCAATGCAATGCATTTTGAAAACTGTTCCATAAATATATGCAATTTGTTCACATTTCCTCCAAATGTATGCAGTTGAGTATGCATTTTTGATAGAGAGCTCAATGACAAAATGTGTGGATATTGAAGGATAACAAAATTTCTGTTTGTGCATTGATTCAAAATTGCAAAATTAGTGAAGTTGGCATTAAAATGCAAAGCAAACACATTTCTTTCCTGATTCTTAGAGAAAAGAGAGGGCCTTTGCAGTAAGGGCACCCTCTTTTCTAGAATGTTTTCCTCAGGGAGCTTTCCAGGTGATTATTATTATCAAGCAGTATCATGGAAAGACATTTAAATTTCCCCAGACTTAAGTTGTGATTTTTTAAATTCCTAGTGTGTGTGTGTGTGTGTGTGTGTGTGTGTGTGTGTAATGTTTAAATTATTTTTTATTTTAATGTTTTGCATTAACCCACCTTTAAATATCTTTAATAGGAGGGCAGCATACACTTTTAATGAGACAAAAAATAAATGCAAGCATGTATACATGCCTTTTTCATTTAGAATACAGGAATATATTCTGTATTCTACATACTTAACAATAAAGTGTTCATGTTTAGGAAAAAATGGCCCCAGTCCTTGTGACTCCTTTATCAAGATATCTTTGTGAAAGATTTTCACAAAGATTTTCACATCACATTGTAGGATGTGACAATAACTCCCTGGTTAGGCTTTGGAATAGGACCAAATGTAACATTTCTCAAGGCATATGACTTTGTGGCTACTAAGATGGAATCTTTGATGACTCTGATATGAAAATATAGAGCTGATCTAATATAATATAATATAATATAATATAATATAATATAATATAATATAATATAAAATACAATATAATTCTACTGACATTTGTGGTGTACAAGGTTGCCACACACCAGTAATTTCCCCTTAATTTGGAAATGGAGACATCCTTAATAGAACTCAACTCTGACCCTGGAGAGGTTGGAGTTGGAGCCCAAAACTAAGTAGGAAAGCACCTGCTCTACATTCAGAAGATCCCGGGCTCAATCCCTGGCTTTTCCTGGTGGGTCAAGAAAAGAATGTTCCTGCTTGAGACTCAAGTTCATATTGATGATAGCTAGGATGGATGGGCTTCCCATGCTCCCTTGAGGGATTAATGCAAACCCATTCCCACTCTCAAAGAACAAGAGTAGGGCTGTGCCCTCCCACTGCCAATGCACAAAGTGGCCGTGTCCTCACTATCCATGTATTTGACCAACCTATGGACAGGGAAGGAAGGAAGGAAGGAAGGAAGGAAGGAAGGAAGGAAGGAAGGAAGGAAGGAAGGAAGCATCCATTTTATGATGAATGGAAAGGGGATGAACAGAAAATCTAAAAAGTGTTCAGGACCCAACTGTGTTAAGAGTTCTCCTTTGTATATGATATTCTTATGCTGCAAATGTATGAATACATATTGGGGGGAGCATTCTGTATTGGAAATCTGTACAGAGATGAGCAACAAAATACAGAGAAGGGCAACAAAAATGATCAGGGACTGGGAGCAACTACAACTAGGACTGTTCAAGAAAAAAAGGCAAATAAAGGGATACTTTATAGAGGTGTTCAAAATAATGCATGGTATGGAGAACGTAGAGAGGGAAACATTTTTCTCCCAGTGCCATAACGGTTGAACCAGGGTCATCCCATGAAGCTGACTGGTGGGGCGTTTAGGACAGATTAAACAAAGGACTTCTTCACAAAGTGTACAGTTAAACTTGCTGCCATGGGAAGTGGTGATGGCACTAATATGGATAGCTTTAAAAAGGGATTGGACTGATTTATGGAGGAAACTACCAGGGTCTACTAGCCTTGCTGGCTATGTGCTGCCTCCATGACCAGAGGTGGCATGCTTGAAGAGCTTGGCAGGAGGAAATCTTGCATTCATCCTGTTTAAGGGATTCTGTGGGCAACTGGTTTGCCACTGCATGTGCAGAATGCTGGGCTAGATGGATCTTTGGTCTGATCCAGAATGGCTTTTCTTATGTTCTTTTGCTATTTCATTACATCTTGTGTCAAGATAGCATATCATCCCAACTTCTTCTGAAAGGACAATATTAATTGCAGGCAGCTGGCTGCTGGACACCCTAACAATCTCCCTATCCCTCTCTTGCTCTGTGCGGACAGAAAGATAGCAAGATTTTTTAAATAAAATAGAAAAGATGGTATTCAACAGTAAGCACCCTTCCAGAAACTGTTTCTGCTAATTCTGCAACACCATCCCATAAAATCAGTGACAGCCATTGCCATTTCTCTGCCCCAAATAGATATTCATTCCATCTATTCCTGGACAACTTCTCAGAAACTCCTGAACAAGTCTACAAACAAGCATTTAATATCTTGGCATTCCATTTAAATGTAGCATTCCCTGCATGGGCTTGCTCTTGTAGATCAAGGGGAAAGTAAATACAGCATGGAACTATGCTTGATGATGAAGTTGTTTCTGATGTTGCATAGTTTGTGTGAAACAAAGACCTGGATAGAGCTGCTTTCAGAAAGTCTTCAGGAATCATCTCTGGAAAATAATTAACTTTTGCCCACAATAACATTTCTTCATTGCCTGTTTCCTTTAAAAAAGAAGAAACTTCACTCTGTGAACAACAAGTTCTTGTAAAGGATTCAACACCTCTAAATCTTTCAATTAAGACACTGGGTGGTTTTGTGGATCATCATAAATCCTGGTGATGAATCACTACCACCACCAATGAATGATCCAGAAATCTTTTCTAAACATAAATTAAAGTTCATGGGAACTTTGTTCATGGAAAAGGAAGAGTCTTGCAGCTATGTTCTAGTCTTTTGTAAAAAAACTGTTCGATGCCATTTTTCTTTTTAGTGGGTTGTTTATGGCAGGGTTTTGTAAATTTACAAGGACATGAGAATTTTTCTAACAGGGATTGGGGTCTGTCTTGATAGAAGTAGTAGTAGGTGGAAAAGTACAGGGCTTGGTTGTAGAACTGAGTGTTGCATTCATGGCAGGTTTTATATATGTTAAAATGCTCTCATTTGGTGACAGTTAGGGAAGGAGGAAAGGATTTATCGAGATTTGTTTTTGTCAGAATGGAGGCAGTTTCTTTTTAAAAAGCTGTTTTTAAGCATCCTCATAGAAACACTTCACAGATATAGTAATATATTGCTTTTGCTTTTGTTGTAGTGTACATTTTTATGGCATTCTATCTGTGGATAGTAAATAAACCCTTGAAATGATTGATTTCTCTTGAGGAGAAATTTGTAATGATGTCACTACACATTAAGCATTTTAATGTAATAAAAGAATATTAATGGCTAAGCCATTAAAAGGTACTTGAACACATGCTGATGAAGCTCATGTATGACCGTATAGCACAGCCATTCTGGATGCTGTAAAGAAGACTTATCCAATTTGTAACCAATAATGCATTGTCAATTGGGTTAAAGTGGCAAGACCAGTGTTGATGCTCTGGAGCCTCACTTAATATGCCCTAAAAAGCATTCAATTGTAAGGGATCCATCCACAATTGAGCTATGTTTGTCAGGCATGCACAATTATTTTTGGCCTCAAGGGCTGAGCACATGATCCTGTGTATGTACATGTATAGAACTAACCAAGGAAAAGAATTTTTTCTCTTGCTTGTGAAGAGAAACCAGCAAGGGTATCCCTTCCTTCCTTTTCTCTAGTCTCTATATTGAGTTATCCGTGGCTGCCCACATTTCCTCATCTGCAAAAGCTCCTTGGGGAGGTGTTACCTCATGACATCTTCTGTGAATTTTAATTAAAGCTGCAGCCTATTGGAAAGGTGATTGTACAGTGAAGTACAGGATAATCACACTCACTTCTTGGACACTCTTAATTAAGGGTAGCAGAAGGATCCCACTTGTGAGTGTTTCTCTGAAAATCTCTTCTTCTTTAAGCATTTTTTCAACAGCAAATTGTTTTCTTTCCAATGGAAGGAGAATGGTTAAAAGTGTGGAAGAAAACTACCACACAGTTCTAACGGAATGAAATATTCAGTAGAAATATTTCTAACTGATATTTATTTATTTTCTTTCTATTTCTATGAGTACATTGATTACTTAGCATGCATGACTTGAAGAATGAAGTTTATGGAAAAATGGTGAAAGCTCAGGTAACATTTTCCCTTCCACTGAACTGTCACATGTTATAGATATTATTGGTGATTCACTGAGAGAATAAATGCTATTTCTGCTCCAACTGCTTTCTAGTAATTAGAATCTGTCTGAGTTTAACATACCTCTTATCCAGCATAATCAGATATTTGTATCATTAAGAAAAGAAATAATTTTTTTAAAATCAAGATTGAATAGGACTAGTTTCACTTGGTATAACATTTTCTTCCAAAATGCTTAAAGAACTTTAAACTTTCTATCCTTTTAACTCACATACTACTATCACTTTGGGCATGGTGACAAACATCTTGATTATTTATCTAAATTAAGCACCAAACAAATCAGCATTTACTAGAGGTAGAAAATGACAAATTCTAGAGCAAGTATGCAAGATTTCATTTTCTGTAGGTACACAATAATGTATCCAGAAACCTGGCATAAACTTGATTTGCAGTAAAAGATTTCAAGCTTTTAAAATGGACCTGTAAATATCCATTCATGTTCATTAGGTTCAGAGGATTGAATACCTAGGTTCTATGTACTCATTACCATATAACATATGGTAATTTATTATGTACTATTGTATTTCAATGTATTTTATCATGTTGTAAGCTGCCCCGAGGTTTCGGCAAGGGGCGGCATAGAAATGTTATAATAATAATAATAATAATAATAATAATAATAATAATAATAATAATAATATAACCCTGGCATTTTGGGGGAGGGGTGACTTTTGGTTGAATGTGGAGCCAGGGCAACATCTCAGGGAAAACATCTGTAATGGGCCTCTCTCCCTTCTGGTGAGCTCCACTTGCCTTCTCTGACTTGTGTTTCACTTGCTCCTCACTATGACCAGTTGCTCCAGGACTCCGTCTTCTCTACTTCCCAGCTGCAGATTATGGCAGCTGGTGCCCCTGGCAGAAAAGGATCAAGAGGAGTGGAAGGAATCCTTGGTCAGCCAGCTACAGCGAAGAAGAGCAGCCATGGTGAGTGAGTTCATGTGACAATGACAGTCAGGAGAAGCAGCAGCCACAATAACCTGCCCACCTGATCTACCTCTTGGCCAGTTCCTACCAAGTGATGGGAATGGGCAGGTCAATATCAGTTTAGCTATCCTGTCAATGGACTGGTAGGGAAAGACCTGCATGAAGGATAGGGAAGAGCTACTCTGTCAGAATTGCTTTTTCTTTGCATTTTTAAGATCTTAACATTTTTTCCTGTCTCCTGAATCTGAAGAACTTTGTGAACTTCAACAAATTTTTCTCAAAAGCAAATTGAAATTATTTTCTCACCCCCTCTGCATCAGCTATATTCAATGTGTACAGTTGTTCTTAGCATGGAGAGAACCATGAAGTATCTATATGCCGTGTTGCTGTTAAATATAAGGGATCTTCTGGGTAAAAGAAATATCAACAGCCCTAATGAAACACTTGTTCTTGTTTTTTTTATAATAAGCTTTATTCAAAATGATAATCCTAAAAACAAAGAAAAACTAAAAACAACAATCATCAAAAACATCAGTCCTGCTGGGTCAGCCTCCACATTTTTTTTCCATTTATGATAACTTAAAAACATATTTAAATCTACATGAAGTTCCATTTCTCTAGCCAGTAATAGAAAGAGTCCCAAGTTTGATAGAAGTGAAACACTTGTTCTTGTTGTTAGATGTCATGAATATACCTCCAGCTTGTGGTGATCCTATGAAAGGAAGTTCTCCAAATGTCCTGTTCTTGACAGCCCTGCTCAGCTCTTGTAAATTCAAGGTTGTGGCTTCCTTCATGGTGTTGATAAATTTCATATCTTGTCTTCCCGTTCTTCTTCTGCCTTTCACTTTAACTAGTACTGTTGTCTTCTCCAGTGAGTCTTACATTTTCTTGATGTGTCCAAAAAACTATAACAGCCAAATACATAGTGATTCAAACCCATACTTTTAAGAGCTGCACACTTAAAGCTTTGGACCAGGGTAGATGAATTTATCAGTTCTGATTTCCTTCACTTTTATTTGTTTTAAATGTAAGTTCGTTTTTGATGCAATTAAGATGAATGTTAGGAATTTTGGTAAATTCTTATCAAACTGAAGTAAAATTCTCATGTATTTTTAATCAAAGAAAGAGAAGCCATAAATTAAGTTAAAATTTAACTTACATTCATGCTATGACACAGATAGGCCCAGCAGCTTGAGAACACTGTGGAAAGGTACCATCTTAACATTTTGTTTTGAGTACCTGAAGGCTTCCACATCTTTGAGTCTATCCGTAGAGCTTTTTGGCAAAAGGAAACTGGAGTCAGTTGCCAGGTCTTTCCCTGGCCCAGAGCCATGTTGGCCAGCATAATAGCATGTTGTTCACTCCTCCCTGCCCCCAGCACCACAGTGAGGTACGGTTGGGCTTGGCGGGGGTGGGGGGCGGTCTGCCATACTTCGTGTGGCTGTCATACTTTGGCCATATCATGAGAGCTGACTCACTTGAAAAGTCAGTTATGCTGAGATGATCAGCAGGAAAAGGAGACAGGGCCACCCCAGCACACTATAAGGGGGGACATGGGGATGGCCATGGAGGACTTGAAGGAGGCAGTGCAAGAGACAGGGTCATGGAGAGCAATGATCCATAGAGTGGCCAAGGGTCAGACACTGCTGAATGGATGAGGATGACAATGATGACCTGAATGCTTAAGGCTGACTCCACACCACTTAGGTTTGCTTTAGCAGTTATTTTGCTTTAGCAGTAATAAGCTCTAATGCATTTCTCCTGATAATTTTTTTTTCTTTTAGACTTAGCTTATTCTATTGCATATTTTCAGGGCAATAGCTAAGTGGACCATGAAATTGCCACTGTGATGTCTGGTTCTGAAACAAAGGATGTTGACGTGCTTCCAAGACACAGTAATTCAGATGTTTTATACTTTCACCAAAGGGTTTGGGGAAACTGGATCTTTTTAGCAGGGTGGATACAAAATTAAGATTCTGAAAGGAAAATGTTGTATGGGAACAAATTCTGTCTGAAAGATGGCATGTTGATTGAGAAAAAATATACTTACAATTTCTTTAACATGAGGGACCATCATCCTTTTGCGAATCACAAGCCAGTCTTCAGAGGAGATCATGAAACCATAAGGAAAGGAAAACACTTGGAAATGTGAAAAGGGAATCTAAATCAGCCAGTCATGCATGCACATCTGTTGGACATTTGAAGTCCACAAGGCTGAGATGATGAGTGAATAGGCAGCTATTAAGGTGCATTTATGTGAACCTCACACTGAGGTGAGGATGGATAATATATCCATAAGATTGCCACAGTGCCAGCCTTCATTGTACTCTTGACTGACTGCCTCGATCACTAGCTCATTCTGATTTGCCTTTTGTCACTTACATAAACTTCAAGCGGTGTAGCCACCGGTGACAGATGGATTACTTTTTTTTTTAAAGCCAACCTAGTCATTTGAAGCATTAGAATAGCTTTGGCTATTTGCCCTTAAGTTTTCTCATCTCTTATGACATGTACCAATAATTGCTTTAGGCAGCAGATGCTGGGATGTTTGGGGAGCAGTGGTGGCAGCTCATCCAGTCCCCCTCTGGTGGAGGGCAGGTCCCACAGACTGCTTTTCACCCCTCTGAGATAGCCTGCTGCCTTCAGAGACAGTGGGGGGCATGTCCTGTCACCAGCGATAAAGTAAGTAGCCCCAGGCCCAGCACCAAGCATAATCAGAGAACAGCCAAGACCTTTAGAGAAGCATTAGGCCCAACAGCCTCTGGGCATGGTCCAACCAATGTGGATTTAGGTGGGCCCAAAGCCAGTGAGATAAAGGATGACAGCAGCCTAGAGGGAATCCCCTGAACCCTGCAGCCAGTCGTAGAAGTAAACACCAGCTGCCAGTCTGGCCAGCTTTTGTATGTCGTGTATCATCTTGCTTGCCAGGGGCTGCAAAATGCAATGGAGCATTGGTTATGTCTTTTTCTAATAGGTTTTGCTCCCTTCCCCCAAGTTTTCTAACACTCCTATATGCTCTCTAAGATGTGGCAATCAAACTGTAAAGCAAGGCAACTGTGTCCCCAGTTGTTACTGGACTGTAATTTCCATCAGCTCTAGCCAGCATAGCCCATGGTGAAGAGTGAAGCGGTCCAGCAACAATGGAAGGGTCACAAGTTGCCCATTCCTTCTGTACACAGTATTCAAAATGCTGGTACAGTACAGATTTGTATACAGACATAGCAATATTGGAATTTACTTGGCTATTCCACTGTTACAGTGATTATGGCCATCCATTATTATGGAAGCAGGTGAAAAAGTATACTTTTTAGTAAATGGTGTAGGTATTTTCTAATTTTAATTTGAACAAAACAGGTGCAAACAGCATCAAAATATGGCAAACACTGGTACAGAAACTGGATTAGAGTTTTTAGATGAGAGTTTTTAACCCACATTTTTTATTCCAAGTAAGAAAGTGCTGCAATTAGAGCTGGAGGGAGTGTGAAGATTCCCTGTCAAAACAACAGCAACAAAGACAAGATAGCAAATTTAACAAACAATACTCTTGCCCCAGACTCTCTTCTCAACTCCTCCATTCAAAGGGTAGACAGTTTCTGCAGCCTGGGAATTGTTATTGTTTCATGAATGAATGACTTTAGTGATAATACTGTGATAATGTTATATAATTTTGGCATATTTGAAATCTCAGAAATGAAAGATTTGTTGATATAATACATTATGATTAAGACCTGAGCTTCTTAATTAGTTCTTAATAGCAAATGTCTTTTTCTCCATTTTATTCTTCACCCATATCTAGACAGAATATTCTTTCATGCAGGGAACTCTACTGTAGTAGGAGTAAGCAAACAGTATATTGTGTGGAATATGAGATGGATGCTATATGAATTTCCTACCTGCATTTCTTGATAGCTTCCAGTGCAGCCCATGAAGCCAGTAGGATCCTACCCACTTTTCCCTGCAGGTATGCTGGGGAAAATGCAGTTCTGGTGATGCTGTTAGCAGCATTGGAACAGCAATCCTGCTGAGGACTCTTGCAGAGCTGAAAGCCTCTCCCAGTGACCCTGTCTTCTTGCTGCTAATAGTGGTGGAGAAATAGCAGTCTCAGTGGAGATTGTTGGAGGATGGGAGAAGCTTTATATTCTCCTGTCCCGTAGTGCTCCCTAGATCTCAGTGGACAGAGATTGCCAGCAGTTCTCCAGTGTTTCCAGAAGTGCTACATGAAGGTCCTAGTGATCAGATCTAGAACCTTCTACATAACAAAGTGGGTGCACTGCCTCTGAGCTGTGTGCCTTCCCTTTCCTGCCCTTTTGGGATGGATTCCCCTCTTCATACATATATGCATGAGCAAAATGATGGATCACTTCACCCTGCTATCCTCAGAATTTATTTCTTTATTTCAAGATAGTGCATGCTTGTGTGACAATAACTGCCACAATAACAGTGGCTATTCCATTTCCATGTAAGAGAGAAAAGTGCCTGCCATCTGCAATATTATGTTGTTGCCCAGTTAATTGGGGGTGGGGGAAACTCCATATCTAAATAGAAAGAATTTTAATTGCTTAATCTAGCTGATAGGTTAATTGAAGCTTACCATCCTCATTTTATACAGAACATTCTTGAAACATTGGAAAATAAGAGTTGGCTTAAAAAGCTGTTAGAAGATGCAAGTTGATGCATGGCAAATCAAAAGGAAAAGAAAAGATGAGTGAAAGAGAGTAATAATTTGACAAGAAAGATGATAATGTCCTCAGAGCAAGAAAGGAAGGAAGACATAATTCACATTGCTGAGGGTACTTGGAGCAATTACAAAAGGAAAGAGACTGTCAAAAGAACATGGTTAATACTGAATAAACTGTCAGTCAAGGAAGCAAAAAGGTGAAAAGGAAGCCTCGGAAATGCAGCCTGCAAGCCAAAACATGAAAGAGGTGGGAGAAGTTCAGGCACAGCAGAAAGAGCTATAGAAGGAGAAGAAAGTTGCGAGCATCACTCTAATGGGTAGCTGAGAGTGGTAACTGGAAAGAGGGCAGAAGACAACATAGAAAATGTGGCTGCAATAACAGTGTGAAGCCTCCAACAATTGTGCAAGACTGATCTTTCCTGGGTTCTGCATGTTATATGTGTATGTGCAGCATTTTCTGAAGCTCTGTCTTGAGAGCAAGATTTATCCAAAAGATCTAAAATGAACAACATTCATACTGACTGACTTCTCAGCACCCTCACACACATTTTGGGATTCTGTCAGTTTTAAAGAAATGGCACTTTCTATAGTTCTAACCCTCCTCAACTGCTGGAGCTGCAGTTTGGGAAATGCTGTTTTGGGTGGGAGATGCTGTCCCATCAAGGGTGAGGAATTCCACATGCTCCCCACCCTGAGAAAACTTGAAGGCTGAATATGCAGTTTTGGAGGCACTGCTTTAGGGGACAGGTGCCTGAATGCATTGTAATGACTCATTAAAAAACAAAACAAAATTTTATTTTTGCATTGAAATGTTATGCTTTTTCATTGAATTGAATTGATTTCATTGCATTTCATTTTTCTTTTTAAAAATTAAATAGCTGTTAATTGTCCACAGAACTTCAGCTATATTGAAACAGAATAAATGAAGTAAAATGAAACCCATCAACAAAGATAAATGAAGTGCAGTGAAGGGCCACTAGATATAGATAAACAACAAACACATGCACACACATATCTAAACAATTGTAAATATCAAAAATAAGAAATCCAGGGCCTGAATTAAAAATTAAAAATCTTATCCTACCAAATGCCTGTGAGCAGAGGAAGGTTAGTGCAAAAAAGATAACAATTTTGCTGCCGGGTGAGCCTTGCTGGGCAGAATATTCCATAACAGAATGATGGAAAGCCCCTGAGTTTGATCAGTCCCACCAATTACTGAAGAGTAAGACCCAGTCAACACAGAAAGAATGCATATGGTGACTTGTGACGTACTCTGTGCTT
This sequence comes from Varanus komodoensis, assembly GCF_004798865.1. Classification (NCBI taxonomy): domain Eukaryota; kingdom Metazoa; phylum Chordata; class Lepidosauria; order Squamata; family Varanidae; genus Varanus; species Varanus komodoensis. The sequence continues at coordinate 4,658,485 of NW_025335438.1, forward strand.
GGGGATTATGTCCACAGAATCTGCCAAAAGACGATAGGCGAGACTGAGGGAACTGGGTCTTTTCAGTCTGGAGAAGAGGAAACTCGGAGGGGATCTGTTGGTGACATATGAGAGGGAGTGTCACACAGAGGTGGGTGGAGACCTGTTCTCCCCTGCAGAGGAGGGCAGGATGCACTCCAATGGAGTAAAGCTCAGGGAATCAAGGTTCAAATTAGATGCCAGGAAGTACTTCCGACAGTTAGGACCCTGAGGGTATGGACTGGGTTTCCATAGGAGGTGGTTGAGGCCCCATCGGTGAGGGTGTTCAAGGATAGGCTGGACATGCACATGGTGGGCATGTCATGAGCGGAACTAGCTGGAGCCAGGGGTCAGACTAGATGGCCTGGGAGACCCTTTCTTACTCACTCTGTTTCTATGTTAGAAAAAATTCTGTCTTCTCAAGTAAGTCCAGAATATTTTGGATCCATTTTCTCAAGGCTCTTCTTCTGGGAGTCTTTAAAATAGCCTGCAGGGAACTCTGGAAGATGTGGTAGATAGACTGGTGACATCTATACCTGTGTGGTTCCTTATCCACTTCATTCTTTATTCTGCAAGTGTAAGACCTATACATGGTGTTGAACCCGAATAGGTTCCCCACTGTGGAGCACCTTGGATGTGTCCCACAAAGCCAAGAATAAGGCTTTAATTGATAAAAAGCCCACTGAAATAGCTTCCACTGGATTTGTGTCATACCCACCAGTTAATGAATGCATGGAATATTTTCTGAAAGTACCTTAAAATATTCTCAAAGAAATCTAGGTCAAAATATACTCTGAACTTTCTTAAGAATCAAGTCATTTTTCTAACATTCAGAAATGTGTTTGCTCTTTGTGGATTTTTAGTGGATGTTTTCCTGTTTTTTCACACTGCCTACATTGTGAAAGAGCCAGCACATGTTTTGCAGTGGTGGGAACTTGATTGATGCCTGGGGGTCAGACCTGGCTCTCTTGTGTCTCCATGTAGCCCTCTGGTGGTTTCCAGCTTTTGTGCAGTCCTATCCTGATCCCCAACCGCCCCCCCCCCCCCAATCTAAGCTGAAATGCCTCTCCTATGGCTTAGCTACTGGAAGGAAGAATTTGAAGCTACACTATTCTAGACAGGCCCACCTCTGTTGTCTCTGGCTCCATCGACCACTGGAATGCAGCCCCTGAGAGCTTCTCTGAAATGAAATTTGGCCTTTGGCTGAAAGAGGTTCCTCATTCCTGCCCAATTCCTGTATGTGCAAGGAAAGTTCTGGCACAGCTAGTGCAGGCTTGCCACTGTAGTTCCAGCAAAAGAGTGCATGAACCAGCCCACAGCTTCTATTTCTATTAGAGTAAGGGAACCTTTTGAACCAACCCAGTGCCCACAGCAGGGACACCATACCAATAAATATACTGGAACAGCCATGCTTCCATAGTAATTGTAGGAAAAGAATATGTGGTGCTTTCGTGTAAACTGAAGACACCAGTGCAACTGAATAGCACATTAGCATACTTGAAGCTTTACAGTTACTTCAACATGTAATAGCAGCTGATTAGCTATGACATGGATTTGTTTAATTTGTTGTTAAGCTTGGGAATTTTAAGTGAAATTCACTATTGTCCATTAGTGTTGAAAGAATATCTTGATTAATCATCAACGTATAATCTAATTTATTAACTTTGCATAAACAGTGCATTGCTTTGATTAAAGCAGAAGAAACAGAACCACACCAGAATGCTATTAAAGAGCATTTAAAGCTGTTGCCATTGTTATTCTGAAGTGTCAGACCTCTTTTGATTCTCCTGTTATCAAATTCATGCACTCAAAGTCTTGACAAACAGGGCTTTATTTGCAGTGGTGTCTCTACAGGAACAGCTTGAACATATTTATTGCCCCCTTTTAAAAGTCAGAGAAAATGTAAGCATATAAGGAAAAGAGTCTCTCTTGGGTAATGAGAAAGACAGTTTCTCATTGATGCAATTAATTCCTGCACACTTTGCACACAGAAAGTATCAGGTTCAGTCTCGGGCATCCCAGGTGAGTTATGAGAGATCCTTGCCTGGAGCCCTGGAAAATCACTGCCAATCATCATACAGACTGTTGAGCTAGACAAACCAATGGTCTAACTCAGGGGACCCTAATGCAGCACCCATGGTTCCCATGGCACCCTCAGGTGTCTCCAACAGTGCTCAAGATGCTCCTCACTCACTGCCTCCTTCAAATACCTTTTTCTTAAGAAGAAGAAGAAGAAGAAGAAGAAGAAGAAGAAGAAGAAGAAGAAGAGGAAGAAGAAGAAGAAGAAGAAGAAGAAGAAGAAGAAGAAGAAGAAGAAGTAAAATGTTAGGGTGGTCTTCTTCCTCTCCTTTTCGCATCTCTAGTTTTGCTTTTTCTCTCCCTTCAACCTCTTTAGCTACTATTTCCCCTATGCTTGCAGCCTTTAGCCTCTCTATTTCCCTCCACCTCTTCAGCTCACTAATCTTTCTCCCTGTCCCAGCCTCCGGCCTTGCACCTTCTCTCCCTTCAAGCCCTTTGCCTTGCCATTCCCCCATCCCTCCCTCCCTCCCTCCCTCCTCACAGGATCTTTCCCCTGTCTCTTTAGCACACTTTGGCCATTCCCCCTCAGCAGCCATGATGTGACTGGCCCAGTCCTCCATAGGAGTCAGTGTTTGCTGGTGCTCACTGCAGTTTTTCAAATTATTTAGCCACAGGTCCATAAGTTTGGAAATCCCTTATCAAACTAATTATAAGACAGCTTCTTAAGCTCCTGCCAAATCACTTTATCCTCAGAAAGAAATGGGGAACCTCCAACCCCTTGCGCTTCCTTGGACTTCTCCAGGGGGCAAGGCTTCAAACCCTGCCCCTGCAAGCAATTCCTTCTGCTATCTTAACCTAGATTCACCAAGAAAACAGATTGTAGGAGGTACTGTGGATGTGGGAGATGTGAAGCTAAGGACCCAGCTGGCAGTGAAAGGATCGGTCCCTCTGCTGTGTGGCAACAGGGCAATGAAGGAGGCCCTTCGCCATCCAGCACTGAGAATTGCTCCTCCCAGTGTGAGCCAGGTGTTTTCTCTGTGCTGAGAAAGGTACAGAACTCCATGCCTCCCTTAGCACCAGGAAAGACAAAGAGTGGGGCAGTGGATTTGAGGTGTGACTATACCCTCTTATGTTAGTGACTGGAGTTACTCCTATTTTGGGACATCCAGCCTTCAGAGGCTTAGTCCCCATTCCTGCCCTGAGGTCTGGCATACAAGCACAGGCAGGAAACTTAGGCACTGCTGTTTTAGTATAATCCCATGACCTATTGTCTCATAGCAGCTGTCAGCCCAAGCTGAGGCACCACACTAACAGAACAGGAAGGTGTCATTACCATTGTTTTGGGAATAGCTTAATATTCTGCTGTGGTAAGGGCAGAAATAGTGCCAAGATAGCATCAAGTGCCAAAGTTCTCATAAAATACACCACTTACATTGTTGAAGGGAGAAAAAAAGAAACTAAACAGTAGAATAGCAACATGAGGGATGCAGAGGGATTCCCCCACTCCTACTACCTCTGGTGGCTATTTTAATGGAAGTTAAGGAACATTGCTGGCACAAAAATGAAAACACTGAGGAGGAGCCATGAATCGAGTTCAAGAATTATAAGTGCACTAAATCACTAGAGGTAGACAGTCTGCTCTTCCTCTGTGTGAGCTCTGAAGAACCTAGAAAGCAAAGCCTCTAATGAAAGTGATGCTCCCATACACTGGAAAGAAGCCACTTTATATTTTAACATTGATGTAAGGATAGACTTAAAGGAGTCATTTGCATCACAAAGGGGCTTGTGGAACCAGAGGAAGGAATGCTCAAGCTGCTAAAACATTTCTAGATTTCCCCAGGTATACAGAGAAACAATAAGCAGTGTAATGTATACTCCAGTCCTATGGATGTTTGTTCAAGGATGAGTTTCACTGTATTTAGTGGCACTTACTTGTAGTATATTTTAAATGACCGCTTTGTCTATGGTACTATTTTTCATGTGTATTTTTACTTGGCAATACAGAATTATACTTCTCATGTTAGCTGCTCTGAGCACCCTGTGGGTAGAGGAACAGGAATAAATAAACTGCATGCATACCAGCTTATGAGTAGGTAAGGATACCCATATTTCTGGAATTACACCTTCTGAAATCAATGGGACTTACTTCTGAAAAGACATTTATAGATCGTACTGTTAGTTTGGGTGATAAGGGGAAGCTTTCAGTTATTTGATACAGGGATAGTGGACATATATGGGGGTTCTGTGGATGGTGGCAGCTTACTGAAGACTCAGCTTCAAGCTACACACATTCATTATCACCTCTGCGAATATAAGAACATAAAATGAGCCACACTGTCTCTACCAAATACCCACTTAATCCTGCATTCTGTTGACATGGTGGCCAGCCAGATGCCTGTGGGAAGTCCGTGAACACAGTAAATCCTCCCACCTCTATTCCTAGCAGTCTGATAAGCAGAGGCATTCTGCCTTTGATGCCGGAGGGAAAATATTTCAGTGAGCAGCCATTGTTAGTCTTATCTTTCATGCATTTCTCTAATCCCCTTTAAAGCCATCCAAATTGGTGGTCATCATTTTTATAATTACTTTTTATTGTAAAATTGCAGCAAAACAAGCCCATAAAGAATAAACGCATAGCTTCATAGATTAGAATATAGTAACTTCAATACATCTTTATGTATTTATTACATTTCTAAACCACCCCAGAGCTGAAGTTATCTGAATGGTCTACCTAAATGTGCCTTTCTAAGAATTATACATACAGTAACATTTCAACAAAGGTGGACCAAAGGCAGATTTAAAAAATAAAATAAAATAATAAAGTGTTTTTATGGTGAACATGGATGGATAAGTTCATTTTTACCTTGGATGAACCAATGTTCTCAGCTGTTCATGCCAAATTTACCTCCTTTGGCTGAATGGAATACCAGCAATTGTGACATGTGTTTGAATCTAGGTTTGCCCTGGCTGCTTTTATCATGTTAGAGTCTCCTTGCTTGCTATTGGAGGCACTTACTGAGGCACATCAGTTATATCCAGCTTTGCAAATACTCTGTTATCAGTTAATAAATAGGATGCACAAGGTCTTAAGGAAGAACAGATTAGGGAGCTGGACTGTCCCTTTTTGCCCAATCAGTGTAGCTGTATCTGAGGTGTTTATGGATCTTAGGTTATGTTTTATTCAGCAAGAAATACTTGTTCTGTGTGGATCAAATATCACAGTCTCTTTAATAAGGGCTTGCCTAAGCTGGCTAAATGCTGAAACTAGTATGTATGTTGACATGTACTGGGTGTGTGGTGGTTGGGTAGGGAAGCAGGACTGAAGTAGTAGGTCCAACCTCTCAACCTGTACTCAATTTCCAGGACATAAAACTTATAAAACCCTGTACACACTCTTTGGGTGGAGGGGTGCAAGACTGTGAGTGCTGTCCCAGCTTCTGACTTTCATGCAGTCCTTTTAATATCTTTATCTCTTTGAAGGTTTATATCCTGTCAATTCAATGCAAATATTAACACAGCAGCTGTGAGCACATTCAGAATGGAAGCCCTTCAAATAAAAGTTTTAGCAGCCAAGTTGTAGGCATTCTACAATACAAACAGAACAAGAAGAAAGGAGATCTGTAGAAAAGAAGCTGCTGAGAAAACAACCCATGTCTGTTTTTCTGTTTTAATTCCTTTCAAGTTATTTCTTCCCTTCTTCCCCCACCACTCTCTCTGTCTCTTCTAGCCTTCATTTTCCCCAAGTTAACATAGAGATTATACAGTTGAAAACAAGCACCTTTTCAAGAGCTGTGGTTTTTTTAAAAAAATGTAAATGAAATCTCTGGTAGAAACTACTCTGCCTTAGAAGTAACCTTGAGCAGAAAGACATGCTGGCCGAGAGTCTCAAAGACTAGCTGCAACAGTCACTTACAGCAAAAATAAAATTTTGTGGCACTAACAAATTTATTGTGGCATAACTTTTCATGGACTAGTGCCTGCTTTTTCTACATCCTGTTGTCAAAGGGTCACTCTGTTTTCTCTTGCATGCATTTGGCTCTGCTTAGAAATAGTGACAGACTTATTGCTATTTGCTGCCTTTCATTACCTTTTTGGCATGTTCTTTACAAACTTTTTCCTTCACACCAATATACCTGGCAACTGACAATAACTGAGCGTATGATAAAGCAAGCAAGTACTAGTCTATGAAAATGGGTTTTACACAATATATTTATCATTTATTTTATTATGTAATATTAACATATATATGCACTGGCTTATTTACTAAAAAGCAATCAGAGCAGTACTGGCACAAAACTTTTAAACAATAAAACTGTAAAAACATAAAAAACAAAGCTAAAATATTAAAATAGTAAAAGATTAAAAGATTAAATGGTTAATAAAGGATTTATCTTCATACCCTTTCTGCAAACCAAAAGATTAGGGCCAATTGTACTTCTTGAAAGAGTGCATTCCAGAGTTTGGGGGATGACAAAGGAGAAAGACCTTTCAGGTGTACCCAACAAATAATGATGCCCTCAAGAAGTACTTTCCTGCAGACTGAATAGGTTCATCTCTATCTATTTGTCTCTATCTAAGAGACAAATAGTCTCTTAGATAGCTAGGACCTATACCATTTAAAGTTTAAAACTTTCACTTCAGAAAGCAGTGACCAATCTGCAAATCTTTCAAGACAGTTATAATACAGTCGTGAGACCATTCATTGGTTAACAATCTCTCTGCTTCTGCTTCTGCCGCCACCGCCGCCTCCTCCCCCCCACCCTAACTGAAGCCCACAGACATTCTTCATGAGTAGCCTCATGTAGAGCACATTGTAGTAGTCTGACTGCAATGTATGAAGGCATGGATAAGTGTTACCAAGACTGATTGAGTTAGACAGGATCACAGGTGGCACATCAAGCATAATTGTGAAAATACACTCCTTCCTACCGCCACCATCTGACATGCAGGGACAGCATAGAATCAAAGGGTGCTCTCCAGCTGATGCCTTAGTGAGTGCAACACTGTTCAGAATGGGTTGGATCTGACTCAGGCATTATATCAACTAGCATACTTCTACCTTGCCTGGGTTTGGTATCGGCCTGCTCACCTTCATCCAGTCCACCATTGTTTCCAGGCAACGCTCAATGGTAGAGCTGAACAGTACTACTATTTGGCCATGTCCTGACTAAAATGAGAAGAACCATTGCAGAACACTGTCAGAGTCTAGCCCACCAGACAGCCCAGAATGAGCCCATCGCTGATCATACCAAAATCATCAAGACGTCCAGGATCACCAATGCAGCAGTATTGTCCCATTCTTCAGGTGTAGCCCCATGCAGAGCACATCGTGTGGGGGGGGGGGAGTTGTGAGTGTGTGTGTGTGAGAGAGAGAGAGAGAGAGAGAGAGAGGGAGGGAGAGATCGCACAGTTTCTGTGGGAAGCTTTTAGTGCTGCTTCTGAGAACTTATATGCTTAAGAAGTGGTTGTAATACCTCTATAACAGGATTTTTTATATGTGTAGTAACTGGCATGGGAAGATATGGTAGGAAAAAGAGAGTAGGTTGCAGTTTGGTCTTTTCAAGCTGTTGCCTACTCAAAGAAGAAAGCCAAAGTTCTGTGGTACCATAAAGTTTAACAGGGATTAATATCCCTCAGTGAGAAAGGCTGTCTAGGTGGGCAAAGGTCCACACTCTCCAACACTTATATGTTCTAAATCACCTCCACCCAATGTTCCCCAACCAAAGAATCATCAGCCTCCTGTTGCAATGTATGGTATCATCTGGACCTTATACTTGAATATTGATATCTTCCATTCAGCTTACTGTTCCACAGTCCAAATTGCCTTTATTCACAGTCACTAGGTCTCATCCTGCACTCGTGTTAAACCATATTCCTGGATGCATAACTGTTTGGTGATGTGTGATGATGAGCAAGCAGCTACTCTGTTCTGGACTGTGGGACAGTAAGCTGAATGGAAGATATCAATATTCAAGTATAAGGTCCAGATGATACCATACATTGCAACAGGAGGCTGATGATTCTTTGGTTGGGGAACATTGGGTGGAGGTGATTTAGAACATATAAGTGTTGGAGAGTGTGGACCTTATACTTGAATATTGATATCTTCCATTCAGCTTACTGTTCCACAGTCCAAATTGCCTTTATTCACAGTCACTAGGTCTCATCCTGCACTCGTGTTAAACCATATTCCTGGATGCATAACTGTTTGGTGATGTGTGATGATGAGCAAGCAGCTACTCTGTTCTGGACTGTGGGAAATTTCAAAAGAGACCAGCTGAAGCTATGGGGTAGGTCATATCCTGGCCTTTGTCATAGAGATGCTCTTAGTCAAATATGTGCAGTGCCCTATAGTTAGTGCACTTCCGTATGTCAGAACAGAAGCAGAGAGAAAGGGAGAGAGGAGAGAAAGAGTGTTATGAAAAATAGTAAGCTTGAATGTTGGGCATAGGGTTTTTTTTCTGAAAGTCACCTGATTGCCTGCATTATCCCTTAAGAGTGAATGCTGCAATAGTGTGATCTAAGGGAATAGCATCTATCAGTCTCCCTTGAGACTGGAGTTCCTTGAAAGGGTAATTAGACGTCAAGTAAGTTAATGGTAAATGCAGGCGTTTTTAGCAGAAGAGATGATTTATGGTTAAAAAGGCTGATCCAGTGAGAGGCGGTTTTATAGCTACTTGGGTTTCTGTATACAAAGAAAATATTGTAGATAAATGCTGCAGTAATGTAAAAGGAAACCATTGATTTTTAATGAATAAAATAGAAGGATTCTGCCATTACTGCAGTACTGATGCCATATATTTATGGATAACTGTGAAAGAATAAATGCAATAATCTGGAGTCTCTATATTTTGCATGCACCCAGAGATGGTCAAAGACCTCATGATGACTCAAGAATATACTGTATATTCCAAATGGTGCCCTCCAGTGGTTAAACACTGAACAATACACTAAATAATGGACCATTTAAGAATGTAGTCCAGAAAAACAGCCTTGGTAGATGAGACCAAGGGTGACTGAAAGAAAGGGTGATTCAAAATTTGGCTATCCATATGACCCTGGGAAGCTCTCAAATTCTATTTGGATTTCTTTTAGAGGAACACTAGCTCTGAACATTCAACTATGAAATGGATCAATTCCATAAAGGAAGCCATAGCCCTGACTTTACAGAAACTGAGCAGGCTGTCAAGGGCAAAACATTTTGGAGGGGATTCATTCATATGGCCACCATAAGTTGGAGAAGACTTGGTAGTATGTACTCGTAACAACACCTCATTTATCAGAAGTCATGTTCTGTCTTGTAAGGATAGGATAACTGATCTATTTGAAGATAGAAACAGGATTTAATATGGTCCTGATAGGATGAAGAACTAGGCCAAAAGTAACACCATCATTGAGTTATGACAGAAGAAGTCATAGTTTAAATATAGAATGAGTGACACTTGGCTTGACAGTAGAACCCTTGAAAAGGTTCTATGGGGTTCAGTAGTAGACCATAAGCTAAACTGGAATCAAAAATGTGATGTGGTGGTTAATAGGCTGCCTTCTTTTAAACTTCTTAGTTGCATTCCTTCTTCACATGTCACATAGTTAAAGTATGAAATTTACTTCCATAGCATAGAGTGACAACCACCAATTTGGACAGCTTTAAAAGGGAACTGGAAAAACTCCCGGAGGAGGAGGCTATCAGTGGCTTCTAGTCATGGCTATAGCCTCCCTCCAATAACAGAAGCAGTATAATTATGTGCAGCAGATGCTGTAGAACTTGAGCAGGAGGCTGTTGTTGCACATGTCTCTTGCTTGTGGGATCTCATGGGCAGCTAGTTGGTCACTATGTGAATAATATGCAGGACTGGATGGTTGATCTGATGCAGCATGGATCTTCTTATGTTCTTGGGTTGAATCAAGAGAAGTATACTGTCCAGATCATGAGAAGTAGTTGATCCATGCTGTTCTGCTTTAGTCAGACTGCATCAAGCACTGCATTCAGTGCTTCTCAGGAAGGATATTGTCAAATTAGCATGATCCTGAAGAAGGGTGATGAAGACTAGAGGCTCCTAAATCCCAAGTTCTATCAAGCTAGAGTTGGATATGTTTAGCCTGGAGAAAATACAGTTAAGAGGCAATATCACATAGCCATCTTCAATTATCTGGAGGGCTGTCATGTAGATGATGGAGTAAATCTATTATCTTTTACTCTAGAGGAAAAGACCAAACCCAGTGGAATCAAATTCAAATAAGAATGGTTTAGAGTCAATATTAGGAAGAACTTCCTGATGCTACAAGCTGTGGTGCATCTTAGAAGGCAGTGGGCTCTTCATTACAGATTTTTAAGCAGTGATTGGATGGCCACCTACCAAGGCTGCTATAGTAGTGGATTCCCTACATTGGCAACAGGTTGGACTAGATGTCCTCAGAAATATCATCCAATGCTGGTATGATTCTTTGACCATACCTAATGGCCTTTGAAAAACTTGTCCATAAAAGAATGTATCTATTCTGTTTTTAAAGGTACCGGGAACAGGGTTTCCTCAATGGTGGCACTGTAGCTTTGGATTCCCCCTGGTGAACTTTGGCAGGTTCCCTCTTTTCATTTTTAGATAGCTTTTGAAAGCTTAAAAAAATCTGATCGGCATGTTATGTTTAATTATTTCTGCTGAAAGAGAGGCTGGGTGGCCTTTTTATGCTCTTCATTCTAGCTTATTATAAAAATGTTGCAATATTTTTGCATACCAGTTTGAATGTGTTTATTAAAAGACAGGGTAAAAATAACTTTAAATAAATGATTGATTGAATGTCAAAACTGTACCTTTTGATTCCGCTCTTTACAGAGACCCTCATCCTAGTAAATCACATGCATTTTCTAAGATGAAATAAAAAATAGTGCATACTGCTAAGCAAATCACTAATTAAATGCTCTTTGGAGTAAAGGGGATCAGTATCCTGTCAGTCTGTTGCACATTGACTGATACTGTGTGGTCCAAATACAACACATGTTTGCAGCAGGGCCAACAATAAGAGTAGGCATGGTCGGTTATCTGTCAAGGGGCCACAACCCAACAGAGCCCCTTGGATTGCTCCTCCTTTTTCACCACCGCAGTTTGCTTAGTCACCTGCGTCTCACTCTGGCACAGCCAATGACGGCAGTGAGGAGGAGGAGGAGAAGCAGATGCCACCACCTACTTGCTCATTGTTCCCACCTGTCAAGCAATAATGAGAAAGAAGACTAGGAGCAATAGCAGCAAGTGATAAAGGCAGGGAGAAGGCAGATGAACTGAGAAGCGAGGGATTCCACTGAGGGACTCTTGACCAATAGTTCTAAAAAACCTGGAGCCAACACAGATTGTAGTCTTTGGACCCAATCCAGCAAGTCCATAGTTGAATGTCACTGCAATTAATAGGTGACTAAGCACATTTGCACTAACAGGTAGGATGTGTGAGTGGCTAGCTTTCTCTGCTTAGAGTCTTTGAGCATAGATTTACTGATTTTGAAGCAAATTTGTCAAGCATCCCATCCTTTGTTGATTCTCTGCCATTCACCCACTCATTCATTCATGGCCTTTTAACATGATTTGTTTATGAAATCAAGAGTTATGGGCACTTTCCATTTCCACAGAGCAGCAAAGGTGGCTTCAGAGAATTACTTGCCTCTCCCACATTTTTCCTGGAAGGATATGTACAGAACCTCTGGATTATTGGTTTTAGCTTCTGTTGTAATTTACTTTGTTTTGACATTTCTTTTCCTCCTGTGATTTGAATATGCTATTATATAGCTTCGTGGTACCAGTTTCATTGCTTCTTGTTGCAATGAAGGGAATTTCCCCAGTGTTGTTTGCATCAAAATACATTTTGGCTTTTCCTTTTGTATAATATTTGTGAAGAAGCAGGCTATTAACCCTCCACTGGGAGTGGTATGAAGAATGAGGTTCCAAACTTTGTCTCTAACAGACATATGAGCTTTCCTGGTATGAAGAAACTCAAGAAAGTGCATTATTTAATAGAGGTTTGTAACTGACAAATCTTTGAATTTGCTTTCACTCACACTTTCTCTTGTTTGCTGCATATAAATGAAACTAAAAGCTGTTGGATTGATCCTCCAGTCAGGGAGCAGTTTCTAACTATATCATTCCACTAGTGCAAACAATGTTGTATTAGTGCAACCTAAATTCCAAATTATACCCAGGAGGAGAAAGCAGTTGTGCATTTAGTCATACAATACACTTACATCACCCATTATGCTTTTACAACCCTTTGTACAACTAGTTGTACAGCTATTTTAGTGGTGCTCTGCTAGTACTACTTGAATTTGTGGAATTAATGCTGTTGGATACTGCCCAAGAGTCCTGACCAGACTGTTCAGAAGCATTTTGCTGCCAGAGGCAAGTAACTAGTAGCATCCTTCTCCTCCCCCACCTACAGGTCCATGTACAGCATCTGACTCAATCAGAAGTCAAGTCAGCAATTCAGCACTGTGAAAGGACAGTGATCTTTTCCACTAGTTAGTACAGGCTAACTGAGGGACAAACTCTGTCCCCCTTTCCCTCCTTTCCACTCCCTATTTTCCAGCATCTGCCTGAAGGTGGGGCTGTTCCTAGTCCAGGCCATGAGAGGTAAAGCTGAAGTGATCAGGTACTAATCTATGTTGAGTGGGAAGAAATGGATATGTTCATCCTGGGGCCTTTATATCCTCCCTCACAAGCCCTGAAGATGTACCAGTATGTAAGCTTACACTATGAAATTATGGGGTCTTGCATTGGCTAGAGGGTACTGAGAAAAGCAAAATCCATTCAGCCTGATGTGTTGGCAGGAACCAAATGGACATTCTGAGCAGGAATCAATGTCATTTTGCCAAGTCAGACAAACCTAGCAGAGCTCTGCCAAATCCTTTATCGAATGCACACGTGTTTGAACATTGCATTAATAATTTGTATACTAACAGAGCACACTTCTGAAGGCAGTTGCTTAACCTCTTGCATAAGCAGTTGCACAATTGTAACTGGTGTTTGATTCTCCCTGTGTAAATATTTCGAAACCAAGTTTCCTTTGGTGCCATGACATTTATGCTAGTAGAATAACACTGCTGGATACTGCCCCCCTGTTATAAACCTTCTTGCCCCAACAGTTCAATGGTCTTCAGTAGTCTAATGCTATTCAGGAGTGGCCAACATAAGTTACGAAGCAGCTCCATAGATCCAGAGGGTGGCCTTTGGGGTGGGGTGGGGGGAACAACCATATTAGAAATCCATATTAGACATCATGGGATGAATTAATAAATCTAGGAGGCTGAGTGGATGGAGGTGGGGAAACAGTTATTTACATTTCTGGAAGCACACAGTGAGCCAGTATACATTATGAGCAATTAGTTCTGGTCTTGATAGTATGCTTTGATGGCAACTTTTTAATCAGCTGTATCTGAAGGAGAGGTTGTAGAGTCCACCATCTTCTCCCTGTTAATGAGGAAGGTAACACAAGCAGAATAAAGGCAGTATAAAGAACATGAGATATTGTCAACAAGCACAACAACAACAACTACAACAACACTCACTGAAACCATGATGTGAAATGATGGTTTCAGAAGGTATTGCTCCTAATGAGGTGCCACCACTATGGAAAAAGATTACAAAACAACCTGGGATCCGAGCATTTCCCAAGCAACAGTAAGTAATCATGCTGAAATAACCTTACTAAATGGCAGTTAGCTGTGTAAGCAAATGCTTTATAATTTATATCCCAGTAATTGTGTGTATGCTGGGGAGGTGGAACTGGACATCATGTTGACAGAAACAAGCGGCTTTCTTCTCTCAATGCACTTCTAATAAAGATAATCATGTTCTTCCAAATATAACAGAGGTGATAGCATTTTAGGAGTTCCTAAAATAGAAATAGCCCCCAAACATGTAGTAAGAGCATTTAGCATCTAGGGTTATTATTTTTGATGCTTATGCAACTGGGAATATATCCAGCATGACTGAGGGGTATTCTGGGAGCTGTAGAACATTTTCTGGCTAAACATGTGCAGGATTACAGAAAAAAAGTAAATCTTGCTAACAACAAATTATACCATGTTTAGAGGAGGGTAACAAATACGGTGATAGGGCCTGAAAAGGTTGATCAAAGTTGGATATGTTTAACCTAGAGAGCTAGAAGGTGATGTGAAAGTCACATTCACAGATTTAAAGGGCTGTCACATCAAAGATGGAGTAAGCTTGCTTTGGATTTTTCTGTGGGTAAGAATTGAATCAGTGTGTTCAATGTACAAGGAAAGGGATTGAAACTAAACAGGAGTCAAACAGTGTCAAACACTGTTTGACAGTGGGAAGCTGGATGTGGAAAGTGGTAGACTCACCTTCATACAAGATTTTAGTATAAAGGTCAAATGGCCACCTTTCAAGGATGTTGTAGTAGTAGATTTCCTGCATTAGCCCATATTGGACTAAATAAATATATCTTTTTCCATTCAGTATTTTGCAAAGTGATCACACTGTTTGTCCATTCACATGCATGCCTGGAAGCAGGCAGCCTTATGGTCTACCACTATGGTACCCAGTAGAAAAGTTCACATTTACACTTTAACATCCCTTGCTGTGCATCTCTTTTCCTGACCCTGTTTCCATAGATTGTTCCTGTTGGATTGGGTCACTGAATTTACCTCAGTGTAATCAGTGTAGATACATCTATGAAATCAAGCCAGTTTTAATCCAAATGTATCCAGTGTAAAGAATGAATGTGGTATTTAGCCAATTATCAAGTAAATAAAAAGACTGATCTAATTAAAGTAGAAATCAGGAGACTCTTCAGTGTCCACCATTTCCCACGTTCAGATAAGAACTGTGTGATTATAGCATTCAGTATGTTTGCATTTTTATATACTAGGGGAAACCATAAAATTTAAAAAGCTGAAATCAAATACTTCCTATGCTTTAAAAAATGAAACCAGCAAATTAATGGTTCAGGGAGTGTCTTTTAACACGTCAACTTCCTGCTGGGACTTCTTATAAAAGAAAACAATGATGATACTCAGAACTTTCTTTTCTTTTTTCTTTTGTATTTGGCTGTCATGGGGAGACCAAAGGAAAACAGAAGGATGGATGAGATAGTTCTTGGACAGCATAATCAGTAAATGTACTTTTGGATTTGGTATTAACTCACATTAGGTATTGATAAAGAGATTTTGGACATGCTGACTAAAAGATCACATAACAGAGACAGATTTCATTGACTGAAACATGAAGTCCACCTTTTCACAAGATCATGTATTACATTTATGTCCTGCTTTTTTCATCTTGTGAGGAAACCAAGGTGACTTAGCCATTTTATCCTCACAAAAACACTGTGAAGTAGATTAGACTGAGAGTCAGTGACAGCCCAAAGACATCCAAGGAGCTTCATGTCTAGTTGGAGACAAGACCCTGGGTCTCCTAAGTCCCAGTCCAGCATTCTGACTATTGGCTTCCAGATTGTGTCACTACAGAAACCTCTGTTCTAAAAAAAATGATTAAACAGTCACATTAAACTGGAATGGAAGAACAACTCTGATGCATGCAAATTACAAATATGCCAAACTGAAAGGAGGAGAGAGAGAGAAGAGAGACTTAAATGTGTTGTGCCTGTAATTCCAAAGGGACATAGCCAGGGCTGGGTCAGGATATTTTGTTGCCTGATGCAAAGCACAGAACCTCTTCGCATTCTGTGTACAAAATCCAGCTGGGCTAGCAGTTGAATCTTTCTTCCACACTGGTAATGGAACTCCTGAGGGCACTGGGCCAAATTAAGGAGACAGCAGGTTCTGTGGGATACAGGCTCTCCCTTCCAACATCTTGCTGCTGTGTCCCAGCATCTACAGCTTGAGTCAACTATCTCATTCTGCCAAGTAGGGCCAGCTTTGGTTGTAGCTCAGTGGTAAGCACATGCTCTGTGTGCAGAAGGTCCTTGGTTTATTCCATGGAATCTCCAGGTAATGCTGGGTAAAATGTTTTAATAAATAAATAAAATAAATAAAATGCTTATCTGAAATCCAGGAGAGCAAGTCAGACAGATGGTCTGACCTGGTATAAAGACAATGTCTGTGTTTCTATAGTCTTCTTGAGTGTGTGATTCCTTATTACCCACCAAACACAGGCCTGCAGAATTCAGCAGGCTCTCAGCCACATCCTGTATGGCACTTGGCAACCACACTGTTGTTTCCCCCACAGTCACAGGCAAGTAGCATAGCCAGGAGATTTGTCTTAGCAGAAGGTATCTATCTTCTATTGCTGATAGAATACTTAGCAGGTCTACCTGAGATAGTTTTGGAATGGGTTAGAGAATTCTCATTTGTTTTGCCATAGCTTCCCTCCACTCCATCTTTATTTATGTTTTTTGCCTTAACAGCCCTACATGTAGCTACTCAGCAATGTGCTATAGCTCAGAGAATCTCCATTATCAAGGCAAATATATCAGGTTAATAGGCATTCTGGGTCTCTGCACAGAGTCTCTGACATTAAATAAAAGTTGATATTTTTTGCATCCAATTCTACTCCCTCATGATATTTTAAGTTGTCAAGCATCTTTCCCCTTTACCACTTAAATTAATCTTGTTGTGGAGGTGGGCTGTCTTACAGGTTGTTCTGCCTCTGAATTCAATTTCTTTTTCCCTACTTTATTTTTGTATTTGTTTAAATTGTTAAAAACAAACAACTATTGTAAGATACCTTTTATGGTAGACCCAGCCAAGGAAGCATGCATCTAAGCTGGAAAATATAGCATACGACAAAATGATACAAACAACTGTTAATATTAAAATCAGAATTAACAATTAAAATCAGAAGCTCACTTACAGAGAACAGCCCCATTCACTCCTCAGGCAAGGAAAACAGATGCATCTTCAGGCACTACTTGAAGGCTGGTTGGAGCAGAGTTCAGCAAGCCACTACCAAGAAGACCCTGTGCCTTATGTGCCTTCAAATAATTATTTTTATATTCATTTTTGTGGAGATGCTTTCTTCATAAAAATTACACATTAAAGAGGAAATGTAATGGAACAGACTTATGAGTCAACCTATGAGAAGGAGGAATGTACGAGTATTAGAAATAGATTGACCCATCCTCCTCTAGCTAATATCTCCCTGAAACACACCTCATCTGAACAGTCTACAATATCTTTGCTCCCATGCTTGGTACCATCACTGCTCTTGCAGAGGAGCAGTCAACACACCAGACAGACACTCTCCCACACAAAAAAATTGCTGAAGCACACCCTACTTTCTCTCTTTAGAGGGAGCAGGATTACGGTTGACCCTTGCTTGCTCCATGCAGACGATTGATTCTGTGGCTCAAGAAATTCCCCTTAAAGCTACAATATGCCCCAAACAACCTTATGAATACCCTTGTATCTCAAGGATTCAGTCATTTTCCCCTAGCAACTTAGTTTAATATTATATCACATTCCTTTTTTGAACCAATGATCAAATACTGGATTGCCTGTTGTCCTTGTATTCTGCTGAAACTCAGATTCACAGTTCTCAAAAAGAATTGTAGGGTCATGGAAGAGAGAAATCAGAATGTTCTGTTTGGAGCAGACAAGGGAGATGCTGAGTGTTGGGAAAAATGAAAACAACGACAGCCTAGCCCCTGGCATGACATATTTTATAGAAATAGCTGTTTTGGGTGGTTGCCTTTTCCCCCTTCAATGGAGCTTCTGAGAAACTGCATCCCTGGGCGAGATGGTTCTTGTGCAGCAAGATACAATGTGCTGCCCTCTCGCTGTCCTGTGCGGGCTGCTACTACTTGCTTTCCCATGACCCAGTGCATGCAACAACAAGGAAAAGGACGTTCACCGAGCATCATTTAAGGAAGGCTGGGCAAATGTGTGCTAAGCATAAGCTGAAAGCAGGAAGCTGATAAAGGAAGACTTGATAAGGAAAGCACTCTGGCAGGATCCAGCAACCAGTGTGCACTTGCTTCACGACTTTCAGAATCCAGTCAATCCTCCCGATCACAACTGGAATCACTGCTCTTCCGGTCTGTGTTCTCCTTTCTAATTCCACATGTATCTCCCTGTGTGACTATGTCCCTGCTTTTCTGAACTGATTGTGCACGAGTGCCTAATTTTGGCAAGCCATCTCTGACCCCAATGTTTTCTAGGGGCTTCTTTCTTTGACCAAGTAATCTGTATGTGGTTTTTGGAAGGTTCACCTTTTTCATGTATCTGGTCATGTATACTAACTACTTTGTGGCTTTATAGATTTTCTGTGTTAGATCCATTGCCTGTCCTTGGGTCTCATTTCAGTCTCAGTGTTTTCTACCTGTAAAGTTCACATCTTGAATGTCTTCTAAATTTGTTCATAATACTTTGCATTCAGGTGTCATGCGCCAAGCTTTAATTATCTGCTCTTTTTTTTTCCTGGTCTGCATTTGTGACACAGTTGTCTGGATTAGGTTAAGCTGATCAGTGTTGGCCTGATGTCAAGTGAGAACAGTATTTCTTGATGGCATGGTATCTGTAAGTGCAAAAATAGCTGTGCGCCCCTGATGAACAAAGCATTGGCTGTGAATTCTGCCTTTGATTCTAGAGCAGAGTAATACCCACCTAGTTTAAGAATAAATTGAGAACTGGCAGTGCTAAAAGAACTGCCCAAAGCTGTCCATGCTGCTTCACTATCAACCAGAGCTGCCAGTCAGCTTCCTATTGTGCTGCCAGCAGGGTAATTTAGGAGAAGCTGGAAGGGGCAGATGCTGGAAGCCTTAAGCCAACCCTACCATCACCTGTCCAGTCATGCAAAAACTTTTAGGATGGTTGGTGGGAGAGTATTTCCTGAATCAACCCCAGTGCTGCTGGATTACCAGTGCTACCCATTCGACTTCAGCCAAGCAGTCCCTGTGGCTGAGAATGCTGCCACCCTCTTCCTTCTGCTTCCTATTGTTGTGCCACTTCCCACGTGCCCGTCCCACTGGTCAAAGTGTCACTCAGTTTGCAGGGCTAGGATTGCATGGGAGAGGCAACCAATTTAGATGTTGTCTGTGTGATGCCACACTAGGCAAATTCCAATCTTACAGAAGCAGTCTTCTGCTCATACCCTGCAAATTCCACTTCAAAGGATTCCTCCCAATAACAGCTTGGGGAACATGCAAGAGCTGCTTGGGAGTAAGGGTGTTTGTCAGAGATTTCTTTTCCAGTCACCATGTAACCTTTCTGAACAATTCCCTCAACTCAATGTGGATGTGTTCTGAATATATGCTCTTTTACTGTTTGGAAAATTAATGAATGAGCAGGTGTCAATTATTCTCTGAAAGCCCATCAGTGGCAGAAGGCCAAATTCCTGACCAAGTTGGTTAAAAACTGGTCAATTGCCAATCTAAGTATATAAGAAATGGGCAATTAACATGTGCCATACATTTAAGAGGAGCAGAAGTATGCTTAGCTGGGGCATTACTTATTAAAAGAAGAAATTAAGGGGGAAAAAACTCGTGATGCTTTTATGAGACCTTTGGATGAATCTTCCTCTAGACCTAGGTAATTTAGACGGTTCATCTAGTAAATGCTAAGTAAACAATCTCTGCAGGCATGCTTTGCACGAAATTAATTCCTATTTGGAATGAACTTAAAGCTTTACTCTGAGGCACTAGGGCTATGAAATGACAGTCCTTCAGCTAAAGTGATCCAATCAAGCACAGGCTGGGGACCATTTTAGTGTTGATGGTGGCAATGAAATCATACCTTTATGTTGAATTCATGCTAGTACTGTCCTTAATAACAATTTTCTGGAGAAGAAAGGATGAGGATCCTTTGATGGGCCATTGTGACTGTTTACAAGACAGGCTTTGGATAAAATTGCTTACATACATTGTGACATCATCAATCATCATTATCTTGTCTATTTTGGGCACAATCCTATGGCTTCCTTACATCTGGGAGGCCACAACTCTGTTATCCCGTTATCTCAAAAGCCACTTGGCTGTCCCTGATCCTGTTGCCACTGGATCAGGATGTGGTGAGGGGAGGGGAGGGGATTGTGGCTGAGGGCTTGTATCAATTTCTATTGATTCACCAGCCTCCTTCTCTACCCCTTCCCAGTGCTTCCTTCCCATCTTCATCTAGACAAAATGCATGAGGTGAGGTGTGGTTCAGATTACAATGCCTAACTTCTGCCTATAAGCTTGGATGTTCTAGGATGGGGGCTTACATGCAATGCAATTGCATTGCATCCGTGCACTGAAGGCAACTGCATTGCACCCCTACAGCATTTTCTTCCTGCCCCTCATCCAGAAAGTCTCCTGGACTGGTTTACATGCAATCACTAATATAAGGCAGTCCCTGCCTTTAGATTTACAATCAGATTGTTTCATTTTATATACTGTATATTTGATTGTTATTCTGTCTAAGAACAGTGTTCTTTGGGCAGATTGCAACTAACACACAGTCAGGCACAACACACAAGGAAAAATGAAGTGTGAGGAAGTGTGAAACATTGATGTCTTTCAGAAGAAAAGGTGGAACCCTACACATCTTCTTTCTCACTACAGCCTGATGGCATGGCTGCAAGTTGTTACTTTATAGTAGCTACAGAATTGTTCCATATGTCTTTCAGCTCTGCTTATCCTGTAGGTGTGGAGATTTTACTCTGTTCATGCAGCCTAAGGATGTGGACCAGAATCTTGGAAGTCTGAGGCCTGCTACCAGCTCAACTCCCCTTTGCCCTTTCTGGTTATCATTAAAGTGGCAAGAGGTGGAATGACTCGAGCACATCAACAAACTGCTAAATGTCTCATCAAGAGAAAGCAGAATCCCAGCGTTTCCTGGGGAGGACAAGGTAAACAATCCTTTAAAGGTTCCTTCACTGAATGCAAAACTGGCACCAGGTTGGAAGAGTGTCCAGGCCATGTGCTCTTACTGTCGCACACAGTGTCCCATGGGCCTACCCCTCCAGGAGATTCACTGGGTGCTATCAGTGGAGAACGACCCAGCAGCATTGCCGCTGCTGCTACTACCACACAGCTCACTTGTCTACCTGCCTGGTCATGGGAGTGACAACAGAAGCGAACAGCTTGGCAACATTACTGTGAAAGCACTGAACTGGAAGACCAGACATTCAGCACCAATCATTTTAATTTTCCTCAAAAATAATTTCCTGCTTGCTTAATTGGCAATGTCTTGCATTGGGGGTCATGAAAAGGACTGGGACTTGGTAGTACCAGCCACCCAGTTCACCCAGTAGCAGGAAAATGAATAAATGAATGAATGAACAAATGAACAAACAAATGAACTCTGAGCATGCCAAGCACCAGCAGATGTAGACTCAAATGGGTCCTAGTGCCCAGGCAGGTGCTTAAGGATGCCATGAGTCTGTTTGTATTCTGATGTTTTAGCTTATTATCAGCTTTAAGAAATCTATTGTTTTGTAAATGGTCAGCTTATGGGGGCGAAATAACTCCAGGTGTTTTTGGACAATATGGATTGTCTATATCCTTCTTCATGTGAACTTGCAGCCACCAAAAATATGGAGAGCAAATTGCTTTCTGTTGTACATTTTGTAGACTGCACCTTATACCAGATGCCATGGGCTCCTTTTTTTCAAAAGAGACAAAATATCTAAAGCATTGTCTTCACTCCACATGAATATTCCTATAATTGAAAAACTTCTTCAAAAGGCTTGTTACATGCCCCATCAGCAACAACACAGAGAACATGGGCTTTTCTGTGGCAGTACCCCAGCGAAGGCACTCTCTCCCTTGGAAGTTATATTGGTTGCATTTTTGGTAAGCTACTACTGCTGTTGTTCTCTGCATCAAGTTGTCTCTGACTTATGGTGACCCTATAAATGGGAGCCCTCCATAATGTCCTCTCTATGTCATTCTTGCTTCAAGGCTGTGGCTTTCTTTGTCCACTATAAATATGAACTTTGGGCTGGTTTTTGAAAATATTTAGTTCTTTTAATCTTCTCCTTTTTTAAAGATAGTTTGATCTATTTTTAATTTGATTTGCTGTGGTGGTGGTGATATTAATTTAAAAGTTATATGTCAGCTTATTGCCCACTTTGGCCAGAAAGGTCATTCATAAATATTTTAGCAAATAAATCAAGCTATCTGGTTCCTAATCCACTTGTGATAGTTACCCTTCTGGGCAGGAATTGGGCTTGGGCAGTATGTCCCTGTTGGTTCTATTGTGCCTCTGATATGCTTTTGAACTGATTAACTATGGTGTTGTTCTGCATTTATGTTTGTTTGTGTCTAGGGATGCAATCCTATGCATGTAGAGAGAGGGAAAAGTCTACAATTTGTCTAAATGTGCATAGGACTGCAGCCTTCGTATGGGAAAGCAGTAATTGCATACTGCTAAAACTGCCCAGTTCAGAAACACCCTGGCACTATTTTAGGTATAATAATCTCTCTGGGGCCATCGTACAGCCTGGAATCTACCATTCTGCATTAAAATATTCCATCAGTGCTTTGCTTGTAAGTGACAAAAATTGTCAGATGAGCTTGATTGCTTCCCCTTTCTCCTCATACTTTCAAGATTAATAGTTGGATGGGATGCAAGGCTAATGATATATTCCAATCTGCATAAAGCATTTGAAAGAGGAAATAATGAAGTCTTTCCTGTAAAACAAATTCTAATTGCTGTGGACCCTAGAACATTGTCATGTTGATTGAAAACCAGGAGAAGATCATAAACAAAATGCAATTATGAAAACCAAGGTACCAAGCACAGTGGAGATGACCAGTAGGATGCTGATTGAATCAGTATTGGGTTGTATCATCTTTCATATCCTTGTTAATGTTCTGGAAATGGTAGTGAATGAATAGCATATTAAATGATTTACAGAACAAACTACAGTTCTGTAGTCTTTGTCTCTTAAAGGTGAGCTAGAGGAAACTAGTCAAGGAAAGAGCAAAAACAAAAACAGTGACTTGAAACACAAGAAGAAAAACAACTGTGAAATGTAGCTTGGAGAAAATGCAAGTCAATTTGAAAACACAGGTGGAAATAATCAGATCTATTGGGAAAGAAAGGAACCAAAGAAAACTTGAAATCATGTTTCATTTATATTAGATTCCTGGGACAAATGGTTTGATCTAGGAATTGAAGAGGAGAAACATCTCTATTGGAAAACATCTATTGTGATATTGCATAAATACTAATAAATATAGCCAGCATGGCCATTGTTTACAACTGATGCCTTTTGCAAACACGTGTTTTTCAACCAGCAGATTTTGCATGGATCAAGGTCATTTTGTGAAGCAAGGAGAGAAGAGCTGTCCTTAAATGGCTTGCACTTTAACTTTGAAAAATCGCCATGATGTTTGGAGGTGTGATTAGTGTTAGGATTGGAAAAGAATGACCGATATCTTGTCTTCCACTTTTACACATTTTTCTATCACTTGCCCTGTAATGGATAAAGTATTCATGCATTTTATATGCAATTTCCATAGTTTTCTGCCTTACTGCAAGTCAGAAGGCAAATCTGGGATACATGACAGGAAATACATTCCCAGATGTTTAGAACTGGAATTACTTGCCTGGAGAGGTTGAGAAAATCTTCTGCCTTGGAGACTTTCATGAAAAGACTGTACTGATATGCTTTTGCTATAAGGTAATCTGCCATATGGAAGGGGATTTGAATGCATGACCTGTGGTATTTATTCCAGCTCTGTTGTTCCCTTGGGAGTTCAGAGGAAAGAGATGTTTCATCTCCAGTCCACCCACAGTTCCATTTTATCACTTTGTAAGACCAATGATAAGAAACATACATCTACACGTATCTGCAGAATAAAATGCCATTGCTGATTATCACAAGGTACAAAGGAATATAACAAGGATTGAAATTGTATCTCACTGTACATTTATCACAATGCAACCTGCTAATGATAAACAAATGGAGTGTCTATATTCCATATTCAAACATGTATTCTTTTAGGAAACTTCATTCCATTATCCCTGTTCTGTGTTTTCCATTTGTTTCCTGCTCTCTCATAACAATTCTTTGGTGGCTACGCAGAATGCTCAGTCCTCTTTGGGCTGCTTTGGCTTGGAATTGTTTTTATGTTTTTCCTAAATATTTTTTCTACTTCTGTAAATCATGTTGCACCCAAGGATACTTATATTCCATTTTGCCTCTTAGTAGCCCTGTTTTTATAAATAGCTATCATAAACTATCACCTCTGTTTGGTACTATTATATTGACTGGTCTACACATCAGGCCTATCCATGGCATGTTTAAACTTTGTTTGGACATGAACAAAAGGGAGGCAGAAAGCATGCTGGCCCTTACCTTTTTGGCTCTGCTGAGCAAAATAAAATAAAAATAAAATAGACCTAATAGATGTTTCATTCCTAGATTGTTTAGTATAACTTCCACATAGTCCAAAGTGCCTGATTCTACCTAATTTTGGAAGCTAAGCAGGATCAGACCTAGTTGAAATCTGGTGGGATATAAATCTAATAAATTAGCAAAGCCCCGGGTGCTGTCTCCCCCAACAATCTACAATTCCATCATGCTAAGCCACACAGAGATGGAGTGTCCTTGGGGTGTTAAGCTTAATGGGCATGGGTGAGTGGACGGGCAGGCAGGCAGCTACTAGCACAATCTTTCATCTTGGATCATTCACAACAACCAATGATTAAACAATCCATGGGTAGTTGTGATGTACAAAATGAATTTATTTCATTATTTTCACACTTACAGTATATGTATCAATAGAAAAATATGTAAATATGATATTGGAAAGCTCCTGTAATCATAGGCAAGGTTAAAAGTAAGGGGCCAGTCAGCTTTTGTATGAGCCAGTTTGGAAACAGAATTACCTGTGCCAGGAACAGAAGATAACTTGTTCTATTATCTTTCCCAGCCCCTGTTCCTTCCATGTAGTGGTAGGTAGTTTTTATCCATTGCTTGGGCAAGTTTGAACTAGATATGTCTTGAGAACTTGGAATCACAGTTCACCACTGGATGAACATACCCAGGGCCAGCTGCCTGGCATGAGAATGTCCAAGATACACAGACAGTTATCTTTTAAGATTCTTTCCCAATCAGTTATGTGCAAAACATATTGATCTTGTCTAGTTTAATGGGAGCTGGTGTGATTCTAGTAAACACCAAAAATCTATATAAGGTTAGGGAATCTTCCTAAAAGCAGAACCCTGGTACAGACTTAGTTAGAGATGGTGAGGTCTGCTGGCCCGAGGTACATTTCCTTTCTTTGACAGCTGTCCAATAACAAAATAGATGTAAGAATTCTACTGTGTACATACTTTCCCTTTATATTCATTGTTCTATAGTCTGTTAATAAAGCTCTTTTATCTTTGCCCACAAGTGTGCTTATTTTCTCTGGGTTTGGAAAAGAATGGCTGTCACTGGCAAAACATATACACTTATTGCCAGAAAGCTGCAGGAAACTCATGCTTCTACTGATTACAATTATTGTGGACCTTCTCCTGGAACCTTTGTCTTTCCACCTCTACCTGCAGATCAAAGCCATCCCTAGCAGGAGCTCCAAAATTATCCTTCTAGATCAGCCTTGTCTTGGCATGTCTTGGTTCATGAGGTGTGTCTGGAAGTCTGGGGATGCACAGCATATAGACAGGGTCATAAAGATTTAAAAATGAATTTATTCCTTTCTCAGTCATTCAGATGTAGTTAATATGCTGTATACAGATTAGTCTTTGCAGCACCACATTGTGTTCATTAGCTTTTATGAGGCAACAATATCATCACTATGTAGCTACATATGTGTAACATAGAATATGTCATCACAGACTTGATGATCCATTGGCACATTCCCAATTCTTTTGCACAACTGTATGAATAACGAACAATGTGAAAAGAGCTTGAAATTACATTTGTATGGCAGCTGCTTCACGAAATAAAGCATTCATGTGCTAAAGCTCAGCACAGTGATTAACTTCTGCCATGTGTTTTCTCCAGGCTTGTGCCATCATGGGGTGGAGACAAAACATCAAACAGGGATGAATCGGGTAGTGATAGTTTGCTGCATGCAGCAACCATGTGGATGCAATATGAAACATTTTCTAAATTGTACACTGTGAAAAGACAAGTAGATATCAGAAATAAGGATTTTGTAAATGAAAGACTGATGTATCTTTAAATCCCTTTCAGCTATCAAATGTTAAGATTTAGGACATCACATTTCATCTGCTTCTTCTGATGCTGCTGTTTCCCTTGTACCATGAATTTCTTATAGCCTTCTTCTGCTCAACCTTATCTCGTACAGTTCTTTTGTTATAGCAATGGCTGTCAAAACGTTTGCTGATGTGCAGCAGGCCTTGTCATTGTGTTACAGCAGACTTTATCACCCTGGTGTACTCCAGATGATCTGAACTGCAACTGCCACCACCACTCTTGGCAAATTTGACTTATGGGATCTAACGAACACTTTTGTCTTTCTTATCAGAAAACAATCACAGGAGCCTGTGACAAGTAGTCACTTTAAGGTGCAATCCTGTGCATGTTCAGACAGAAAAAAATCCTACATCTTTCAACATTCCTCAACCAGCCATAGTGTCAAAGACCATAGACAAAGGGTCAACAGCTAGGATTGCTTCATCCTGACCCAGAGCTGGTGCCTACTATCTTTAAGGATAATTTTACTAGGTTGTACAGTGATGGGAGAAGCCACACGTGGCTTCCTGAGAAAGACATAGGATATGGATATGGCAATCCTACTAAGGTATGTTGGTGAGACTTATTACAGTAATTCTTCCATTTTACCTGAGTTTTGTGTGAGATCATTTTTAAAAAAGTGGTAGGTGGTAGCAGCAGATATATTTGTAAGAAATAAGATGAGAAAGAAAGCAGTAAAAGTTTATATAATGTAAGAAGGGAGCAGAAAAAGAGCTTGGGATGGGAAATCACAGCTCTTTAAACTATAGACAGATAGTTAAAGAATACAAATTAAAAGAGTAAGATGGAGTGGGACTGAGAAGCTAGACTTCCCTGGAGCTTTAGAATGTCTGGCCACATAATAGATATCATTTACCTAATGGATTCTCTTTAAATTCATGGCTCCATTTCAGGCATTGCTGTTTTAATCAGGTCTGAGTGAAACTTCACAAATCTGATGTGATTCACAATGCAGTAACTGATCCTTGATTTTTCACTATGGAAAGTTATATTTGTATGCCAAATCTGAGTTGCTTTAAAACAGCACAGTGCATTCACACCAGTGGAGTACTGAAAAGGGAGGTCTAAGTATCTAATAAAGAGGTAATGAGTGAAAGCCCTAAACAGTTTGGGGTCAGGTTACTGGCAGTTTGCCTTACCTGCAATACAGACTTGTGCAAGCATTAAAAGCATTTGAGGATGTCTTGTTCATTGTACCATGATATATTGATTGTTGTTTTGCAGCAATCAAGAATTGGGTGTTCTCCATAAAGGCTGGGGTGGCCAAGTTATAGAAAAATTTCTTGCCTGAAACACTTCTGACCAAGAGGGAAAGAAACTGGAGCACTGCCAGAATAAGTTGTGTCTTGAAGGTTTAGGGCATCTCCCCTCCCTGTATCCTAGAAGGGCACCTCTTCACCTCTTTTATGAAGTGGCTCTTATGGCCTCAGAGATGCAGCCACCATGACTGTTTCCATGGTGGTTGAGATGGAAGGAGGGTGATCCATGTGCAAATCCTCCATTCCAAAGTCAGGGTTCTTTGCCTTGTTGCTGAGAACCCAAACAATCCTTTGATCCTCTAGATGCTGTCTAGGTGCCGCAGGACCACAATAGATTTTATTAATGTTTAGATCTGTTTTTGTATTCTTGTGTATATTGTAAAATATTGTGTTGAATATTCAGGATACCCTATGAGCCCTTGCATCCCTTAAGATCTGCAGGAGAGTCTCTGCTCTGGGAACCCTCATTTGCAAGAGGTAAGGCTGGTCTCCCCCCAGAGGAGGGCCTTTTCTGCGGTGGCGCCCAGACTATGGAATGCGCCTCCCAGAGAGGTTTGCCTGGCACCGACTTTATATTCTTTTTGGCGCCAGATGAAAAGCTTTTTATTTGCCCACCATTTTAAATGCTAGGAATTTTAATCTGGTTTTAACTATTCACAGACACATTTTGATGTTGATTCTGCTCCTGGTTTTGATTTTGATTCTGTTTTGATTTTGTTTTCATTTGTGAAATGTTATTGTTGGTTTTATGCACATTTTTAATTTTTGCTAATTGTTGGATTGTTTCTTTTGATTTTTGTAAGCTGCCTTGAGACACTTTTGCATATAGGGCAGGGTATAAATATTTTAAATAAATAAATATTTTCAAATAAGTTGAATATATCCCTTTTTTAAACTGATGTTGTGTGGATAGCACTGGATTGAATGAATAGTGCTTCAAACTGAGGATGCCAAAAAAAGGACTTCTCTCTATAAAACAGAATCAGTGGTCAAGATGCTGGAGAAGTTTATATCAGATTCAAATGAGCTCACATTTTTACAAATCTGGACCATGCATTTTGCAGCACACTGTCTTTTCCTGAGTTTCATGGATTCCACAGACTGATGGACTTTTTTCTCTTTACTTTCCATAATTTTATGCAGATTTAATTGTAGAGGTTTTTTTAATTACCCAAAACGCACATTCCCCTTCCCATAAAGTACAAAAATGCACATTATGTGTAGATTTAAACATTTTCAGAATTTTCAAAGGCATCAGCCCAAGATCTGATCCAATTAGTGAATAGGTAAGGGAACAAAAGGTGCCTGAGAGTCTGTAAAATGCAGGTGGACAAATTTACCAAAGTCCATACATTCGTGATCCTAATTCCTAGTCTATTGTCAGTCTAATTTCTGAAGTCTGCACTGGAAGAGAACATTACAGATCCAATCTCGATAATTTCTAAAATCATTTCAATGAAACTGTAATTGCATTCTTATCTCGCAAAGTTTACTATGTGGTCGTGTTATGGTAATAAAATCTTCACAATGTCTATAGCAAAGGAAAACTCAAATGATTGGGAACACATCATGGCAGGTCATCTAGGCATTAATTTCAAAACAGAATGTATATGTGTGGAAAGAGATGTGCATCCATTTACTGCCCCCTTCCCTGAATAAACACAAACTGCCCAGTATCTGAAGAACTTGAGCAGAAAGAGGTCTTCCACCCATCCTGCTTGAGGGATCCTGAAGGCAGCTGGTTTGCCATTGTGTTTATGCAGGGCTGGAATAGGTGGACCTTAGGTTTGATCCAGCATGGCTTTCCTTATGTTCTAGAGGCTGGTTCTGGCTACGTGGGTTGATGCTTAAAGCACAAACAATAAGGGTGTTGAAATGCACACCTGGAGGCAAAATTTGTCCCTCTCCAGGTAACAAATCCAATCCTGGGAGTTTCTCAAGGTGGCCTTGCCCACATCACAGTGCCATTCCCACTTTCCTTCTCGCTGCCTATTAATTCATGCCTTCCCAGCTCTTGTGCAATTAACGGGAGTAAAAGATTTATAATAATCTAAGTTGATAGTTTTGGTATTTTGGCCCCTCCCTTTTTTATTTTGGCCCTGCCCCCTTTACCATTGACCCTACCTGCTGCTGCAATGCAGTCCCCAAGAACTGCTTGAAAATTGAATCTTCTTGTTTGGCTAAAGGAGACTCAGCATCCCTGTATTATAGCCAGAGGCACGGATTCTGCTCCATTTCACGTTGGTGGAAAGTGAATAATCAGCAGAGTTTTTAGGTATACCTTTAAATGGATTAATAATGTGGGCAATGAAGTAACCTCAGATGCTCCTTCCCGTTCTCTACTTTTGTCTTACTGTAGTTGGGAGAAGGTGGCAGACAAAAAGACCAAGTGAGGAACAGGTTAAAGAAGCCATGACAGCCCTGCCTTCTATATTCTGCAAGGCACACAAGAACACCCAAGGCAAGAAAAACCCACTAGGTTGTACATTATTGAAATAACTTATCTGCTCAAGGGAATTATAATCACTTATTGCCATGACATAACACATAGGCGATTAGTCCTTCACTTTTGTTTAAAATGAGTTATTGTGTTCTTTTTTACTATTTGTGCTACTTTTGTTTTTATTCTGGTTTTATGCTGTTTTAAAGCTTTTACACGATGCTGTATCATTTTGTTTTTTATGATTTCATTATTTTGGAACACCTGGAGAGATTTTGCTATCAGGCACTACTGAAGAGTAGTAACAGCAATATTTATTATTATTATTATTAACAACAACTCTATTCAGTGCTGCAGAATTCTTTTCTCATTTATTATAGCAGCAAAACTGTCTGGTAATTCCGAGCAGAGCTTTGATCAAGGTCCTCCATAGCTGAGCAAAACACCCTTCCTGTTGTAGCACGCTGGGGTTCTGTTTGTGAACTGTATCAGCTTGCAGTGACAATGCTGTTCCCCCAAAGTACTAGATCGACAGTCCTGGAAATGAGTTTACTTCTTTGTGCTCCTGTAATTCCAAAGCAATCTTTCTTATCCTTTGGCTCATTGTCTCCCCCCTCTTGCTCCCTCCACCCACTCTTCCACCTTGAAGTGCAAGCTCTTTTAATCAAGAACTTTCTGATCTTTCCTTAGCTTGAAAATTCTGTGTGTCGCTCAATGAAAAATAGCAGCTCCTTTCAAAACATATACCTCATTCCTTTCCTTGGGCTTGGTCATAAGGGGCGGTGAGCTCCTAAACCTCAATAATATCCTAGTATCAAGTGCAGTTGACAGATAATGGAGAACTTGAAAGCACTGACAATATTATACACTGCAGCTCAGTTATTTACTGAGGCACAGTTATCAGGCTGACAAGGGATGGAGTAGAAAGAAGGAAAAGCACAGCCTCAGCCCTTCAAGGAATTTTATAACTATTTGTGAGTCCCCTGGGTTTGGAGAACAGGAGATAAGAGAGAGCAGCAGAGACTGGCCCTTTATAAGACACTTTTAAATTGGCCATCAGGATGATGGAAAGTAGAGTTAGTGAAAGAGAGAAAAAAGGAAAAAGAATGAGGCTGCAAATGTTATTTCTGTGTGTTTTCCCATGCTGGACATTTTTAACACATTTGCTAGGGTGTTCTACCTAACACCTAGTTATATCACCTTCTCTCTCATCTGGAAATACACAGAATATGTTTGTTGTTGTGTTTCTTTAAAGCACACACTGGCGAAGGAGAATTAATTTAAGAAAAACATATTTATGAGTGTTATGTGTAGTGCTTCAGGTCAAACTGCGCTACCCCTTCTGTCACAAAAGCAGGGATCACAAGGGTGGAAGCAGAAAGCAGCCTAATATTTGATCAGACTGTCTATCCATTGAGCATCGTATTGCAAGCTGTAACTGACAGTGGTTCTCAAGTGTCTCAGACAGTAGTCTTCCTCCTTGTTACCTGCAGCTTTTCAACGGAAGATGCCTGCCAGTAGGAATGAGTGAGAACTTTGCTTCAGTGCAATGCTGAGAATGAATTTCCAAAGTTATTCATATCTGAGAGAGAAAGAACTCAAGATGTTGAAAAACAGAATGCAGGACAATGGTCAAGATTCAACTTGTCCCACCTACCAGCGATTGGACCTGGGACCTTTCATAGGCAAGTGCTGCCACTGAGCGACGGTCTCTGCTCTGTGAACAAAAGCAGCCTTCCCTCTCTGCAGATGATGCAGATGTGTTGCCACCTGTACTGCCGCACTCATTCAAGGTCAACTAAATAGACTGCATGCATCTCAGGAGGCACATGTGATGTGCTTCTGCTCTGAATTGTTACACATGATTAGTTGCCCATGACTTCAGCAAGATCAGAGCTAAAGCCTATTATCTGCAAAATGAGGGACACTGCGAACCAATGATAAGAATCTATCATTTTTAGAGTGATACCTTTGACGGTCTGATGAGTGTTGTAAGTGGAGAGATGGCTGTGCAAGGTGGTTCTCTGCGTGTAACTTTGAATACTTTCTCCAGTAGTAATAATTAGGAATACTGTCTGATGAGCTATAGCTACTAAGAATGTATAATGTACAGTTATAGGTCTTCCCTTCACCCACTGCTTCCACCCTCCAGGTTGAGGCAGGGAGGGAGAACAAGATGTATGCAGGTGGGTGGAGTGTGGAAGGGAGTAGAAAGGACAGGGTGCTCTCCAGGATAGGGATCTGCAAATCGCCAAAATGAAATCTAGGTTCAGGTTCTCTGAATTCCTTCTCAAACTTCATTCAGACTTAGGTCTATTTCAGATTGCGAGTTTTATTATTATTATCCTAGATGAGTGGTGGGGAACCTATGGCACACATGGCACAGCGGGCACGCAGAGCCCTCTCTGTCCGCAGGCAAGCCAAGTCACCCCAGCATCGCCCCAGCAGCCGAGCATCAGATAACAGCGCACATAGAGGCCATGTGCAAGCTCAGAAAGGAGTAGCAGTGCCAGGCGATGATGTCACAAGCCGCGACTCATTAGCCGCGACTCACCCAAGCTTTTGCATGGCCAGTCAGTGCACTGCCAAGGAGAGGGAGAGGGAGGGAGGGAGGGAGGGAGGGAGGGAGGGAGAGAAATATATATATTTGCTTGGACTGTCTGTGCATTGTTTTTTCTAAACTAGAACCTCATTTTTCAGGTTTTATTCTAGTGTTGGCACTTTGCAATAAATAAGTGGGTTTTGGGTTGCAGTTTGGGCACTTGGTCTCTACAAGGCTTGCCATCACTGTCCTAGACAAAGAGATTTTTTCAAAATGCATGGGGAATTGAGTCACTTCTGCAAGCATAAAAAAGAAGAGGGCCACCCTACCTTACAGGGCTCTTGCGGCGATTAGTATGGTAACGTTTGCTGATCTACATATTTTAAGTATATTGCTTTTCTTTTGCATGTTGGATGTCAGTTGCTTGCTGCAAAATGTTTATGAAAGATTGTCATATTTTGTGCCAAATACGTCCATAATGCGTTAATTAAATGGATTACTTGGTGCTCTTAGGGGCATGACTGAAAAGGTCTTGAGGTTATAATTCCATGGCAAGTTAGCATCAGTACTGACAGCCTGGCATAAAATGCTACTGCATTGCAAGATAATAATTGCCATAAATCATCTAAGTTGGGACAACATAATATGACAGAACTTAAATTTGGTTGTACTATAGCTTGACTGACAAAAGGATGAGGGAGATTTGGCATTCAATTCTGTATAATGTACGGTGAAACCCAGAATGATTCAACAGTGAGGGGAGTTGACAATGGCAGCAGGGTGGGCTTCCTAAGAATTCTGTAAATGCAGTATTCACTTATACAATCCACTGACTATGTAACAAGTGCAATGACTTTGCCACAGATCGTTAGATTCAGCCATGGTGGCCCAGCTTATCTGGTAGGGCACATATGAAAGGTCTGTATTGGATTCAGTTGAATTCTGAATTGATTCAAGTTGTTTTAGAGAGTTCAGGAGATGTTCTATTGAAGTGTGATTCCTCCAGAGTGGACCAGATGAGAGTCTGAATACATCCAAAGTTTAGTTGGTGACATGGAGAAACTCAGAGACCTAGAAACTGTTCTTGTGGAAGATTGATACATTTCTTCCCAAGCTCTCTAAATAAGAAAAACTTCAAGGTGGGAGGAGGAGGAGAAAGGAGTGGGGATGGTGACAGCTCTGGCTTCTAATCAAAGTGGATGGTTTAATGGGGTTGTCCAATCCAATCACTGGGGATGGAGTGTTGAAATAATATATTTCAGGATTGTTCTGTTGTTCAGTGCTCCTAGCTAGTTTTCCCTCCCTGGAGCAGGAAAGCAAAATGTGTTTTTGTGGAGTGTATGGGACCTCAGAGGGTATGGCATTGTGAGTTTTCTGACTGCCTGCGGGGAACGCTCCACAGAAAAAGAAAAAGCTTTAAGCTGGGTGTGTGTGTGTATGGTGGGGTGGGTGTGGGTATAAGGCAGCATAACTCCCCAGTCCTTTCACCCGCCCTCCTAAAATTTTGCAGTTGTTCTGCCTAGGGACACCTTCACACTGTGTGCCATTTTCAAACAAATTACCACGTGGAGAAAAACACAGACCTGTGGAAGTGGAAATAAAGCACTTCACCTTCAAAATGTGAAGAGCCCCTTTCAAATAACCTCCTAGATATATTCATAAAACACTTGGCATGCTTGATCTCCTCGGAAGAGACAACTATGCCTCAAATAGAACCAGTGTGGTATAGTGGTTAAGAGTGCTGGACTGGGACTGGTGATGTAGGTTCTAGTCCCTGCTCAACCATTAAGCTCACCAGGTGATTTTGAGCCAGTCACTGCCTCTCAGCCCAACTTACTTGACAAGGTTGTTATTTGAGAATATATTGTGAGAATAAGATTAAGAGGAGGAGGAGGAGAATTATATAACCCATCCTGAGTTCCTTTAAAGGAAAAAACCCTGAAATATAAATAAATAAATACAATTTCATCTAATTTTGTGAATTCTATCTAACAACAGGAATAAGCTGTTGTTATTTGTCAATTTCCAGTTATAATAGATGCTGCATGAAGCTTTCAATATAGCATGAAGTCTCAGGTTTCTGAATCAAGGTTTTTATTAATCTGCAAGCCAAATCAGACAACCTCTGAATAGGTTTCAAGGTGAATTATGTTGTTTATTGACTTGCTGAATAGGTGGTCCAACCTGACTCTTGCTATCAGTGCACAGCCATAGCAATTGCCAATTTTCCTGCAAACAACTGAAGCTGTTGCTGTTCGGGCATATCAAGAGAAAGTAAGCCTCAGTGATGCTAGGGAAAGGGAAAGTCAAAGATAGAAGAAGAGGGAGAACAGATATGAGATGGATCAATTTCATAAAGAAAGCCCCAGCCTTGAGTTTGCAAGAACTGAACAAGGCTGTTAAGAACAGGTCATTTTGAAGGGCACTCATACATAAGGTCACCCTAAATCAGAGACAACTTGATGGCTTGCAACAACAACAGCAAATTGCATAGGCTTCATCTTGATGCTTGGATGAAACAAAGCAACATTTATGAAAAGCATTTTTCTTAGTTTGAGACAGCAATAGAATTGGGGGAAATTGTAGCTCTCTCTGCCATTAATTGAACATCACTGCAGCAGAATCTACAGAGAAATCATTCCAGACGGAACTACAAGCTCATTGTTCAAATACCTAAAAGAATGTCAACAAGCATACATCCACAAAAGAACCTTCTTGTCATATTCTTGATCAAAATGTCATTTAGAACTTTAAAAATACTCTGATGATAGAAAGTGTTTCAATGTGTCCTGTTATAATGCATCATGTCACCTCATTTCAAAAGGCAGGGTCCATTCTGTGCTTGGTATACACTGGCCATAGTCCATTGGGCTAGATTCTGGCTAAATTAGTAATGCTTTAGTCCCAGTGAAATCAATGGGACTTAAATTAGTTGGCCAATATATCCCATTGTTTTCAATTACTCCAAAGCATCGTGTATCCTGGATCTGACCAGTTGTGCAAGATGAACTGTACTGTGAAATCCAAAGGACTTGGGCTAAGGACTTTTAGGGGGGAAATTATAATTTGGAAATACTTGTGTTTGGAGTTCAGAGACGTGGCACATAGCAGCTGCTGTCATTCAGGCTTTGTTTTGGGAAATGATGCCTTTTAATTTTGATTTTGAGAGAGAGAGAGCACGCACAACCATTTGGTATGTAATGCTGCTCTACTTAAGACATATCAGTCCTGCACAACATTTGACACTGCCCCCCTCCGCCATGACAAATGCAGTTAATCAACCATATACTGGAGCCTATCACGTGCATGCTGGAACCTGAATCTGCATTCCCAAGAAGCCACCAGAAACAGGAGTTTTATCTGATGGGCTGCACTACTGAATGATGATGAACTTCATAGGGCCACATGGTACACAGGCCAGCAGAAAGTAATCAGCTTGAAGGGTGTCCATAAGGTTTTCTGAGTGCCTGATTGCAGAGAACAGTTTTGATTATGAGGGCAAGAGTAGCACACTCCACACTCCTCAGACAGAAAGCCTGGCATTTTTGTGACAGCCCTCCATTTAGTGAGTTTCAGCTGGGATTCCAATTCCACCCTAAACTATGTTTTGTTATTTGTGAGCTAACATGCAGTGACAGTTCTGTAACAGTTACAGATCTAACCCTCAAAGAGTAGCAGTAGCAAAAGAAGATAAAGTGCCCGTACCTCCTGGCAAGCAGCCTCAGTGCAATGGAAAAAGAATCACCTCAATTTTTTCTTCTAGAAAGCTGTCAGTGATATGCATTGAACCTTGTAGATGGATCTTAGGTCACTAACAACTTAAGTTTCTTGTTTTCTCCCTTAGGTCACATCCTTAACCATATGTGGAATGGCTTGGACAAAACAAGGGTCTGCAGAACAAAACTGGATGTGGCATTGCGATGGATGATCAGAAATCACTGAGGTGCTTCCGAGTGTAGTCCCAGTCCATGAAGGCAGTGCCCAAGCAGAAGCAAGAGGAGATATCTCATACAGAGGTATGGTCACAGGTTCAGTGCTCTGTGTGCCACATCTATCCAGTTAGTCTATCTGGGTATTGTTTTCCTGAGTGCTGTGAGTGAATCAGAGTGGTGATTGCAGCCAATAGGGCCACCCTTACAATTGGGAAAAGTGAGGTGGTCTCCTCAGGGGCAGAAGCTGGGAGGCAGCGGCAAGGCAGTTGTGTGCCGCACAGCCTGCCCTGCACCCCCTAGACCAGCTGCTGCTTCATGGACAGTATGGAAGAATCCAGCCAAGATTTGCACTTAAAATGGAATGGCTGCCACCATGTGCTTCACCTCAGGCAGCAAAATATTTTGGGCTAGTCCTAGTACAAACCATCTGGCCCCCAGTGTCCACTGGCTTTTCATATTCCTTCTTCAATTGTATTCTCTATAGAATGGGAAAGTATGAAAATGTCAGGAGTTGTCAGGAGTTTCCTGCCCACTTCCTCCACATCCCATAAACAACCTAGCAGAGTGCTGCAAGGACAAGAAAATCAGTCATCTTCACATGGTAAAAATGCATTTTACTAAATACTTTACTGTAACAAAAAGATCACAACTGACATTGCATGGCTTAACATCAACAGAATAAACAGAACAGTAGAGAGCACAGCTTTTGGATCAGAGGAAGAAGGAAAACAACAAGCTTTATCCAACTTACAAGATAGGTTATCACTCCATCTGCTGTTGGAGTAGACCAATTACATTACAGATCTTGCTCTATTCTCACATGTTGCCACTTTCCCAGCTGCATGGGTCTAAAGGCTATTCCTACCTCATTGCTTAAGTTGGTGGTAATGCTGAAGCATATAGTTGGTTAGATCAAGACTGTAGACACTGGTTTGACATAAACCTTGCTTTTGATCTAAGAGAAAACAGCTTCTCTAGAAGTGTCAAACTCTCTCTTTTTCTTCTCCATAAGCCAACAGGTACTACACTTCTGTAACGATCAATAATTTCAAATCCTTCTGTGTAGGAAAGTATAAAGGATTTATTCTGACTATTGTATGAGACAGTTGCCTCAAACTAATTTGTATAGACATTGGATTCTCTCACAGGAGCAATGCACAGACAATCGATAATTAACTCTGTCAGACGGCTAGAGGCCTGAACCAATTATACTGCAATGCAGACATCTCCAGATTCCTATAACTAAAAGGGAAACCTAGAAAAAGTAAATAAATGCATTCTTTACTAACATGATAAATAACCTATCTTCATTCAGCAAGCTTTCATCTACACTGGATTTTCTTGCTGCTTGCAAATGATCAATAAAACAAAACATGATAAACAAGACAAGATACCACATGCTGTTTCTCATCTACTTGTATGGGGCACTGATTTTGTCATTAAATATTTCTTCTCCTCAGACATTTTTAAAGTTAAAGCTTGTCATGTTTTGTTCTCCATGAAACAGTATGTAATGAAAAAATAAAAATGCCTTGAACCTGATGCTATAGCCCCAAACCTAACACAGTCTCACTTTTCCTGGACCACCCAGCAGATCAGGAGCAACTTAAAGAGTCCTCTTTGCACTCCTCACTGCTTTCCAATGAAAGGGCTGCCCTGGAGGACCTTGCATGAAAGCCTTCGCAGATGTGGGAGCCAGCATCCCTTTGGTGCTGATAAAGGAGCAAAGCTCAACCTGAAGAAACAAACAGTGAAAGGCAGACTCCCCTGGACTTGATTCAGGTGGGCTCAGCTAAACAAGCCATTTGCCCTGAAATTGAGAAAGTATTTGGTTGGAGCCCACATTTATCTTCCATGAGATTAAGGGTTTCACTCGTGAAGGGTCCCTCCACTTCACCACAGCTCACTTATCAGGACTTCTTGACTCTCTGGGTGGCATTTTGAAGGGGCTGGGAGTGGGGGCTTGTGAGAAGAGAATGAAGAAAAGAAGAAATGAAGGCAGTTCATTTCTGGTAGCATAGTTCGTCTAGCATAGATCTGTTTCCAAAATACTGTATTTTGAAATACACTTCCTGAGCACAGTTTTGATGTCATGCAGCGCTCTGCAGAATCCAGATCCCTTCTGCAATCTCTGTCCTATAAGCCCTCCATTATCAAGTAACCTGGAGAAAATATAAGGTCCCTGGCAAAATTGCATTTGCTCTAGTCCTTGAGAAATTACTCAGGAATAAACTACGGACTTGCTGCTGCCACCAGAACCATATAAAGGAAGGAGGGGGCAATAGGTGGTGAGTAGAGATCAAGAGGAAAATTATTTCAGTTTGGTTTTTACCAGAATTTATCTGATGTGGAATTGAACAACATTTCAATCTAAAATTCCACACAATTTTGGATTTGCACTACAATTTGAACAACATTTATTTAAAAATCTTTTTTTTTTTTGAATGAGCATCCTCGTGCTCTATCCAATAGAAAGAAATGTGCACAATTGAAAAATATACACCAAATACACACAAATGGGAGGGGGAGCTTGCAACTTCACACAGAGCTGGGTTGGAATGAGGTCTGAGGAGGAAATCTGAGAAACTCAGTGAGGTGAGTGAGTCAGGGACAGGGAGGAAGTTATAAATTGCTGAAAGGATAACAGAGGTACAATTATGGGTTTGGAGCTCCAGAGCTTTCTTTGGAGCCCTGAGGATCTGAAGCCCATCTGTCCCATTAGTCATCTGTCAATGGGCTTTTGCTGAAATATAGATACATGGGCCCTGATGAATTCTGTTGTATCTGTTTCCCCGGATTAGCTGGCTCTGTGCACGGTCCACCTCCTGCTGCCCTGTTCCTTGAATCTTGAATCATTCTGCCTTAAACTTTTTTCCTGATATTAAATCCTGCCTCCCATCCCATCACTTGCACATAGATCCCTTTTGACAAATGAGGGTGTGCTTGGGATACAAGTTTATTAAAATACACAGAGAGACTTTAGAACATATACAAATGTGTGATTTTATTTTCCTTTGTGTCTGAGTCCCAAATCTTTTCAGTATCCAGCACTGGCACTGAAGGAGAAGCTGGGTGATCAAGTTTGCCAGGGATTGGAGGATGGCTTTAGGAATCACTGAGCTTCATCCAGGGAATTACAGACTTTGGCCAGATTTAAAGGACTAAGTAAAGACAGGTAGAAAAATACTTCTAACACAGGAAAGGTGCAGGAAAGATGTCAACACCTGAAACAAGACTTTAAGAAAAGTTTAGCAGAGCTTCACAGGGCCAGTTTTTTCAAAACTGTTCAAAACTTCTACTTCAGCTTCAGTCTGTTATAAATACCTGTGGCAGCATTCCATAAAGTTCACTGGTCTGGAATAAAGCAGTTGCACAGAAACCCTTAGGACTGGGTTGACAGTATTTTATTTCACTAGCCACAACAAGAAAACATCAGAATACTTGCACAGTATGACAACAACTTTAAATGTGCTTCTTTTATTTTGTTTTCCTATTATATGCTCACCACAGACATACTAAATATAGGTTAAGGCTAGCCCCACCTCATAATCACATAGACATGCTCATTATGCCTTGGAGTTATGGCTTTAATTTGTTCATGTCACTGGTGAGGTCAAGCTCACTTTTTGGAAATGCCCAAGCAAATGTACAGGAATAGGGGGAAAGGGCTCCTTATTTTACCCCCATAAAACTATACTGCACTAAGTATTATTCAGACATTCATGTATGATAAAACTTAATGCAATGCTGTTCAGAACAGTATTCTGTTGTTCTGTCATCAATGATGATTCTATTGCCTGTCACTGGATCAACTGATGCCTAAGATCCATCCAAGGTGGCAAGATCCATCCTTCCATGACTTGCAAGATGGCAAATTCAGGAAGCAGAGAAGGAGGCAGTTTTGAGATCCAGAGGGAAATTCAAGTGACCCCAGTCACTGGTGAGTTGCCCTGGTTAAGATGCAAACATTTGATTTTAAAAATGCTGGTGCCTGGATAAGGCTAGAGGGCAATGCTTGCTTCTGTAGCAGATATGATGGGGTGAACCTATGGTTGTTTACTAGGGATGAATAATCTGCCAGTTTTGCTTTCTCCTGCACTCATTTTTTAAATCTCACTTTTTTCACTCTGGAATATGAAGAACTGTGTGAATTCTTTTGGAGACAAGGTGAAGTTACCCATCTGCACCAGCAAAATTCTTGTTTCCTTGCCAGCATGAAGAGGAGCATGATATATTTGCATGCAATATAGCTATTAAATATGAGGAGCCTATAAGAAGAAAGTAGTGGCAGCCCTAATAGTAATGAACTATTAGCAGCAGCAGCTGCTGCAGCAGCAGCAGCAACAACAACAACACACCAATACGGTTGAATACCTAAGAATTCAAAACCAGACATTTAAAAACTAAACATTCAAATCCCTGGGCCTGGATGGTTGAATCAGTGTAGTTCAGTTTCTCCGACATTTGAATTTTTTAATCCCAAAATATTTTTATTTAAAATATGAAGAACTTTACAAATTTTGGTAAAAACTTTATCAACCCCAAACTGAAAATGTTGATGAAAATTCTATCATCTCTGCTGCTTACTAGTGCAGCACAGAAGCACAATTAACTGAGGGGTGGGGGGCTGCTGGATCTATCTGCA
This sequence comes from Varanus komodoensis, assembly GCF_004798865.1. Lineage (NCBI taxonomy): Eukaryota > Metazoa > Chordata > Lepidosauria > Squamata > Varanidae > Varanus > Varanus komodoensis. The sequence goes on from NW_025335438.1 coordinate 4,699,456, forward strand.
GTTGCCCTGTGTAATAAATCACTGAACTGCAGGTGGTAACATTTCACCGTCAGGATCTGGATGGATGCTGGCCACCCAGGTCTGCAACTGGGTTCTCCTTGACAGGTAGGAGTATAAGAGTTTCTGTTGAACTTGGGCACTGGCTTAACAGCAAAGTTTTGCCAAGTTTTGCTTCGTTTCTGTATAACTTGCTTTTTAGTGCTGATTTCTACCTTGTTTCTTGATCCTAACTCCTGCTTTGTCCTTTGGTTTGGATCTCCACTTCGGTCTTGGCAGCTGGTTTATCCTGTTGTACTTGACTTACCTTCAGGTTTTTAACCCATTTAGTCTTCTATGCATGTCAGTGAGATCTACAGCTGAAGAACTAAATAGAGAACCTTAATTCAAACCTACCCTCTGTATATAAGAATTGCCCACCCTCTTTGAATGATACAGCTTTGGCAATAAGAGGTTATTCTGGTTTCCATCTGTGAGTGACAGTCTTACTTTTTAAGCAAGACACTCTCTTTTGCTCAGCTTGTAAAAGCTTGAAATTTGCAACCCATGTTGTTCCTCAGGAAAGTAAACCCATCATCATGCTACTCTGCCTGATAAATGGAATACACAGCTATCTGGAGCATGGAGAATTAATCCCACACATAAGGAACAGAAGAATGATCTGCAGTGTACCCAGAAATACACCTGTACGTCTTACATCCGCCCAGGCATGGCTTTCCATTTGTTTATGGGTAATTTTTTTGTTCATTCCCATGTCAACCAGCAACAGCTGCTATAAATGTAGCTCCCTAGAATTATGGATTTTTTTCTTTTCCTTATGATAGCTGTCTGAAAATTTATCTGCAAGTGTGGAGTGGCATAAATCTGGATGCAGAGTCATATTTTAATTATTACATTTCTAGCACATCTTTTTTCACTTTGCAAAGAACTCATGGCGGCTTCTGTGAGCCTCACCCCCTCCATTTTGTCCTAACAACATCATTATGAGGTTAGTTCACTGGGTGTCAGTAGATGGCTCAAAGTCACAGCTGAGTGGAGGTTTGTCCCCTGAGTTCTGTCCCAATTCAGAAGCTGTAAAGTGCACAGATTAAGAGGCTAGGGATTTGTACAACAGGAAGTGTTCTGAGAAGGGCATGTAAAAGCGGGGGTATGTTCTCTGGACTTTCTGAACCCTTAAAGAAGTAGATGGTATAGTTAGATGGAAGATAGCTAAAGAGGTTCAACACAGTTGTATTTCACTTCAAAACAGGAAACTTCTCTAAAATTAGAAAACTGGTTTAAAAAGAAGTTGAAGAATAGTGTCAAGAGGGTTAAATCCCTTCAATTGCGTGGAGAGTGCTCAAAACTACAATAATAGCAGCACAGATAGAATGAAAACCACAAGCTGGGAAAGATAGCACAAAATCCTAGAGGTCATCAGCATAGTTATGAATTAGTATCACGAAAGCCAATGAAGAAAGCTTCCTTCAAAAAATAGAAATCTTGTCCAAATCAAGGAAACAAACAGGAGCACAAACTTGGGCAAGGGAGATACAAGCAGAAAATAAGAGAAGGAAAGAAACATTTTGAGAAGCATATCACTAACAAAATCAAGCCCAAAAATAAATCATTATTTAAATATATCAAAAGAAAAAAGCCAGCTAGAGAGGCAGACTATTGGATGAAAGTGGAATTAGAGAAGCACTAAAGGAGGATAAGGAAATTGGACAGAAACTAAATTAATGTTTTTCATTTGTCTTCATAGCTGCAGGCAGAACAGATACTATTCCTGAACTTATGGATTCAAGAAAGGAGTCTGGGAAATTGAGGCAGATAGTAGTGACAAAACATGAATTTCTCAGCCTTACAAATACACTGAAAGTTGGTGAGTCAATGGGCTCTGATGGTACCCATCCTAGAGCTCAAATATGTAATTGCTGACCTCACAAAAATTATGTAGCATATTCCTAAGACCAGCTTCTGTACCAGAGGACAGGGAGGATCCAAGGAATTATAGGCCAGGTAGGCTGACTTTTGTTCTGCATAAAATAGTTGAAAGTGATATAAAGAATACAATCAGTAAGCACTTAGAAGGAAAAGCCATACTAAGAAGGAACATGGCTTCTGCAAAGATAAGTCTTTGAGAATGTCAATAAGTGCATTGTTTACCTGGATTTGCAAAATGCTTTTGACAAAGTCCCTCACAAAATACTGCTGAGCAAATATGCCAGTCATGGAAGAAGGCATTGGGGGGAAGGGGTATCTTCTTATAGATCAGTAACTAAGGCAGAGAGTGGGAATAAATGGCAATTTCAATGCTTTTCGACCTTTTAATAAATGATTTGGAATTAGGAGTGAGCAACCAATCTATTTAGGTAGCTAAGACCAAAGGGGACTATGTAGTCCTTCAGAGGGAACTCTCCAAGATGGGCATCAAAATGGCAAATGCAGTTCATTTTAAGCCAGTGTAACATAATGCAAGTTGGGGTAAAATATCCCAGCTTCCAGTTTAGGCTGGTGTGATCTGAGCCAGCACTAACCGATCAAGAAAGGGTTCTTGGGGTCATGGTGGACAGCTCAATGAAAACATAGACCACTCCACAGCAGCTGTGAAAAAGGCAACCCCATGTTAGGAATAATTAGGAAAAGAACTGAAAATGAAACTGTCAGTATCATAATCCCCGTATACAAATCAGTGGTTCCACTGCACTTAGCACATTGTGTTCAGTTTTGGTCACTTAGAAAAGGACATTGCTGAGTTGGAAAAAGTACTGAGAAAGGCAACTGAAAAGGTGAAGTGCTTGGAGCAACTTTCCTGTGAGGAACTGTTACAACAACTGGGATTGTTTAGGTTAGGAAAAAAGTGGGTAAGGGGAAACATGATAGAGGTGTTTAAAATTATGCAGTTTGGAGAAATGGAGCAGGAGACATTTTTCTTCCTCTCACATAATTTTCAAACCTGGGGGCATCCTGGGAGATTCAGGACAGGTTAAAGGAAGCACTTTTTTCATATAGTGCATATTTAATGGAATTCACTGCCACAGGAAGTAGTGGCAATCACCAATTTGGATGGCTTTAAAAGGGGGATGGGCAAATTCATGGAGGAGAAGGATCTTGGCGATCACAGGCCTTGTTGCTTATGGGCTACCTCCATTATCTGAGGCAGCATGCCTGCATTCACCCATCCTGCCTGTGGTTTCCCATGGACAGCTGCTTTACCATTGTGTGAATGGAGATAAGTCACAGGTCTGATCCAGCATGGCTTTCCATATGTTCTTATACTCTAGTTGTAGAAAGGGAGAAGGACACGACAAGTGCCACTTCAACATTTACGAAGGAGAGAATTGGATTGCCAAGTGGAAAATATCTTTTACATTTTCTGCATTCCCATCCACTGTTCAGTGCTTGCTCACAGCTGAAAAAATGCAAGGGAATCCACAACACAAAACTACATATTTTGGACAACCAGATCTGTGCACATGCAAAATACCTGGGGAGAATTTAAATAAAAGTGTTCCAATTTCCATACCCACAAGTATTTCGTTATATATTTATTTGGCGGTAAATGAAGGAAGTGGTCTGAAAGGGGGCTGTGATTGGAAGAGTGAGAGGACTGGCATGAGGAGACATGACCAGGGTGTCTAGGATACATGCCAGAGCCAACAAGAGGACTGGGGAGAACTAAGCAGAAGAACATGTCATGACCCGGCCTGCTGGGAGTGCAGTGATTGTTCCGTGAACAACAGCACTGGCTTATTTGCAGTGTCATTGTGTGCAGTGCAAACCTTCCTTTTGGTGATAATAAATTATTTCTATGATTTGGCTAGTTAGCTGTGCCTTGCTTGACCCCACTTGGACATTCTATGCCTGACATCATGTACCACGTAGCTAAAGATGGGTACAGGTGAATTGATGCACTTATGTAGTCAGGGATGCACAGTCTCAGTTAAACTATGGAATTCTTTTGCCACAGAATGTGATAAAGCCACCTGAGCTAGTGGCCATGAAAAGGGGAGTAGAAAAACTCATGGATGTTGTAATTCTGGGTTTCTTAGAGTAGCCACCACCTAGAAACGGGATCACTGGTGTCTATAATGTGTAAACCAGCCTCCTTCACAGTACTTCCTCTTACTCTTTAATTCTTGTTTATGAGAAGCAGTCTCTTTCTCTTCCTGTATCCTTCCCAGTGGGTGGGTGTAGAATTGCTGTGCCAAACAGAACCAACTTCTCCAGCTGCACATTTTCCAAACAATGTGCAAACTGGTTGGCTGGATCTCAGCCGATCCATTTTCAACTAGTTTGTCTCAATGAATGATTTTCAGTTATGAGGTACTGTGGACTATTGTTAGCCACCCTAGAGAATAACTGATACTTAAATCCATGGTTGTTCATTCATTTCTCTATTTGATGCAGCAACATCTCTTTTGCCTTTGAGTATTTTATTGCTTACTGCTCTACACAATATATTTTCATTTCTTGCTACTCTGTTAAAACCTCACAATTTTTGGATATGAAATCTGATATTTCACAAAATTGACAAAGAGATGAAGTGCTGGGTCTCCACAAAAGTGCTGAAAGCACAGATGGGCAAATCTCGCAGCATGTGATGAATTCTTCAGGAAGGTTAAGCCTTCAGATGACAAATGGCAAAGGGAGACCCAGTGGACCATGATGAGAAGAGGGAAGGGAGAAAGAAAAGGTTACATATTAAATTGAAAACTTTCTAACACTGAAGAAAGTGATGGTACATCTACATTTCATTGCTATGTGCTTGTGGATCTTCACTTGACATTTGTTGGGGCTTATATAAATTTGTACGTGAAAATAGTCCAAAAATCCCCACTGATATGACTTTATTTTAAAATAAGGCATTGTGACCAGTTGTTCTCAAGAAGTACTTATTTCATGGTGCAGAGGAGAGAGAACTAACAGGACCATGCAACCTGCACTTATTAAAAAAAAAAATTGCAGTGATGCTGTTGCTATTTGCACCCCCTCAGATTACCATGTTCCTTTGAAGTTTAGGTACAATTTTTATTACAGCTGAGGAAGGGAGATGAATTATCATAGAAACAATATATCATTCCAAAGTATTGGGATGGCTTAGTATTGAATTGACAATTAAGGCTCATTAACTTTATGAAGGACCTACTAATGGCAAAGATGAAAAGTGTTAGAACTGTTTTATTGATCTGGATCAACATCACTGCCTGAATCTTTCAACTCTTCTTGGGACATGACTATAGCAACTGTCATGAGTGTCTGAACTTCACACTTCAGCAATACGCCACTGTCTTTTTTGCACTGTTGGTGCAATCGACTGGGAAAGTCTCCTGTGCAAATTCTATTGATATGAATGGAAGTTGCACATGAATGCAGTATTCCTACAAAACTGCAATCATTTCACGGTTCTTTTACAGTAAAATATGTAGGTGACCATACAAGCAAATTATGTCTACCATGAAGAATTTTACGAGTTTTTTAAAGAGTGTGTAAAGTTATGAAGAGTGGTTGTATTATGTTCTTTGGCTTAGAACTAAAGTTTGTAGTGTACAAGCCCTGTGTGCAGAAGGTCCTAGATTCACTTTCTGGCATATTCAGATAGGGCTGATATAGAATCTTTTTGGAAACCCTGAAGAACCACTGCCAGTCAGAACAAAGAATATAAGATGGATGGGCCAGAAAACCCTGGTTCAGCTTTCTATGTTGTATTTCCACCAATCCATATTCCCAGGCCATAGCCTTGGCTGGCAGTACACAGCTTGCAGATGTTGCAAATCTCAGTTGGGATTATTAGTATCTTGGAAGACAGAAATAAGATTTAGGGTGATTTTGCAAGGTTGGGACACTGTACTGAAAACAATTCAATAGGGAGAAATACAAAATTCCACATCTAGGAAAGGGAAACCAAATGCATCACTACAAGATGGGGAATACTTGACTCAATAATACTGTAAGCGAGAAGGATCTTGGAATTGTTATAGATCACAAGCTGAATATGAGTCAACAATGAGATGTGGCTGCAAAATAAGCAAATGTTAGTTAAGGCTGCATCAATAGAAGTATCACTTCCAAATCACATGAATTAATAGTTCCCTTTTACCCAGCACTGGGTAAGCTTAGGAAGTCCTGTGTCCAGTTCTAGGCACTACAATCTAAGAATGATGCAGACAAGCTGGGAAGCATGCAGAGGAAGGCAACAAGGATGATCCAGGATCTGGAAACAAAACCATGAGGAGAGATTGAAAGAAATGGACATGTTTGGCCTCAAGAAGAGAAGACTGAGGGGAGATACCATAGCACTCGACAAGTACTTGAAAGACTGTCACAAAAAGGAAGGCAAGATCTATTCTCGATCATCCCAGAATGCAGGACACAGAATAAGGGACCCAAGTTACAGGAAGCAAGATTCCAGCTAGATATCAGGGATTTTTTCCAGACTGTTAGAGCAGTATGACAATGGAACCAAGGACCTAGGGAGGTTGTGAGCTCTCCCGCACTAGAGGCTTTCAAGATGCAATTAGACAGCCATCTGAGAGAGATAGTTTAACTTGGTGTCCTACACTTAGCAAGGTGTTGGACCTGTTGGCCTTCTGGCCCCTTCCAATTCTACTGTTCTATGATTTTATGAAGATCTCCTATTTTGCACTGTATTTTGGGTGCTCTGTTTCATGCTCACTGTAGCATTCCAGGTCATATAGCCTCACCATCAGCCAACTGGTATGTATTAAATCGAGGGAGGCAGAAAAAAAAATGAACAGGGAAAGTAAAATGCTCACATCGACTTCTACTGATCAAAGCTGCTACAGCATATTTCTAATTTGTAGCCATGTAAGTCATAAGAAAATTAGATATCTTATTTCCAGCTAATGGCTTAGCTACATAATGTGTTGCAATTGTAAGCAGCTTTGGTTCCAATACATCAATTCCTCCCATCTGATTAATGTTTAAATCCAGTAATGATTGTAATACTGTTGATTTATGAACTTTCCATATTTTATTTATTTAAAATTATATTTAGATCTTCTTTAACAGCATAAAGGATCTTTTCCACTGATTCAGCACTGTAAATTATAGTTTTCCCTCCATATTTATAGCCCAACCTGATTTCTTAACAGGATCTCATATGTGGGAAGAGACCAGATTAATTAGGATTTGAAGTCAATCCATTTTTTGACTGGATATGGTGTATTGGAATTGACACTTTAATGATGAGTTAAGTGTGAACTATTCCCAGTTTCCAGCACAGGCGTTAAGTATAGGCTTGTGTAGGCACAGATATTTGTTAGGCTTAATTGCTGTGAGAAGGTTTGAGATCACCAGCTACCAGGCACTGTGAATTCCTTCCCTCATCCAAGGGATAGGCATGTTTGAGATAATTGGAATAGCTGAGTCTACACTCAGCCTCCATTTCCTGTCTTCCATAAAGGGAAGCTAGCTTGTATATACTGGCAGCTTCTGAAACAAATAATTCAGTATTTCTCACTGAAAAAATGGAACATAGAAAAATGTCACAGTGTGAAGAGGTCCTGTTAACTTTGCCAGCCAGTCAGCTGAGCCCTTTTCCAAGATACTCTGTTCCATTTTTCTTCTTACTCCTTCCTCCAGCCAGCCATTCTTGCCCTGCCACAGGTCAATCACCACCCTCTAATTAGTAAGCAAGTTCAGCCTTCATTGAGTTGTCATGATTATCCCCCCCCCCCAAAATGATCGTTGTGATTATTAGTGTGATTATTCCTGCCAAATTAAGCAAATGTTGGGATTCTTGAGTGTGCTTATACATTTCTTTTGAACATGGGTGGTGCAACTGGGTCTAGATAAGATGTCCACACTTAGAGAATGAGTTCACTATCAGTGTATAGACTAGATAAAGGGGATGAAGGGAAGGGGCCTCACCTTCATTCTAATGGAATACATGGCCGGATGCAGACTTTTTTGTGTACTCTTTATCTCTTTGTTCATATGCAACACTATTAAAAACCGTTCCATGGATCTTTATGGCCTGAAGTGCTGGTAACTTTCATCCAAAATAAAAAGTAGGATCACTGTGCAACCTGTTGAGGAATCTCATTGCATTATCCAATCATTTCAATTGGATTTCCAATTGAACAGCTCTCTGCAAACTGAACCTGAGTCACAAAGACAAGAAGGTTGAATAGAATCAAAAAGCAATGCAAATGTGGTAGAGTTCTTTGAATAGATTGTGCAAGCAGAGTTTTGAAAGGACTTTTTTTTTTTTAAAGTTCAAACTATTTAACTGGATCCGGTCTCCCAGCAATGCTTTTGGGGTTTTTCTTTTGCAACTGAATTTTCTGCCAGTTTTCCTGTGACTGGCAAGTGCTACCTATAGGAAGACTGTCTGAGCTTTCTGCAAAATTGAGAAAGTCTGTGCTGTTTATTCAAACTGCTGCAAGCCCTCCTGTGAAACTGTGTGGAATTAGCTTTGCCTTGCCATGGTTTTAACGGTAATTCAGGAATGGAAAATTACTTGGTCGCTTTGAGCTTCAAGTTATGATTCATACATTTAATTTCAAATTCTAAAGTCAGGAAAAACATATATCCAATGTGTTTTGCTGGACAGTTAAATCAAGGAAAATATATATCCAATGTGTTATGTTGGACAAGTTAAGTGCTAGTGTATCTAGTTTCATAGTCACTTAGCAGGGACTAGATGGCTATTGATCAGTAATTGTTAAAATATCTTTTTTCATACTATTTACTATGTAAGGGTATATTGTGCATTTGTTTCTTCCTTTAGTTTGACTGTATGGACAGAATGGTAGGATAGACAATTTTGAAACCCTAGTGGAAACCTAAGTTTCAGAGGAATGTGCATGTGCCCCTTTCTCTTTCCCCAAAACTAGAAAGGGACACTGAAAGTTTCTTGAAGAACAACTTCTAGTGTGGTTCAGTCTTGGAATTCAGACCTCTCCCCCCTTAATTCTCTCTGATTGTCGTACTAGCCATGACTTTGGCATTGTTTTTGGCCTTTTTCCTTATTTACTACAATGTTTATCTTGCCTTTCCTCCAGGGAGCTCAGGGTAGAATTTATGGTTCCTCTCTAGATCCTTTTATACTCACAGTAACCCTGTAAGGTGGGTCAAGCAGAGTGAAGAAGGGAATGACACTGGTAGGAGTACATGAGAAATTAATTTCAGTTCATTTTATTCAGATTTTATCCAGTTTATGCCTTCTGCATTGAATATGGATTCAGATGCAGTCTGTGGTAGAAGTCCATATATTTCTGGGCTTTAAGTGTGATAGGCAGACCCTCCCCCACCAAAAAGAAAATTGACAGCAGATGAGCATAGTATATGTAGTCATTTAAAAATGCCCACAATCGATACATACATATGGAGAAAATGTGCACAGAAATATGTATGAATGTTCATGCAAAAATAAGACAAAGCTTGCAATCAGATGTGGACTCAAGTTAGAACAATATAAAATTTTATAGAGAAAGAGAGAGAGAGACAGAGAGATTAATGTGTCCAAACAACTGGGGTGCAGACAGAGTTAAAATATATCACCACTCAGAAAGCAAAATTCCAGGTAAGAGTTATTTGATGTAGCCCAGAAAATAGTCTGAAGGCATACAATGCAGTTGCAAAGATGTAGCCATGTTAAGGCCAAGCTACACTTTGCACATAATTGAAAGCTTGTAGCGATAACTCTGTTTTTACTTAAATTACATCTGTTGGGGTGATCCTTACCAGGAATGCAACATACGGAGAGGGGAGGCTTATATCTTCCCTCCCTAGAACAAGCAGAAATGAAATTGACACCCATGGGAGCTCTTTTTCTAATGCTCCCAGCCATGGGAAAGGAGAGGATTGCTCCCCCTCTCATGCTAATAGTTAATGAAACTACCTAGATCAATGTTATCAGGCATATGGTTAGTTTGGCACTAAGCTTAGTGGGCTGCAGGGATGCTGCAAGCTGTAGGACTTTTTTCCTGTCTAAACATTGACAGGATTGTGCCTTAAGTTGTGGAGAAGCAAAAAGCAATAAAGTTGTGTGTCTCTTGTATGCATCTAAATAACTCTGCAGCTATCAACTTCCTGAATAGGAAACTTCCTGGGAGCCATTCTGACTATAAAAGTACAGCAAATTAATAGGGTAACTAAGAATAGTACTCTACAGAAAATTTGTACCTGATGCTGATTTTAGCTGTACTGGGAGACCCTCCCTGCCCCGACAATGTTAACACTTTGAATTTGCATTCTGGCCACACAGAATGTTTATAGTTCCACAGATGAATCTAAGGAAGGCTGGGCCTAGCAAATGCTTCGGTACTTATTTTGAAATGTTTATAGCCTTCCTTTCTGCCTCCAAAGCAGTTTACAAGTCATCAAAGCAGCCATCTAAAACAGTCTAAAAGACATGAAAGAAATTTACTAAGTGGTAGTAACAATACATCCATGAAAAATGCTTAATTAATCAAGTGCTCTTGAATAATATCAGCAGGAGTTACACACACATTTCTCGGGAATAGTTCTTTCATACTTGGGATGCATAACTGAAAAGGTGGTGCTTGGCTATTATCACATTGTCTCTGAACACATGACTCTTAAGACATTGCTGAACCTATTTGCATTTTCTGGTAAGAAACCCCACACCTTGCTCTCTTTTCACCAAAGAACAGAGATTTTTTTTCCAGGAGAGTAGGGTCAAAAAATTAGCACTTTAGCTGAATTTAAGAGTGGAGAGAAAACATTATTTATGACCCAAACTTTTGGGAAAGGAGTGTCACTGTAAACAGAGCTGATACTTCAGGACTGTAAACCAGAAATGGGAAGTCTGAAGGAAGAAAAATAACATCAATTAATGAACCTATTCTAAGAGTTGGAAGGCTTTTTTAAAAGGAGAGGAGACTGATTAGGGTTAGGGTGAACAGATGTACTTGCATGCCTCAACAACTGCTTTCAACATCATGTGAGTCTCGAGAAGGTTATGCTTCCAAAAAGCTGCAAAAGCTATGAATTGAAAAGGGAGTTTTCCAGGAGACTAAACAGGTGGAGATGACATGTTTACTTTCTGAAAGAGGTTTTTACTAAGGGTTACTACTTAATGGTTAAACAGGTAGTAGGTGGGAAGGACAAGACAGTGCCTAAGGATGTTGGTTACAACTGGAAGGCCATTGCTCTGGCTGTCCAACTGCTATGAGCATTGAAGAGTTTGTTTATTTATTTATTTATTTATTTATTTATTTAGAACATTTCTATGCCGCCCCCATCGCAACAAAGCCTCGGGGCGGCTCACAAAGGATACATAAATACATAAATAATAACAATGTAACAAATAAAAAAAATTGTTAAAAAATCCCGGTGCATTCTCGGCTAAAAATTTAAAATCCTGTTAATCCAAATAATTTAACAATTAAAATAAGTTTTAAATAAAAAGGTCTTAGCCTGGTGCCAAAAAACAAATAACGACGGTGCCAGGCGGACCTCTCTGGGGAGTGAATTCCATAGATTTAGTTTAGTATGTCCAAGAAAGTCACAGTTGGTGGCATTCAAGGACCAGCATATTCTCCTTTCCATTTCTTTGGACAGTAAAGGCTGGTCCTGCAGCAGATTTTGTTACCACTAGCCTTTAGGCTTTGCCTGCTAAAGCAGGGCAGAAGGAAATCAGGGAGCAAAATGGAAGCAGTCAGGCAACAAAGAACAGGACCTTATATGATTAGCTTAATGAACGGATAGATTCTTATAGGATATAACAATCTAAAATCTCAGCTCACTGAAGGAAGCAGGAAACATACATGAAATAAATAAAAGAGAACATGTTAATTGTGAACTACAGGTGACTACAAGGTCTATTTTGCAGCTATATTTTCTGCAGCTTCTTCTGAAATGTGCAAAAGGGCCACTTGTTTTGTTCTGCTCTGCTCTCAATGCTTTTTCAATGATCAGATCCCTCTTGAGGCAAGAATCTGCATTTTGGGTAGCTGCAACCTCTTCCTCATGAGATTAGGCACAGGAAAAACGATTAAAAAAGAAAAGGATCCCCCCCAGTTTTATAGGCTTTAGTGTTCCACTAAGGGATTTTCCAACCTCCTCCACTTATTACACTGAAAGCTCTCTAAATATCAGCATTTCCATGGGGAAGCACAAACTTAATGCTCATCACTTCCTTCAGTTCAGGAAAATGGTGGACTATTTTTCATTATCCATTTCTCCCTAAAGTGTCCTCATAACAAAACAGAAAACCCAAACGAATGATGGCAGAGCATCTGCAACAAAGACAAACCTCATAGCAACAAGACATCAGTGAATGAGAAAAGTACAACTTTTCCTTCTTTTCAAAAACAAAAATCCACCCATTTTCAACTTTCCTAAATGGAAAAAAAAACATGTATGGAATTCCAGAAATACATACAACATAAGCAACCAAATGATCTGCTACTGTGCTCAAATCCACATGCTTGGGCAGAGACTGCAGCATGGAGAACAGTGTAGCCATTTCAGTTTGTGAAAGCAAAGTTTCCTATCTTTGTGCACCCTGATGATCTCCAGCCCTGCACCAGCCAAATCTAGGATAGTTAATAACATACACACACCCTCCACTGGTGCCAAAGGAACTTTTTTATTAATATCACTTTCAGTGTGTGTGTGTGGGGGGGGAGCAATCTTTGGGAAGGAAGCTGAGAACAGGTTCAACTTTCCCTCCCTGTTTGCTGAGATCATTCCCTGCAAAAATTTGTCCCCATGCCTATACTTGCTTTTTAAAAAAATCAGATACTGAAGACGCATGCAATGCTTTGACCGTAACAAGTAGCTTGACCCTAAGATGACATAAGATTGCAGCCTGAGTCTTCGGAACTTGTTAATCTGCAGCCTGCCCACCATAAGAGCCATAGGTGGAAGGCAAGATTTGCCATCATCTTTGTTTCCCCTCATGTTTATGAAGGCTAAAAGAAGCCTGTTCAAGCGCTGCTCGGTGGGTCCGTGTGCACGTGTCTCAGGCTGCCGTCACTTTCGCAGATGGACCTTTCCTCATGCCTTCCACTTTTGACTGAGAGGAAGCCAGCCAAACATGCATTGGCCATTCTTGAGAACTGGAACCCTACAGACATATCTAGAACAAAATGGTTCATCTTCTTCTCCACTTGTTCTGCATCTTCTTACCTGGCCCAAGCCAAATGTCATGGGGGAAGTAAAAGGGGCAGGTGGTGGTGGGGAGTAATAGCTGAGGAAAGATCTGACTCTCATAGATAATGGAGAAAACCAATTTATCCAGCACAGTTTCATATTAGCAATTAAATTGTGTGCGCATGTGTGTGCACGTGTGCATTTCCTTGTTTCTTAGGATAGAGTTGACAGAATAACCACCTTTCAGACAAGTGATATAAAAACAATATGTTACACTTTAACACCCTACAAGCATCTGTTAAGGCATCTTAATATATGAAGCATGTTAACTGTGTGCCTTTGTGAGGAAGAGAGTATTTCAAACCAACATAGATCACCGAACCAAAACCAGGTCTGAAAATGTGATGTTTTGGGATAAAAAGAACACCTAGTGTTTTCCAATAATTTCAGCTTATATGAGTGCTTACAGGATGCAAGAGTGCACACACTCCATTTGCCTTTATCTGCATGTCTGGGCATTCAGGAAACAATGTGAACTAGGCTTCTGGGATAAAGGGTATTTGCGGGAGGGGCCTAAAATAGATTTTTGAAGAAGGGAAAGACTGTGCATTATACTGGAACAATTTAGCCAGGATTTTTGGCAAAATCCTGCACTTTTGATGAAAAGCATCAAAGCTGCCATGAACGTGCAGTGATAATGCCTACATATTTCCTCATCTGAATCTCCCTTCAGATCTACTCCTGCTCAGAAATAAATAAGATTAAGCTTTCATCAAATATTAACAAATATGTTCTACAGGAACAGATTGCTCCTGACAGTGATGGTAGGGCCTCAACAGAATTTAACTTGAATTCACATAGACAAAAAGCCCACATGTCTATGCTGTAACATGAAACCCTAGCACTTAATTTAAATAAATATGTATCCAAGGAGTTATCAAGAAAATATTGTTAAGCAATGCATGGTCCTGTCTATGAAAAAATAAATATTTCACTGACCTAATATTTTTTAGAAATATGCAACAATAAGTTTTCAAACCTCTTAGTTGTGTGTGCAAATTGATCTTGTAAGGGGCAGAAATACAATCATGGTATTATGCCTTTTTTATGAATAAACTTCAGCAAGAAACATAGGTATTGCTTTTCTTTATGTCAGAAGTTTGCTTTGTAAAGTATAAAATGCAATATAATAGAAATGAAATATAATGAAATAATATAAAGTTATATTATTTCTGTAAAGGGGGTAGCAAATGTAATTAAGGGTGGAATCATACCTTTGCATCAGCGTCAACATGCCCTTGCAGAGTTACCTGAACTTGTGTGGGAATTGTCTGCCATGACTGCCACTGACATCTACCTTTCCTCCCCCAGCCTCTCTGCAGGATTCGGTAACCTTGGTTCTCTTTAAAATGGCTTTCCCCATTCATGTCCTCCATGACAGATTATGTGCTTAGGGAGGCATGATGATTTCATTTCTGTGCACTAATCATGACAAAATGTCCCATTCATAATCCCAGATGCAAGCAAGCATTTTTTTCTGATGTTTACAAATTCCCAAAGTGGTGCTTGTGTTAAAAAAAAAGGTAAGTTTTAACATATGCACTTAAAAAAAGGCATTTTCTCATTGTGATCAACTGTGGTGTGGTGGAGGGTAGACTCTTGAAGGTTATTCACAGAAATGCACACTTTTCCATTCAAACCTGCCAAAATACAGTTTGAAAATGAAAGTGATGTGAAATAAGTTTCAAAGTGATCTGTGGACAATTTAGGTGAACTCAGAGCTGATTCTCCAATCCTTTATTGTTTAAACAACTTTTGTGAGATCACAGTCTTCTTGAAGACAGTTGCTGCTCTTCCCTATTCACATGGTCCATGCATTACAAACTAGCATTGTTTTTATGCATGTATTTTATTTATTTATTCTCTATACTGCCCAACAACCAAAGTTCTCTGGGTGCTTCACAACAATATATTTAAAAACAATATAAAATATACCAATTAAAACATATTAAAATATTTAATAAATGTTAGCAATGCAGAATTTAAAACCATATAAAACCGGAAAAACAAGGTTATACATCTTAAACCTCTGTTAAATTCTGTCTATTAACCAGCAGGAGCCAGAAATAAATAATGCTCTGCAGTAGAGGAAGATCTTTACCTGGTGCCAAAAAGATAATAAAGTGGGTACCCAGTGGGCCTCAGCAGGAAGCTCATTCCCTAACTGAAGGGAGGGGGGCACAACTGAAAAATGCTCTTTTCCTTCTTGCCACCATCTGACCCTCCCTCAGAGGTGGCAATCCGACAAAGCTGTCAGAATTTGATCGTAATGTCCTTTTTGATCATAATGTCAGTTTTTCTGGGTCCTGGAAAGTTTCTTCAGGACTGGTCTCACCACAACTTGTTTCAGGTGGCCAGGGACCACTCCTTCTCATAAAGAAGTATTAATCACCTCCCTGGCCCAGCCAGCCGTTCCTCTCTTACTATCCTTTACTAGCCAAGAGGGGTAAGGATCCAGGATTGTCCTTGCAAATGCTAAGGACACCCAGAGGGAATTGGCCAATGTGCTTTAGATTGCCCTACCAAACCAAGAGTTGGTCCATACATACTGAGTAGTATGATGCACAGTTTCAATATCTGGTCTGAAGTGAACCAGAAGCTTATTGTGGGGCACACACTCTGTTTCCATGTTAATTCCTGCACACATTTGTTGCTATTTGCATGGAGATGACAAATGAAGCACTGAGCTGGATGCAGTGTCATGGCATCTTGTATAGGTCATTCTCTCTGAAGTTTGGGTATATTAACTGGCTTACCTTGAGTTAGACATTCTCTTTCAGCCATACCTAACTCAGAAGATTGTTGTGAATATAGACTTGGGGTGGGGGAATCATGTCCACTGCCTTGTTCTTCTCTGAACAAAGACAGAAAATGAATGCAAGAAATAAATTATGGAAAGCCATAGGAAACTGCAACTTGCAAAGTTTGGTGTGGAAACTGAGTTAATGAAGAACATTTAATACATGGGGTCCATATCAGAAACATAACCAGGAAATTCAGTACTCCAAAAACTGGGACAATGGAGAATTGGAAGAGAATTTTAGAAGCACAACATTTATTTAAACTACTTATATGACATTTCCTATCATACGATCTAAACAGTTTAAATAACATGAGGCAGTATGAGTCTTTGCACATTCCTATTCCTACAATACCCAGATATAAAAACTAGCTGAACTTGAGCGATTTAAGCTTGACCCCAAGTGGAATTTATATATTGATTCTGACAAAATCCTGAGTAGCAAAAGAACTCATCTCTCAATTTTTCTTCTTTGTGCTATCGTGTCAGAGAACTTTCCGAAGGAAAAGTAAATGACCTACACACTGAAGCATACTGAAACCCATTTTATGCTCTCTGAATGAAAAATAAGACTAATCAAGAGTTGTTTTTTCCTACTTGGAAAAAAAAACAACCTGAACAGAAGCCTATTGAAACAATTGATTATTCAGTAGCTTGAGTTAAAGCACATGGGGTTTATCTGCAAAGCCATCAAAAAGATTTTTTTATTGAGACACTAAGTAGACTAGAGCATTATTTAATGTCTGAAAATACAACAAGCAATTTTTCTTTTTTAGTATGTAACTAAACAAACAAAGGCACTTGTAAGTTGCATTGAGGAGCACCCCTGTTTCTTTATGGAAGACTAAAACTTCCAAAGAAGCCTCTATGTAATAAATTTAAGAAGGGGATACCGGGAACTTTATGTTAGCCTGTAAAATCTATAACCATTATCCAATTTTAGTTCACAAATCTCACTGATATCACCAAGCTATATTAATGCACTGCATCTTTGAAATCAGACTATTTATACTTGAGCTTTAGCGCTAAGAATCTGATTTTTAAATTTAATTTGCATTTTGAAAGTCAATTAAGCCAATCCCCATTAGCATATCTTATGGGAGCAAATTTCAAAAGTGAATTATGGAATGTTTAATAGTTAGTTTTAAATATGCAATGCAGTATTTTTTGAGCAGATCCTTTGCTATCATATAATCAAGCAAGGAAGATGGTTTCTAAGGAAGTTGAAAGCGAAGGCTGATGCAAGTAATGACATTGAACAATGTCACAAATTGCACTTGCTTACAGTTTACACTCCATGTGCCCCCAGTTTTCGTCAGTCCTTCAGGTCCCAGTCCGGACGGGCAAGGCAGAGTGCGCTGAAAAGCAAAGGTGATCCTCAGAGTCCTCACCCTGTATCACTGTATGACTCTGAGACTTTCTCTACTGTTAGAGGAGTCCTCCTGCAAGTTGAGCCCATGGCAGTTTCCTGGCTTGTAAGAAGTTGTAAGGAAAAGGCTCTTTCAAGTGCTGGGTGATAGCCATTATGACATAAGAAGTCAGTAGACCAATCCTCTTCCATTATGTTCTTCCAATTTGCATGTTCGAAAATTTGCAACAGCTGTGCTGTAGAAACAATGCATCAGAACTGTTTTGTGGGCATTTCAGTAAAATTTTGAAAACATTCCTGAACCACTTACCTAATCTTATTTTTCTTCCCAGCTAGTGCAAACACAATGAGTCCATTCCTACTGGAAAATACTGTAATATTCTATGAACTGCTATGTCATGCATATGGACAGATGGCTTTGTTTGAGAAAAGCTTCATTAGCAGACCTTTCCCACTCAGAAAGACCATATGGTGCTTTATACTCGCAGGAGTATAAAACTTGCTCACTTTTTGTATTTAAACAGCTCTTCATGATTTTCTTCCATGACAAAATGATACATAAATTGTATAATAATGTTGATAGTTTGGTTAAAAATCCCCATAAAATAGATTTTATTTATTAAATCTATTTCTTGGCCATCTTTGAAGACTCCCATTTTATAGTTATGCATATGGATATAATAGAATGGTTTCAATGTCTTATACATCTCCATCTGGTAACAAGCTATTCTCCAGTAGCAAAAATCAGCAAAAATAATTAAAATTGTTTAATATAAAAAGTACAAATACTAAAAAGCATGTAATAAAGACATGCATAAACTGTGCAATTTAAACATGAATATATAAAAGCTAATTGCTTAAATAATATACCAATGTAAAAGAGATACATATATAGCAATATATAAAAATTATAACCATAATATATAAGATCTTTAAAATTATACAGGAGCCAAACACATTTTAACAACCATCCTCAGCAGAGGCTTCCTAGAAGCATTTTGTCCTAAACTCTAATTTATTTATTTATTTTTCAATGGAGAATTTTTGATTCTGTCTACGCATCTTGAAAAAAAATGTGCATTCTATGTAAACAGTTGCTTGACACTATGATCAACAAAATAAGTTAGCAAAAGCTAAACCGTCTAGATAGGAAGTAAGAACATTTATTTCTCCTCCAAACTCCTCCACCTAAGCATTTCTAATTTGTATCAGAAAACAACTGCAGCAGCAGCAGCATTTCTGTAGATTCATCTCTCTTTTGACACAAAGAGAAAAACTGGGCCATCTTTTCACTGTGCTGGCAGGAATCTTTGCATGACACAGTAGTAGGGCAAACCCACTTGCTGCACCATTCAGAAAGTAACATCCTTGCCATAAGTGCTCCACATGGACTCCATAGTAGCATGTGTATAGAGTTTTCACAACCAGAAAATAATGCATGTGATGCTACTCATCCCTTGCTGTGGAACGCCCGTATCATTGCACGCGTGTTGTAGGAGGTGCTGTTCCTCCATCTTATGAAGCCTAGCAGTGGAAGAGAGTTCTGTATTAGAGCAATGCGGAAAATTAAATATGGAACCCAAACTCTCCTTCTTCAGAATCCCCACCTACATAGGGTGGCCACTTATAGACCACTAAAAAGAGGTAAGCAAGTGCAATTTTTGACATTGCTCAACATCATTACTTGTCCTTAGAGGATGTGCATCTTGCAAGCAAAACTGAAATTTTCCTTCACCTCTGCACTTTGCCAAGATTGTGCAGCAATCATGCAGGGCTTGATTCCTGGTGAGTGCCCCATGAATGCTGGGCATATTCTCCAGGACCTCAGACTCAGGGCCGCAGCAAAGCATCCTGGAGTCCAATGATCCGATGGGTTCCCACCCCCAGATTCTTCACATATTCCTACATGTTGTCTCCAGTGCAAATGCTACTTCCCTGAAAGTGCTGCAGCCAGTGTACAAGGGGACTGTGTTAGACTCTGCTCCAGGGAAGAGGTGGAACTAGTGCTGTGCTAGAATCTGACTTCCAGCTTCTTGAAAGTTTTCTTCCACTGTGAAAAGAGGTTTCCTTTGTCTGGCTTCCTTCACCATCTCTGTTGCTCTCATTCTCTCTCATTCTTTCTAACTTATTTTGAATATGTTTGGGTGGTGTTTTGGAGCATACTTAATAGTGGCCAAGAGAGCTGTCTCTGCGTCTTTCCCCCTTTGTATTACAAATTTCTTCTTTGCTCTGTAGCCCTCAAGGCTGCCTGCACTTCCTGATCAGAAAAAGTCAAATGGGGAATATGATCTCATTGAGTCTTTCCCTGGGCTTTAATTGCAGTGTGCGAAGCCAAGGAAGGTGCCAGAGACATGACTGTACAATGAAAGGAAAGACACTTGTGCACATGCCTCAGCCTCTTCCTAAGCAAGGTAATGACAACCCAACACTTAACCCAACACTTGAGAATTTTTTCCACATTTTCTTTCCCCTTGAATTTCTTTTCATGAGCAATTTCTTTCTATCAAATTTAATGAGCATGACTGAAAAATGCAGGAGGTATTTTCAATACAGCAATGGTCTACACAGTTACCCCTCAGCAATCAGACTTTTCCATTACAGACAGTGGTCTATCTATAATGTATGGCCATATGTGTCTAACTTTCAGGTAGACATCCAAAATGTTAAAATAACCAGAAGTGAAATACAGCAATTGCTGCTTATACAGAGTAATTCTGACATGGGACTACAGGCTTCAGAGTTTCTAATCCTGAAGGACTGCAGAATGTGGACTGTAGTCTAACTGGCCCTTCTCTATTTCAGTTGAAAACATGTGCACATGGTATTGTCAGCATAAGACCTCTGCTACATAATTCAGTAGCCCTACAATTACAAACCCTTTTTCAGATCAAGTGAAGCTTTCCTTTAAAGTGTTAAATATAATCTGCATTTAAGGATTTAACATTAAGCATGAGATCATTATCATCACTTTTGGAGATATTTTGGACCACAACCAGATTTGTCCCAGGTATGGCATATTCCAAATCAATTCACAAGGTCCTCACCTGGTTTTGTGGTCCAAGACTTCTCTGAGGCTGGTGATATGAAGGTTTTGCTGGGACTTCTCTGAGTTGGAGGATTGTGTCATGGCTTTGTCCTCTGGTTAGGAAGACCCTAAATATGGCACTGCCTGTCCTGCTGCTGTGGATGTATCCTGGGCATCATCCTTATCAGAATCCCATGCTGTACGTGGGACAGCCTGAGGTCTGGGGGTGTGTCACCTCAGGCATACCAACCTAATCCAGCCTGTGAAGATTCCCAGTCCAGCTCACCCAACCTCCTTGCAGTAGCTGCAAAACCCTCCCACTGGAAAGATCCTCAAGGGATCAGAAATAATGGGTGGGGGGCTGGCAACTGGTAAATTCCCAAACAGCTAACAGCAAGGTTTTGGCTTCACTCACTGCTTATCATTTCCAAGTGGGCCAAGTGGCAAAACCAGGGTTGCAGATGATGCTCCAAGGAACTGCAACTCCAAATGCCAGCCAAATCCATTTAAGCACAACTTGCTGTACTAATTGGGATCACAAGCACAATGCAAAAGACAAGGCTTTGGCCAGCACTTGGAGCAGCCATTAAGCAGATAGAGGCATAGAGCTCTGTGCCTCGGTGCATGGAGAAAAGCATGTGATGTGAGGCTGTGTTGTATCTAGGAGCCTGAGGGACTTCAGGAGTGGAGCTCTGACTGCGATCCTATTCAGCTTACAGGGATTCGGCAAGGTGTGGGGGGGGGCATGTTGATCCAGGCCCTGACAGTTTCAACATTCCTGCTTTAAGAAAGAGAAAACTTTAGAAACAGAAATATGTGAAACATTTCAAGGTTATGGTCACCTGTGAATAAATGAACGCAGTGATAAGCAGACTTTCAGCTTGACAGATCTATTTTGTTTTCTTAGTAGAAACTTAAGATCAACCAGCCAGGGTCAGATGCAAAAGAGGTACTCATGGAATGAAAGAACAAGGCTCCTCTGAGCAAAATTTCTGTATGTAATTACAATCATTTTTCAGTACAATCTGAAATTAGAGTCCTTTCATACAGAAGTCCTCTCTTGATTTCTCCCAAGCTTTCTTCATTTCATCACCCTGCATGGAAGATCATTTGTTGTTGCTATTGTTAAGCAACTGAGACATGGCAAGTCTTGTTGATCCACTGCAATTTTCAGATCTACCTTCTGCCCTCTCCTGGATTACTGATACAGTTAACTATATTAATAATATATCTCAGTAGATGTCTGGTTTATTGGTAATTGAATGATAGCATAGAGGCTTTTCTGAACTATTTAGACTTCAATTTCTGAGGAAACTAAGTCAAGGAGTGTACTGTAAAGCAGTGGTTTTCAACATTTCCACAGTTGGGGACTGGTGAAATCAGGAAAACCACCTTGGGGACCACTGAGGCAGAAACAAAAAGCACCGTACACATAATACACTATTCTGTGCATTAGTTTCCAAACAGAAAAGAAAAGAAAAAGAAAGAGAGGAGAGGAGAGGAGAGGAAAGAATTATCCAAAACAACCAGAGACTGAGCAACAGAAATTGCCAACAAAGGAACAAAATCGAATGCAATCGAATACAACTGAAACTTCCAGAGAGCAACATTCAGTTCAGACTCAGCCAGTGCGAAATCTGCTGCCACCTCCCCATAAGAATGCTGGATAATTGTGGCTGCAGTGTTGCCTCCAAGAGGTGAAGTGCTGCATTGACATCGACACAAGAAATGACTTGCTTTAATAATGGAATACAACTAACCCCACCCACTCATACACACCAGCACAGATTGGCCAAGAAAGCACAACCAACACAAGTCTGCCTCAACATGTCTCCCACCACAACACAGTAGAAAAAAGCCCAGTCCTTGGGCCCTGCCCAGAAGTAGACCCGGTGCAGCATAGCTCCGGGCCAGCTCCCACCCAGCCATCTCTCTCCTTCCTGGCCTCTCTGGCAGCACTGGCGCACCCCTGTGAACACAATGCCAACTGAAGAAGAGGTGCTGGAGCATCGCCAGCCCCCGTGCCAGTCTTCAGCAAGTGGGATGCAGCCCCCCGGTGGACTGGCAGGAAATCTCCGACAGACTGGTGCCAGTCCGCAGACCGGCAGTTGAAAACCACTGCTGCAAAGCAATCAAAACTGATCCGTGGATGTGTTTCTGAGATGAATCATCTCAGAGCAGTCAAATATTAAACTGAATATTGAATGTAAACGTTTTGTATTGAAATACAGGACAACATCCAATTGTGTGCCTGCTGATGGAATGGCATCTGTCAGTCTAACAGATGCCTGGAGAATACACAGGGGCCTACAGGGATGAGAAGAATGAGAAGGGAATTCCCTGAGCAAGTGGAAGCCTACTCACACAGGACTGGGTAGACAGTCTAGTTCATCCATAGTTCAGAATGGTAGCAGTGGGACTAGACACTGACAGTCCAGAGTATGGCCTCTTCACTTGCAATCTTATCCTTGTCTCCCTTGAAGGACACTCTTGACTGGGCTGTTTACTGTCACTTGTCCCTGTGCTTAAAGGCAGCTTTAAAAGATGACTTCAGCTCTTGGTTTGAGTACTGTTGCTTGAAACAAAGAAGGAAAGACTGGTCTGATCTGCACATGCCTGGCAAGAATTTAAAAATAAACAAACCCAAAGCCAGCATTTGGCTGGTGTTCTCTGCCTGCCTGTTTCTCTTCTGCCTTTTACTAGCACATGCAGCAACCAAGCAGTTCAGCATTTCCCAAAGTCCTGCCCTGCCTGGTGCCTCAGAGAGTTAGCCCTGCTATGCTTGTGGTGAGCAGAAGGGAACAGAGCATGTGTAAAGCTCTTTTCTTTGTGTGCAGATCAACAACCCACTGACCAGTTGGATTGCTGATCAGGACTGTCACTCAGTCTTGTGTGTGCTCTCTCTTTCTTCCCTTCCTGCTCTGGAAGTGTATGGATTTAAATTGTTTGTGGGTGGCTGGAAGGGACACAGCAATGAGTTAGAGCTGTAAGAAACTTCCAATTTGGAGGTGAAACCATGACAAATTTTACTGGTTTGGCCATGGTGGATTTTGTTCCCTTTCCCAGTGCTGGTGTCAACATGATTTGGTTTTTTAAAAAATCAGGTCCCAAGGCTTACCTAAATGTGCAAATGGAGTTATAATTTCCTCTGTTAGTGGTCTTTTGCAAGCTCACCTATCTGCTCTGTATTCCTATTATAAATATCCTTGCCAGTTTTATCCTCAGACAATTTCATTTTGCCCAGCAAAGCCATAATTCCTATTGTCAAAGATCTTATCAATTTCATCCTCTGCTTTGGTGTTCCCACATCACTTGCCTTTCTATAGCTAAGTTGTTCTTCCAAGGTGCAACAGGTAAGCAGGTACAGGTCATTGCTATGTTCTGGAAAATGGGTTGCATGCCTCCTCCTTCTGTAATGGTTCAGTACAATAACAGTCTTTTTTGCCTGACCACTGGGGACAGCGGGTATTGGCAACCATAGTCAATCTTAGAGAGGTCCCAGCCTCCTCTAACCTTCTCTTCCATGGCTCCTGAATATAAGAAATGAGTTGCACAATCCATCACTAAATATGACTTTAGCAGCAAAAACTTCATTGAAAGCTTGGAAGAACATAAAAGCATCAAATAGCTTATTGAAACCCAACTGGACCTTTCAGGTCTCTTATCCTAGAAAGGGCATTTCAAAGTCATGAATTTATTTGCACTGTGCAAGCCAAGATGTTTAATGGATAAGAAAAGAAGAGCTTGCTGTCAGAAGGTTCACTGAGTGATGGTGTCTCAGTAAATAATGCACTGGCAGTACTTAAATGGAAAACAAAAATGGATCCTGAAGTCTGCCAAATATAGCTAATTCATTAAGCACATTCATAGTGATACATGTCACTTGCAGAGATGCAGAGCTAGAATGAGTAGCTCTCAGTCAGATGCAAAATGTGCCATTTATTTTTAAAATCAGGTGATTAATTTTCAAAACAGTGACTTATTTGAATGTCAGCCTAATACCATGCAAAAAGCTCTTTCCAGGTAAAAGAGAAAAACAAAGTGAAGGAGAAAAAAATACAAATAATGAGCAAGGAGGAGACAACAATAAAAGATACTCCTTCTCCCCCAAAAGAGTATGCTAAAATAGAAGCAAGGAAGGCAAGGACATGCTGTTTTACTTTTTAGTTTCCTTTTCGCTCTTTTAATTGTGGAAAATATTAGCTGCTAGCCATGCTCCTGAAGTACGTTTTGCTGAAGACAGATAGCTGCTCTCGCTGGGTCTTCAATAAGCAGAAGCTGCAACGAAGCAGAGTTCATTAGGAGCTCCGCCAACCTTACTTCATTTGATCTAAATAGGGATTTATAGCATCAGGAAAATGTGGATGAATTGCCCTAAGCACTTTTCTAGCTCTTCTGTGCATTTGTTTCATAGCATGCTGTCTCTTCTGGAACCTCCCAGGGAGAGAGAGAAAAATACTTGTATAAGAATGAGAAAATAACAACCAGAAGAGTAAAATTTGTGGAGCTTGTTGGACAGACTGATTTGAAAATGAGGAAGGAAGACAAATATGTTTTCAGCAGTGGGAAAAAATATTTCCAGTGAATGTGAAGTAACAGTAATAGGCTTTTTTCCCTTGTGCTTCCTGGGAAGACTGATGGCTTGTGGAATGGGGAATGGAGTCAGTATCCTTGTGAGAAAAATTGTTGAAAATTCCTATCCAATGTGCCAGTTTGGTCCACTCATCATTTCCTAACCCTTATCACAGGTTCATTCCTGAACCAAATATGGCACCGTCTTAACATACATATCCCATGTAGTTCTTACCTTACTTTTGGAAATGCCATTGATATAGGCAAATACATACTAGATTATGCATGTCTATTCAGTAGCAAGTCCTACTGAGTCCAATGAGACTTAGGGCACAAATGCCAATGCACTCCTGAATTCAGAAGCTTACAGTTATCCTAAGCAAAGCAGGAGTAATGGAAGGGCAGTTTTTGATTCTCCGTCTTGCCCTGGGTTTTTTTGACGATCCAGCAGAGTGCTTTGGTGCAGGACAGAAGAATGCTGAAGAAGCACCAGGATAGAACAAGCATCATAACCTGGCTTTTCCAGTCTCTTCAGCTCCTCACCCACCTCTCCAAGGTCACCCCCTGTTCAAGGTCACTTTCCTGACTTCAGAGAGTGGTTAAGGTGGTTCTTTCCATGCTGGATGTGAAAGGATGGGAGGATTGTTCTCTGATTCCCAGCTCCAAGGTGGGGAAACTATCTCTGACCTCAGATTTGGGACTCCAAGCTAGCTGGATCCCTGGACACTGTGTAGGGGCCATAGAATTGTTCCCTTATAGGTGTGGGAGTATATAGGGATGCAGCTAAGATTATTCCAGCCCTCTCATGTTCATGACATCTGCATTATAAGGAAATTATAATTGTAATAATTATAAAATGTCAATCTGAATTGAATGCTTGTCCTTCCTTACTGTGAAATGTACAGGGCATGATTTCTTCTTGTTGTTCTCATTTGTCATGGCCATGAATATATATTTTTTTAAAATTGTGCCTACTTTGGATCTCTTGAGATCTTAGGCTAAATTATTCTGTGGTAACTGATGTGAATATGTAGTTTTGTAAGAGGTGGGTTCACATTCTGACTGGACAGCTTGCCTTACAGTCTTGTGCCAGTCTGATCATGGTACAATTCTCTGTGCTCAAGTCGTAAATTCTTTGGTCTATATACACTGTCACACAAGCAGATTTCTATTAACACAAAGGACTTTCCTGTTCTTGCCTACCCTGCTTGCATTTTCTCATGAGCTTTTCAACTCTGCTTTGGGACCCCTGTCCCTCCAGAGCAGAGCTGGGCATGATACACGGAGGAAAACCATTTCTCCTGACTGGCATCGCTCCATCATTGGAGAGGCAGAGCTGGATTTCACCCTATAAATCTAGTCCCAGATCTCCGAACCTTTAGCTTGAACCTTGCACTGCGTGATAGAGAAGCAGAATGCCATCACATTCACGTATCGTTGGCCTAGCTTGTGGATTTTAAAGGAGGGAAGCAGCATCAAGATTCCCAACCGCTAGAGCATTGCATTAGGTTTTCCTTGCTGGTGTTTGTGTGATTCTTCTTGTTATCAGTTCTTTCACTATTACTGTCTTGTGAGGAAGGAAAATCCAGGTGGAACCTTTTGCCCAACTTGTCAGGACTTTTTTAAAAAAGAAAAGCCAGCAGGTTTTAATTGTATAAGAATAATTAGTGATTTTTAATTTATTGGCTCCTTAGGGAAATCATAGAGAAAGATAAGCTGTATTTTCATTTCATTTTTAGCATTCTTGGAGCCATTAATATTGGAAAGATCTTTTACATAGAAAATGATGCCTACTGTGGAGAAAGTGAATAGAGGGTTGTTGTTTTTTTCTCTTCCTCTGATAATACCAGCACCCTAAGTCATCTCCTGTAGCTGAATGCTGAGTGCTTCAGGACCAGTAAAAAGAACTGCTTCACACTATAGATCATTACCATGATGTCTGGCAAATGTGCAAGGCTTTTTTTCCAGTCCTGTCTCCATTATAAACAATCTAAACGTGATACATCTTTTGGAGCTGGTCACATACTTATGCTTAGGATTCAATTTTCCTGAAGCCTGACTAATGAGCTGGACTGTATGAAGGAAATACTGCAGCAACAACCTCACTGGGAATCACTAGGGAAGGGGAAAGTGAAAGACTTTCCATTCCCCAGTGATTCCCGGAAATCTCTATTTCTCCCTTGCTTCTAGCCATGGGAAAACAGCAGTCTCAGAACCTAGATCCCTGGAGGTTAGGAAGGGCTTTAAGCTCTCCCTTCTCCTAACGATCCTCTGTGCAATTAGTCTCCTGGCACTGATATGTGCAACATCTCCTATCCTATCTAGCTGATCAGCTGTGCTTAAGGGGAAAGTGAACATGCCCCTGCCAACTTGGCAGGCTGCACTGGGAGTAGCCAAGGGCTGCACACAGCCTGGAGGTTGTGAGCTCCTGCCCACTGCTAAAGGAAGCCCACTGCTGGATTCCAGTACTCTTCTTCTTATCAGGTTCTTGCATTAAATCAAGGAAAGTTGTTCCACTCACAGAAGGTGCCTTCTGTTCACAGAAGGGCAGCACTGAATCCAAAATGGATTCAAAATGGAATTCATACTGCCAACCAGTAGTTAGCGCCATCATTTACAATTTGGGGCAAGTACTTTCATGGTGAAAATAAACTATTCCATGTAAGATATTTGTTAAACTACTGGTAGTTCTTGTTCCATGCAAAACCACCTATTAAAGAAAGCAGAAGTGGTGCTCGAAGGTTGTTTTTATTGCAGTGCCAGGAGTGCACATGGTACTTTACAGAATTTTCAGGAGAACTAAATACCCTTCCACAATATATATATAAAGGTAGTTTACCATCTAAAATCAAGAGTAGGGAAGAAGACAAAGGGAGAAGGAAAAATGAGGGCAGCAATGAATGTGAACAAATAGATTTAACTGCAATTTTTTGAAAGTACTTTAAAAAGATGGCATTTGCTTTAAAACTTTGCACTCTGACAGCATGTCAAGTATTATATAGTACCAAGGATATGTGAAGTTCCATAGGCTAATAGTTCTTTTTCATAATGCTATTTTATGTCCTGGACATTTTAAAACCATCAAAAGAAAGAAACCTATAAACATTGGTGCAGTCAGATTTTCCAGCTAGTTAAATTACAAAAAACACAACACTTTTTTTTCTTCAGTATGACCTTTTGAAGAACAGTATTCAGATTTTCTCATGAATTCTATTGCTTCAGACTTTACAGCAGATATAAGTTCAGGTAGTTTGCTTTACAAAACATAAGCTTGTATTTATTCAAGATGTGAATCACAACAGAGGCGTCAGTTTTCAGAAATCTGTTGCAGTAAGCACATTAAGGATAATTGCTCAGTGTGGCTACACATTTTACTTCCAGAATAATATGAACATTTTAAAATCCAAATTGGCTCTTACTGTGCCATTACACTATTTTTTCTTTCTGCATTGCTAGGGCAGAAAGCAAATTCTAACATTTGGGAAAAGATAATAGAAAATCAAGGCTTATAGTTCGTACCAAGGCAAGCTTTATCATGCTTTTTCAACATTTGCACCAAACCATCTGAAATGCCTAGGCAAAGATGTTCAGATATGTTAAAAGGAATGGGAAAGCTAAGCACTTGGGATGTAATTGGCAGGGCAATTAAACAAAACCAATTAGGTTATGGTTATTCTCGATGCTCGTACACATCAAGCACAGAAAATAATACACCGAGGTTGTGCTGCAGGCAAGTACAAGGCAAGACCAAAGACAGATTTAATCCAGAATCCTGTATTTCACAGTAACTCACTAGATGTCTCTTGAGAAGCCAAAACCAGGGCATAAGGGAAATAGCTCTTTCATGATCTTGTTTCCCAGTAACTGATATTTAAAAGCATGCTGCTTCTGCTTCTGATCCAGGAAGAAGCATATAGCCTTCTTCATGACTGGTAGCCGTGAAGAACTTTAACCTCCATTAATTTGTCTAATCTACTTTTAAAGTACCCAGCTAGAGGCACCGGCAGGTTCCAGACGTCCCCTGAACTGTCCTAGCCACACCACCAACCCATGTTTTCTCCTATGCCTTGCACATGGTTTCCAAGTTCCATTTTTTCCTTTCCCCAAATTTGTTACACAGATTGCTGTCTTTGCTGCCCCGAACACTTAGCAACCACCTTTTTAACAGTTTTGAAAAAGGGCTGCTAACAAGCAGCAGGAGAGCAAGTGACAAGACATCAGTTACTGGTCAGGGAAAGGAGCAGACCCCCTTTTTTTCCTTTTCCAAAATGTTTTACACATACAGTTTAGAGTACCATTTGCTGCACATGCCCAGCACACCAGAAAGGAAGGGAGGGAGGGAGGGAGGAAGGAAGGAAGGGAGGAAAGAGGGAGGGATCTGTTTATCGCCTTCATGATGCCTAGTTTGTAATGGCACCCCACCTGTGGAATCACTTCCATTAGAGATCTACCAGGTGTCGTCTCTTTTAGACATGAACTGAAAACATTTATTTTTCTTTATTATTTTGGTGAGTAAGTTGGTTGGTTTTAATGGTTTCCACACTGGTTTTATTGCTACTACTGTCATGCTGTGAAATTTAGTTGCTAGACAATTTTATTTTATTTCATTTTTGATGTTATTCTATTTCATTTTAACAAGGTTTTAAATTGTTTTATTAATTGAATGTTTAACTTCTATTGCCCCTTTTATTGTTATATTTTATAATAAGTTTTATTATGTATTTTAATGTATTTTTAATTGAATTGTTTTATCATCTGCCAAATAATGTAGTGCAAGCCACCCAGAGAGCCTTATGTCTGAGGGGTGCAACATACAAGCACAATAAATAAATAAATAAATGCATCTCATTACAGAGCTTCATTGGAGGCAGAACTAACCAGACTAAAGGTCAGTAATTTCCTATTTGAGCTTCAGTCTGCTTTTCAACTTTTTGGGGCAACTGACAGAAAACTCTGACAGAACACCCTTCCAGTCCCAGCACCAGTCAGAAATTTCCATCATGCTGATTGGTTTCTGCCTTGCTTCCCAAGGAACCTGACCCTTGTTCAAGATCAGATGTATAGCAGATCCCCACAACCCATTCAAGTATCATCAGAACCCATGGACTGAGTCAGTGCATGGGCAGAACAATCTTATGGCCCACAAAAAACATCTAGAGAGCCATTGAACTTTTCGGATCTGGTCCAAGATTCAGTATTAGAAATGAGATCTGAAGGTCTGTACTTCCCTCCCTATTGACTTTCACTACCAGTGCAGAAAGATCTGTGCTGGCTTTTTCTTCAAGGTTGTAAGAAGGACTTTGAAGAGGGGGTTAGGGAGTGTTCTGGGGGTTGAGGAGTAGAAGAGACTGGTGCTGCCATATATGATATATATATGGAGTCCCTCAGCGTCCTTTCCTTCCTTCCAAAGCACTACAGTTAGAGGGCCAAACCCAACCATCAACCTGCTTTGCAGGGTGGAAGAAGCATGGAAATAACGTTTGCTCCCACCCCCATGGTCCTTCTGTTCTGCACAGGCTGCCTGTGATACTCTGAGTTCAGAGGGGCAGCCGCATCGGACTGAACCTTAAGCCAGAAACTGAGACCAAGAGACAAAGACTGAGCCTGAGCCTAAGACAGTTTTCCCAAATGACCCAAGTAGTGCTAGAAGCACATGCTGTAGCCTCCCCCAGTGCCAGAATATGTCACCTAGAGATTGGAGCAACACAGGCCCTTGTGACATCTGGATGATTAAAGTGTACAGTGTATAAATATGTAATTGGATTTCATATCTCTGTTTGGTACCACAGCATAAGGAAAGGGGTTGATCCTTTCCCCTATACCCTTTTATGACAAAAAGTCTCCCCTCCCTTGTTGCCATTCAACCCAGAAGGGAATCTACTATGGCTTTGAACAGCACTTTACCTTCTAGGAAAGTAACAGCTTTGGGGGAGATTATTTTCATTTGAAAAATCACATGGAGGTAGGGTTTCGATACGTGTCTTCTCTCTCATGCTGTAGTCCCAGTCTGGGCCCTTTGGGTTGCTTAAAAAGAAAAGAAAGGGAAAAAGATGTAAAATGCCAGAAACCATTTAGATCATTGTCTAGACTGACCCTCACACTATCTGCATAGTGTGGGGAACAGCCCATCTCTAGTGACTTTCATACTGCGAATGGGTCTGGTGCCATGCTACTACGCAATGTAAGATGAGAACAAGGCTTCTGTAATATGGTTGAAAAAAGGAAAATCAGGCAGTGAGGAGTAATTCGTTTCTTTGAGTCCACCCTTCTTGGAATACAATCATTTGTATTCAGCTGTTCATCATATTACCATTTTTTCCCTAGATTCTGCAGCCAGCTATATCTGAGCAAGTTTCCATTCTACCAACCAAACTTTTCTGTTTCAAAAAGCCTACACATATGGTGTTTATAAGATAGGTTTGCTTGCCTTCATATGATTTCACTTTATTCTGGACTTCCTGCAGGGCATGTATTCTTTCTTTTCAATTTCTAAAGATAATTTAATAATGTTCCCTTTTCAAACAATGAACAATTTATTGCTTAAATGTCAAAGAATTGCCAAGCTGATTGAAAGGCGGACATGAGGCTTAGCTTGGAAGACAGGTCTGCAACCTTTTTCTTTAGGAGCATAACCTGCTTGCTTGCTTGCTTTTTTAATATACATGACACCCATGGGGTCCACATGAATTAATCTAGATGGATATTTATGTATTTAATGGAATTCTTTGCATTGTTCCAGGGACTGAACACAATAAGACAGATATATCTTTCTATATGATTATAACATACTAGGCTGAATATGATGTACAAAATAAAATCACATATAAATAGAAAATTCAAATTAAAATCAGATAAAACCCTAAAATGTAAGGCAATTACAAGCAGCCATAAAAGCAATACCAAAAGTAACAAAATCCAGATTTCCAAAATAAAACTGAAACCTGAAGGAGGAAAGAGTGAGGGCTTGGTGGAACTTCCTCCTTCAGGTGCAAAATCCACAATAGTGTCAACATAGAAAATACCACCCCCTGTGCCTGAGTGATCTGCCTTCCTTACAAAGCACCCCATAGATCATGTCCCCAGACAGTGGAGTATATGAAACAAAGTTTCAGTCCGAGACAGCATGCCCAGTGGAATGTGGACACTTGTAGTCTAAACCATCTGGAGGATACCAGATTGGGTAGGGCAGATATAAAATAACTACTTTATATAAAATGACAATGTTTCACATTCAAATCATGTCTGGAGGGAAAGAACCTTTGGAAAAGACTTCAACCCTTCATCTGAGAGCTAATCTTATATAGCATGACCTGTGATTTTGGCTTGTTCATTCCTGTCTGGCTGTTCTATTTCATTCAGAAGAATATGGAACTGTTATTAAAGAAACAGCTCCATTCCTAACAAACTATCAACAAGGAGACTTGTACATGAATTCTGGGATTTTCTGTCTTTGTGGAACAGAGCATAATGTAGCAAGAATAAAAATTGTCCTAAAATTGGACAAACTGTTTTAAAAATGTAAGATTAACAAGAACAACAACAAACTAGCAGATATCAGCACCACTCTGATGACATTGCTGAATTAAATTTAAAAAGTAAAAGAGGGGCAGGGGGGAACCAAGAATGATTTGAGTGAACAGATGGTGTGTGTGTGTTTAAAAAATATCATGGAAATATAGCATTTTATATCAAAGAAAGTGCCAACAAGGCAAGGTTGCGCATTGAGATCTGTTCTAATAGTGTTCTTTAGATAACTAAAAGTCATCAAAAGATGCAGCACATTCTTGGAGACGTGAATAAAGCATGTAATATGTTTACAGTAATTGAATTATGAATTGATGAGGAAAACACAATAGTAGAAGTCTCATTTATTGGAACAATGCTAACAGTAATGGCAGGGATACTGATGCAGCTCAGCTGAAGATGTGTACTGATCCAGCCTGAAAATGCATCCAAATTAATGTACTATTTCAGACAGTCTGTTAAATATAAATTTTCACATAACTTAAACACACTACTCTTTCTCATAGGCCCAATTGACTGGAAGAGGTAATGAAGTTGCAACCAAATTCTGGGGGGAGGAGGAGGAAATTAGTGGCTTCTTTTGGGTGGGCTGGGGCACAGACAACCAAGTCAAACCTATTCTGGGCTTTGGAGCAGATCCAGCAAATCTCTGTTCTACAATACAGGAGCTGCTGCGTAGTTTACTGTGCTTAGATACATGGAGTTGTACCCAATCTTAGTTGTACTCTTATACACCCCCAGACAACTTAGCTATTAGGAAGTATAGAAATAAAATAATAAATAAATGATACTTCAGATGGGCCTGTTGAAATGAATGGGACTTAAGTGAGGCTAACGTGGGATACAGGACATTGGGTGCAACCCCATTGACAGCTTTACCTGCTGTTTAAATATTTTATCTGATGAAGTGCACTATAGTCCATGAAAGCTTATACCATAATAAATCTGTTAGACTTAAGATGCCACAAGACTCTTTGCTGCTTTATATAAATGTACTGTGCAGTTAGCACTGTGTTAGATTGCTCGATCTGTTTATTTTCTGCCATTCATTGTGAGGAGGAATAGAAGGAATTGCATTTGAAAGTTGTGGAAAGTGGTGATAATACTGAAGAAAGGTCTCTGTGTGAAAGACTTTAATGCATTCCTGAACGAAAGGTAGCTGAGGAGTGTGTGTGAGCTCTGAATTTTACAACGGTTGTTTTGTTCTGTGTTTTGCATCCTCTTCCCCACCAACGCCGCCACCACCACCACTGCTTCTATTCCCGGAAAAGTCTCTGGAGTGCTGAAGCCATGGATTCTTCCCTTGGGCTTTCCAGTGCTGCTTCCTGCTGAGTGCCAGAAAACCAAAATAGGAATTTTAGTTGTTGCCAGTCCTCTACTTTTGCTAACTTTGTTAACAACGGCAAAATGAACACCACAGTGAACTTTTAGGCACTCACCCAGAAGCAGCAGCCGCTTTGGAGGCAGTCCCTATTGTGCCAAGCCATGCTGTCTGCTCAGTGCCTTCAGGGCTCTGGCTTGTGCGCATTGTATCGTCTGTGAGCCCTGGGACAGAGGGCTCCACGCTTGTGGTGGCCTTCACAACACGGGCATGGCCTTGTGAGGGGTGCAGAATCATCGATTGCAGCACGAGCTGGAGAGGAGCCGGCCAATGGTCTCCTGCAGGTTTGAGACCTTGGCTACTACCTCCCTTTGCCAGATGCCTCCCAGACTATGCAGTACAGGGACTGCATTTTCCACAAGGAACATGTAGATGGTTCTATGCATGTTGCAGTGGCTTCAGGTAGCCCCTGTGGGGCAACCCCATTTTCTTTTATTTCTTTTTACAGATGCGGTCCTCACACAGATATGAATGGATATGAACAAACAAAAAGTGGCTGGATTATCTGGTAGGCATGCGTCATGATAAGCATTACTAACCTTTTCATTCCTATGTTATTTGCTCAGGATCAATACTGACCCTAAAGGTATATTCAAATTCCCCAAATTAGTCCTTGTGGGCAAATTGAGTATCATGCTACACTTTAGGAAATTGAAGGTCTGTATGTGAGAGAGAGCACAACATTGGGAGCCATACTTAAAAGCACATGCACTTCAATGTATCATTATCTCTCACCTTCATAATACTGTTTTATCTTCAAAAAGCCACATAATTTACTATCTCTTGACAACATCAATCCAAGAACTTGCCAGAATTTTGTTCCATCACTGAGTAAATGAACATGGCAAGGTTACGGATTGGTAGATGTACAGAAGTTGGCCACTTCTTAAATGTGTGCCAAAGCACAGTAATATTTCAGCTCTACACTATGGTGACTATGGGTGACTTTGGAGTATTTTGCAATTGTTGTTACTCCAGCTTAACCCACCACCCCAGTTACTGATTTGTTCTGTTGCCATGGTGTAAAAACTGATCCATCCATGCACTGATGCAGTGTCTGGAACTTCTTTATTCCTCACTTAATATGTTTCCACAATCTTAAAAAGGGTTATTGATAATGCTGCTATTTCAAAAAGGTCAATAAAACATTTTGCCCTCTTTCTGCAATTTACATTTCTTCAGAAAAGAATCTTTGGCTCTAGAAGCTTGTGTTTGTTTTAAGCATGACAAATTCATGATTGTGTTGTTTTTAAGCAGTGATGCATAAATTTTAAATTACTGGAGTTCACAATGGTAACCCCTAGTGCTACAGCACAAGAGAAATCTGTAAACTAGGAGATTAACCTCCAAACATCATCTTGCTGTTCACCTTGTGACCAATTCCTGTTCATTGCTCACTTTGCATGAATGGGAGATTTGCACAATCCAATGGAGGAGTTACAGAACCCTAGAAGCATAGAATAATAGAATTGGAATGGGCCAGATGGCCATCAGGTCCAACCCCCTGCTCAGTACAGGACTCCATGTTATACCATCCCTTTTTGATGGCTGTCCAGTTGTATCTTGAATGCCTCTAGTGTGGGAGAGCCCACAACCTCCCTTGGTCATTTATTCCATTGTTGTACTGCTCTAACAGTCAGGAAATTTCCCCTGATTTCTAGCTGGAATCTTACTTTCTGGAACTGGAGCCCATTACTCTGTATCTTGCACTCTGGGATGATTGAGAAGAGGTCCTGTCCTTCCTCTTTGCATGCACATATTCCTGGCCTCTCTGGTGCAAATAATATAAAAGCAAACTAATACTCTGATTACAAAGAGAAAGCCAGTGTGATGTAGTGCAACAGCATGGATCTAGAACTCAGCCAATCTACATTCTAGTCCCTGCTCAGCCATGGAGCCAACTGGGTGTCTTTGAGCCAGTCTCTGCCCAACCTACCTCACAGGGTCGTTGTGAGGATAAGACTGAGAGCAGGAGGCAGAGGAAGCTGTAAACTGCTTAGCGTTCTTTAAAAAAGAAAAGACATGGTAGAAATCAAATAATAAATAAATAAATAAATTTATGGGGATGATCCTATATAATAAAAAAATCAATTAAATTAAAAATAAACCCACAGAATACTCCAGGCAGCATGCTCTGAGTCATAGGACTACTTTCTGTCTAAACATGTGTAGGATAATGCTTATGTTTATGGGTCATGCCTGAGAGTAAGCCCCATGGATCTTACTGCAGCTTGCTTCTGACGGCATAAAGCGTATCTGCAGAAAGCACCTGCCAGATGGGGCATGGCTTTTCTCAACACCCATTTTTTTCTTCACTGGGAGGTGCTGAAGGGCATTGCCCATTTGGCGCTGATTCGATGCAGGTTCAGGTGCCAGGCCCTATGGTGGGGGCAAGGACAATTATTATAAGAACGTACTGTTTTATTAGCTTTATCAATGTGCTATTATCTTGTATTTTATTGTAAACCACCCAGAGAGCCCTGGGAACAGAGGTAATAAAAGAAGGAAAGAGGAAATAAAAGGGAAGAAATATATTTAAATCCTGCCTAGCTGTTTCCCTCATTTTGGGTATTTCCAGACTAGTTATTTATTATGCTTTAGAGCTGCCTCTTTCACAGGATTTTATTGGAGTGGTGATGTCCAGACGGCATCCTGTGTTTTCCCACCAATTCTTCCATCTTTTTTCTTACAATAAAAGAAACTTCATTAAGGGAGAAAAGATGAAAAAGTTGCATATTGCCTTCAAATTTGCAATGGAGGGAGTCTTCCATCTGGAAGTCCCCTTCCTATGCTACTCTTCCACAAATAAGAAGAAGTGCATGGCAAGGAGGACCAGCCAGCCACTTCGGCACTCTGGTTGCTCTTGCTTCTGCTCTGAAACAGCTGTGGAGCATCCACTGCATCACAACTTCTTAGCCTGTGAAGTCATCTATGGTCTATTCACAAACCTTACCCATCAGCCTTCCCCAGCCATGTGCCTTCCAGACACATTTGAACTTCAACACCCAGAATTCCCAATAAAGGCCATGCTGAATGGGAATTTTGGGAGTTGCAGTCCAAATGCCTCTGACAGCCACCAGTTTGGGGAAGGCTGATTTACATGGTACTGCAATTTAAGTGATATTATTACAGTCTTTTGGATTTTGCTTTAAAAAAAAAGAATGCTGCAAATATTTCCCATTACGAGGTTAGATTTGGAACCACATTATTATGGGGTGGAGCAAAACTCCCCTCTTAGATTTTTGTTCTTTTCCTTTCAGTTTCTACCCAGTGTATTCTAGAACTAGGCAGCCAACCTGCAATAAAAAGAGTGGGAGTTTTATTTATACATTAAAAGCCTTTCCTATAGAAAACACATCTAAGTTCAAGTAAATAGTAAAGACCCTTCAGAAACCTTCAGACATTTGCATCTTTTAAAATATATAAATAATGGCAGGGAATATTTTTTTTAAGTGGAAGTTCTGAAAACCATAGACCAAACCAAACCTGAAAACCAAAAGCAAGCAAGATGATCTTCCCTTTAAAAGGCAATTCTAGCCATGAGACTCCATAACTTGGAGAAATACCCTCCCATTCAATGCCATCCACTAACAGAGTTCAACACAAGGTCAGTGTGCGGAAACTTTGATAGGGTTGGTACTTTCACCAGCTTTAAAGACGTGGTAGCAAAAAGGAAAATTTTACCACATTTTATTCTGCAAAAACATGTAGGAAGTGTTCTCACTTGTTAAGTTGGTTGCCTGGATGAGTCCAAAGTTGAATTTAATGTCATTTTTAAAGGCAAGGCTTATTGAAGAAATGACATTGGGAGGCTTGCTGCTTGTTGCAATCCCATAAAGTCCACAATGGCTTCATTCCTTGTACCATTTGTGAAAAACATCAACTTTAGAAAGGAAGAACAAAAATCCAGTCACAAGAGAAACAGCTTGGTAAAGGAAAAGGAGCAACAAAGGGCTTTGCCTAATGGTTTCAAAACTCTGAAACAGTTCCAGAGCAGTGAAAAAAGAAGCCTCAAAATCTTAGTTCTAAGCCAATACAGTACTTTTTTTTTCCAAATGGTTCACACATCTGCAGATCCAATTACGTGCATATTGTTCTTTTAGGATGCAATTTTGTTTTATTGCCAACAGAAACTGAAAAGCTATTTCAGCTTGGTCTGTGTCAGGAAAATATGGTATCTGAACTCCATTGGCCTACAGAATGGAGGTGTTTATTCCAAGCTATCCTGAAACAGCCTAGTTTAAAAATGAAAACTATATTGAATTATAATGCATGCCTTTCCTTTCCTTTCCTTTCCTTTCCTTTCCTTTCCTTTCCTATTTGAACCATTTGATGAAACCAGGTTTATTTATTTTTGGTTGTGGGAGAAATACTAACAATAAGTTGTTCGGTAATTGTTCAGGTACAGCATGCCCTTTGAATCATCATACGATTGGGGTCCA
This sequence comes from Varanus komodoensis, assembly GCF_004798865.1. Lineage (NCBI taxonomy): Eukaryota > Metazoa > Chordata > Lepidosauria > Squamata > Varanidae > Varanus > Varanus komodoensis. The sequence goes on from NW_025335438.1 coordinate 4,737,697, forward strand.
TTGGGTACTTAAACCAAAATGACTGGAAGAAAATGAAGGAAATTGGGGGAGGGGTAATGTTTCTAAAGAAATATTTTATTTATTTATTTATTTATTTTTCTTTTTATATCTTGCCTTTTTCCTACAAGGCAGTTTACATCTCCTCCTCCATCTTATCCCCACAACAACAACAACCCTGTGAGGTAGGTTGGGCTGAGAGTCTGTGACTGGCCCAAAGTCACCCAGTTGGCTCCATGGCTGAGCGAGGACTAGAACCCAGGTTGTCTGAGCCCCAGTTCCATGCTCTTAACCACTACACCACACTGGCTCTCCAAAATATGGAGCAAAAAGCAAAGCAAAAAATCTGTGAAGTTAAAGAAGTGAAGGACATCATAAATAAGGTAATGTAAGAAATTATTAGCATAAATAAATGAATTCAGTTATTATACAGAACCATAAATTTGCTGGTTTGAGATAAAAGTTAAGGATATCCCATATTAACTCATGCTTCAACAGTGGAGGAAATTGGAAGCAAAGGTGATGCTTTAACAGACATGCCCTTTGACTAGGAATGAAAACAATTTACATTCATGGTTCAATTCACAAGAAGATGCCCTAGCAACACATTAAGCTAAGGCTCAGATACTTCATAAGTCAACAGAGGACTATGCCAAGCTGGGACATCTGTGCTGTTCCTGGGCACTCCACCTCCCTATCTAGATTTGTTCCAGAAAAACCACTAAAATATGTTGGTGTATGAATGGCACAACTTCATTACCAATCATGGGATACCACAGTCTTGAGGCAGTAGATGTGTAGCTTCAGAAATTCCTATTCATGTCTTTGAATGAATTGATGTGGACCTCTAGCTGATGAGTGGGTGAAGTTCCCAGCTGCATAGAGGACTCTAGGTGCGTTCAGCTGAATTTCCAATACATATAAGCCAAATTCTCCCCATTGAACATTTTTGGCATGAAAAAAAGTGTGTGAGGGAAGCCAAAAATTTCCTTAAGTCTCCCAAAAGCTTATATTTACTGTTTTGGCTTCAGTTAGCTGCTGTTCAATCAGCCACAACTTCCACATTATTTGTTATCCAAAAAATAGCTCTTCTTACATATATGTGTATAGTTTTGTGAAGTGATTGTATTGATAATGATAATCTCAAATGAAAAATATATCTTCTGTGTGGTAACAGTGACATTTCCATACAGCAAGTCACATTTGGTTACATGATGAAGATCTCAAGGTCAAACAAAGCCAATTTGGAGTGAAGGCTTGGCTTCTTGTATTGTCTTTGCTCGAACTAATTCTGTTTAATAGGGAGATTTGGCTGAATGATGATAATGAAAATACCACTGTAAATAAGAAGTACTATTTTTCAAAAAAATGCAATCTAACTGACACTGCAACCTGCACCGGCCCCAAAGGGGCTCAAAATAGAAAACTGCTACCACCACCAGGAGAGTAGGGATAGTGAGTGGGGGAAGGTCAAGAAGTATGGGTAGTCTGTGACAAAAGTTCTGCTTAATATTCTTTGAAAAGTGGGCATACTTTTCAAGAAGATAATATGTTCACCTGCTGCCCTGGTTTAAGCTCAGCGTTAATCTCTAGCTCTATAGTACAACTGGAATGAAGCTGAAAATCAGTTATCAGGAATTCTTCATTTTTCATTTATTCCCTTTCCTGCACTGAAGAAATAAGATTATTTCAGGAACTTGAAATCTCTGCAATAAAGCAGTTTTAGGAAGTGGGAGGGGATTATTAAAATTTCCTGACTGGACCAGCCTTAATGTTTTTGTAGTCCCACATCTTGTTGCAAACAGCAGCTCACCAGCTGCCCCTGCGATGCTCATAAGCAAGTGGGAAGAGGTACTCTTTATACTTTGCTTCTTGCATCTGGTAATCGTAGGTTCTGTAGACTTTCCTCTCATTCATCAGATTGAACTATGTATTTCAGCAGGTAAACTCACATCCTGTTCACAATTCATGAAATCAGTGTTCAACTTAATTGAAAATGCAGCATGCACAGTAATAGCTGCAGCAACCTATTGACCCAAAGCAGAGGCTAGGGAGGCATAGGATTCTTCAGTCCCCGATCCAAGGATGGAAAGGAGTTATATTATCTTGAGCTAGGTGTGCAAACCTATTTCCCTCTTTGATTCCCTTGCAGCTGGCTGGAAAGAACCACAGCCCTGCTTCTCCAAGATCTCTTACTACATTTAGAAGGTGTAAAATAACTTTCCAAGGAGTGGGGACGGAGGACAACTGGAGCCACTAGAACAGTGATGGTGAACCTTTTAGAGACCAAATGTGCAAACTGCAACCCAAAACCCACTTATTTATCGCAAAGTGCCAACACTGCAATAAAACCTGAAAACTGAGATTTTAGTTTAGAAAAAACAGCTCATAGTCAGTCTGAGCAAATATATATATACTTGGCAGTGCACTGACCGGCCATGCGAAAGCTCGGATGAGTCGCGGCGAATGAGTCGCGGCATGTGATGTCATTGCCTGGCACTGCTACTCCTTTCCAAGCATGCGCATGGCCCCTATGTGTGCTGTTGCCCAGCTGCTGGGGCGATGCTGGGGCGACTTGGCTTGCATGCCGACAGAGAGGGCTCTGCGTGCCTGCTGTGGCACACATGCCATAGGTTCGCCACCACTGCACTAGAATATGAGGTGTTGTGATGACACTCCACCTCCTTTCCTCCTTGTTTGAAGCACCTCAGCTAGATGGGCAAAACCAGCTTTTTAGAGTGCAAAAGGAGCAAGGAGCAAGGAGGTGAAGACTGTCTCTGCATTCCTCCCACCCAGAGCATGCCCATAATCCTTTGAGTTCAGGTGTTCCCACTGGATAACATACTAATATGTGCTGAGCAACAAACCCTTAACTAGAGAGGGAGGATGAATGTAGGCTGAAGTAGGCTGAGATACACAAAATGGTATGGACGAAGTGAACAGTCAAAGTGAAGGCAAGTTTTCTAGGCTGCAAATCAGGACAGAGCAGAGAACAAGGCCAGGACAAGACTTTTCAACACAGAGATGAACTTGTACAAATAGAGTTAGATGTTCTTCCAAGGAACGACCAATCAATGCATGACAGATAGAGCAGCTGCTGACAGATCTCTATAGGGAAAAGTAAAGCAACAGATCAAATACCATGACTTTGATAGTAGACTGATGACTGTGTTTTACAGTTTGTATAGGTAATCAAATGGACAGCAATTCAGATATATGTCTATTGCCACTAACAGCAGATGCATCTCAGTAAGCTATAAAAAGTAAGTGCAACATTTTAAATAAGCTTTTTCTTCATGTCCAAAACATTTGATAGATAGACCAACAAAGCACAAAGAGAGAGAGAGAGAGAGAGAGAGTTCAGCCACTCAAAAAAAATATTAAATGGATGCTAATATCTCACACTACCTAAAGAATAAATGTTAGTGGGATGGGGAGGGGCAGTAAGGAGTTACATAACTAGAGAGTTCATTATTGATCATAATGATATGACAAACATTGCCTTAAGGTTAGGTCAGAGTTTTGTAAATTGCTGCATGCCAAATGACCTGAATGAATAACCTCAGGTCAAAGGCATATGTAGGAAATGAAGTATGACTTATTACACATTCACACATTCAGTCCCCACAAGAACATTTTGATAGGTACATTAGGGTTGACAAACATACTGCTCTATGTAAATTTGTGCAAGCAGGGCAGTTCCTTATGAATTGCTGAAAATGAGGAAACACTTCACCTCCAAAAGGAACTGATTTGCATAAAATCTGCATATATCGATGCACAAGTCTGGTTGACCATTTTGAAATTATTACTACCATTTAAATGAAAGTACGATGCAGCTCACCGTAGTGGGAAGCCTGTGACCAGTTGACCTGTGTCCCTGATCAGTCTGCAGTCTAGGTGCTCACAGGGCTGGCCCTACCATCTCATGGGCTGGTGCATCAGGTGGCAAAGTGTGAAGAGTGGCAAATTGTCCCACTCTCCATGCACCATCCCTGCTAGGCCCAGCTCACCCCTCCCGACACCTCCAGCAGGTGTTCTGCAGAGTCCCTCCAGATGCTCTTTACTGTGGCTTTTGCTACAGCGAGAGAAGAACTGGTAAGGCTTTCTAGATTGACTTGCTGGGTGCACTGCCAGTCACCACCTGTTACTGCAGTGGTGGCAGCCCCACTTACATATCTTTACACTTGGTCAGTCATCTGATGTCTCACTTCCTTGGTCAGCTGCTTGCTTACCTGTTTGCTTCCCCTGCCTTGTGTCTTGGTCACAGAGCCCCCACAAAAGGTTGGCTGAGTGGGCAAACAGACAAGCACTTGGTGACAGCTGCATCTCAGCTGAGATGGCAAAAGATGTTAGGCCAGGCCTGGATGCTAAGTGTTGATGAGAACCTTCACACCTCATGCTGTTCTTTCTTTGATTTTAAGCCAGATTTGGCCCAGCAGCACTTCAGAGAGAATATTCTTCCCAGGCACTTTTAATTTCTTCCATGTGCTTATGACCCTGGGGCAAATACAGATGGAACAGTTTGGAAATGGCATACCCAAAGCCATTCACCTGACCAAGTGTGGGCTTTACATGGGTACCTGGGGGAAGGTGTGCACATTGGTCTTGCTCCCCTTGTTTCCAGGTGGGCCAGTTCTACTCCTCTCAGGCTTTGCTATGCTGATCTAGAATGGGCTGAAAAAGATATTTTCTTGCAGTGGTTTGAATGTGAGTACAACTTTCCACAAAATTAACAGGGTTCCTGATCATGCAGAATGTTTCATCTATTCTATTACTGTTAGACACCTAGGAAGGTTTTGGCAGTTATAGGAGGCCTATACATACAAGTATACAGGGCTTTTTTTGTCATAGAACGCACCAGAATGGCGTTCTGGCCCCTTTTTTTGACGGATTTTTCCAATGGATTTTTCCAAGTGAAAAATGCTGTCGGGAGTAGCAGGTTGGCAGCAAAAAGCATCAAAATAGTGCATGCTGGCTGCTTGTGTGTCCGCGCTGATTTTGAGGGTGCTGCTTGGCTTGGGACACTGCTCAGCTTGGCATCGGTCGTGCGGTCGCGCGCTGAGTGCTTACTGCTGGCGGCGACCATTATGTTTATGTGTGTGTAGAGTGACTGGCTACATGCAAAAGGTAAATAAGTTCTTTATTTCAAAAAAAGTTGGTGAATTGAAAATCTTTTTTAGTGTAAAAGTGTAACCCCAAGACATGAGTTCCGGCACTTTTTTTTTTTTTTTTTTTTACAAAAAAAGCACTGCATGTATAAATTAATAAATATCCAAGCCAATGCAAGTAGAATTCCCTTTCTGATCTTGCCAGTTCAGCACAGCAAGATATGAATTGAAGGGCAACCCTGGAGACAGCATAGGTGAAGTTACTGCACACAGCCCTCTCCTGATAGACACTGAAAATAGGTGAATGCCTGAATGGGGCTCAAGTGTCAGGCAAGAACTTCACTTTTCTGTTGTTTACTATAAAAAACAAGAAGAACTAAAGTTCTGTTGTGGAAACTGGGAGCGAGCACTCCTCAAGACATAGAAGACTAAGCCTAGCAGGAAAGATTACTGGTGCTTGAAACTTTTGTGGAAATTAGACCTCCTAGATATACTCAGACCTCTTTGCCCTTTGAGAGTGTATCTCTGTATCAGAGGAGCCTTATCAGAATCTTTGCCTTGGCTAATTCATGTGGCCATTCAGTGCAGCATTTGTGCCTATTTGACTGGTAGTGTGGCTAATTAACCAGGTCTGCACAGTAACGACTTACAATATTGTTTGATACAGTAGATTGGTTGGTGCTTTGGGGGACTATGATGTGATGACTGCTGTGCTTGAAATAACTAGAGCAGAAATTTACCAAGTTCACTACAGAGCAGAGCAATTTAAACCCACCCTGCATAGCAAGCTAAAAGCGTGTGAGCTTTCTTTGTCTGCAACTCAGACTGCTTGCTTTGAAGTAAAATCCTATCAAGGAAAGCCCTTGAGGCCTTGTCAACAGAAGAGATCAATTGTAGACTGGTAGATCAGTTAAAGGTAATTTTGTTGGAAGGAATTTTTAACAGGATTCATGGTATTTTTTCTTTCATTGGTGCTGCCAAATGTTTCGTGACCAAGTCCTTTAAAACAACATAACTGCTTAAAGTTGTGCTTTAGTTTGCTTTTAGTGAGTCCTTCAGTAGAATGATGTGGCTACATCTGAAAGAAGAACTCTATATTTTAGACTGCATACCGTATCTTGCAGTGCTTGGTTATGGAACATGTAGAAAATGTCTTTCCCTCCAAGGACAGTAATACAAATAAAACCTAGGCAACCAGCTGTTCATCAAGATTTTGCCATATTTTCTCATAATGTCCGTGTGTGTGTGCGTAATAGTGATGAACCCATCGTAGAAGCATATTCAGCCTGTTTTGGTTGGATGATGGGCTGGTATCAGGAATTGACATCAGTGGGCATCTGCTGATGCACACACTTCTGCAGGAGCTCCCAGTACTGAGCTTCTTCTCCATGTTCTTTCTCCTCCTCCGTCTTGTTGTTGCTACTTTTGCAGCAGCTAGGGTGTCCCGATACAAACTGTATAAAAATGCAATGCACCATTTAAAGGGGGACAAAAGAGGGCACCAATTTGCATAAAATCTCCATATGCAATTCTATGTCTATCGATGCAGATTCAGAAATAATTATTGTAATTTAATTAGAAATACAGTACATCTTACCTGTGTGCCTGCTTAGTTGTCTGTGCTGGGCAACTTCTAAGCATCGTTCTGGATGGTCCATGTCTTTAAACCAGAGCAGGACTGGAAAGCCCTTCACACAGAATGCTTTCCAAATAGTAGGTACTCCTCTGGACTAGAGGCTCCAGCAGCTCCACAAAGAGCAGATTGTCCTCTGAAAAAAAATAAACAAACATAAGTAAGGCGGCAGTGACACGAGTGAGAAGACAGAACAGCAGTTGCTGCTTGTCATGCCCCCACCCCCACCGCATGGCTGTATCAATGGGCCCAATGAAAAAGAGCAAGGAAATGGATGGTTGCGTGGTTCTATACAAAGTGCCTTGCCCCACTGAAGGATAGCGTTAAAAATGCAGGAGTACCCACAAGAAACAGCATTGCAGAAAACCTCCAGTGCTTTAAAGCCTCATTTCTATCATGCATTTTCCTACAGAGCACTATTCAGATGAAAGAGAGTAATGGGGTCAGAGAATTCTACCAGAATCTTCTCATTAGGTAATCCCTTCAACCAAATCAAAAATACCTCTCAGTGGAGTTGTATTATACATGTCTGCCACCAAATCTGCAGATGCATTGTCTTATATTTTAAGTGTGTTTAGAAAATATGTAATACACAATAGTAGTCCACAGATGTATCTCCATCATTGAGAACCAACAATATTTGAAATAGATAGTTTTCAATTGAATATTTGATTTGACATCACAGTTCTCAACCTGAAAACATTTATGGGCATTTGGAGCTTTTATAAAGCTAAAGCAACAACAACAAACCCAAAACCCAACAAAACCTGATTAACTTTAGAGACCAATAATTGTATGAAAATTAGTATGATTGCAAAATACTGCCTTGTTTATAAGCTGGGTTGATTGCTGGTGCAATTTCTCCAACCCATTTTGAGACAAATTGCTTCTCTTATTATACAAACTAATTGTTTTTAACATGTTTCCTCACACTGAAATACTCCATCAAAATGGCTATATTTGAAAACAAGGGGGGAAAAAGAGATGTGTGACATGGTTGTGTGACATGGACCAGACTTACACATCCCCTTCACATATGAAACCATATGCAAAGGTAGCATTGCTTATAGACTAAATGTGGTTTTAGGGAAAATGTTATTTTGAAATCAGGCCATAAAACTTGAACCCAAGTTTTATTAAATAGTCAAAGCAGGAAGGAACCAGGGTGAGAGGAATTTGAACAGAGTCACTGAGTAATGTATAAAATTAATTACTATAGAGCAGAAAATAAAATACGCTCAATGAATTATAGCACTGAATGTAAATTTTACTACTATTTCCTTATTATCACTGATGCTAGCATCTTTGCTCTTTCAGTACTATGAAACCATTCTGGCTATATGTGCATTTTTTTACCCTTAGATTCATAGATGTGTTCTCAAGAGTATAGAATTGGCTTTGCCCTAAGAATCTTTAAAATGAATAAAATATCTACAGTGTTATAGTAGATATTTTCTAATCCAGACATTAGTCATACATGATATATAGGAATGTTATAACTCCAATGCTGGGTATTCTGGTTCAGAATAGGAATTAACTTGCATTCCATTAAGGTCGATTACTATGAGCAATGTATAATAACACTAATTTCCCCTACCACCACCCCTTGTTGGTTACATAAATGCTAATTTCTTTCTTTCACTTTTATGCCACCCAATAGATGAAGAGTTTGTGGCAATTCATAAACACAAATCCCACAATATAAAAAGAACACCATAATATTTCCCACAAAAAAATTAATAGCAATTCAGGCAGCAGAACAGTTTCTCTGGTGCAGTTAGACATTGGAGTTCCTCACATATGCCTTACATTCCCTTGAATGCCTTGCAGAAAAGGACAATCATGATCTGGTGCCAGTAAGATAACAGCTACTGTGCCAGACAGGCCTTAGTGGGGAAAACACTCCACTACTGGGGCCACCTCCCAAGCCTCCTTGGGAGGAAGACCTCAGTTGGAGGAAGACCTCAGGTATGGATTGCAGAATCTCAGTAGAGTCAGGTCAGGAGAAGTGACCCATCCAGTTACATTTGATATCTGCCCACTGGCAGTCACAGCAACACTCTGCCATGTATGCATCAGAGATGCATTGAGTCACGGCTAAATTTGCTAATGTGTTTTCCATTAGCTAAGAGAAGATATCTCTTACAGAAGATAATAGCTTTCCTTAGATCAAGAAGAAAAAGTCTCACCCACTTTGCCTAATGTTTCCATAGGAAATCCAAAAGGTTGTCTATTTTGTATCCCTTTGTGGTTAGAGCATTGATTTATGGTCATGTAGTCAATGAATGCATATTCAAGATTATGTTGAAGGATACATTATGTTTCATTCCTGAAGGATATGACAGAATGCCAGAGGAAAGCTAGTTTTGGTCTCCCAATAGGTATGCGTAACTGGTTATCAGGGCAATCTGGAGTGAGTCAATAGCCAAGATGTGGAAGCCAAATAGCAATCAGGATCAAAGGGCAAATCAAAAGACAGGATCAATGGGCAGAATCACTAGATTTGTGAGCTCAAATCTTGGTGTTGTGCAGACTAAGCACCACTGTGAGAGGAGGTCCTCCTATACTCCTTCCTGCCCAAGAGGAGCCAACAGCAAGCATAGGTGGGCAGACATGGTCTAGATGTGGACATTTCTTCACTGCAAGGGTGCAGTTATGTGCTTGACCACATGGGGAAAAGGTGAGCAGGTCTTGTCACTGGGCCAAAGAAAGATCGAAATTCAACGTGATACAGCCCTGACAAGATCACTTCTATGCCCATTGCACTATATAAGTATTCTTTGTTTTATTCACACTGACAAAAGGGGTAGTCAGAACATTTATTGACCTAAATAAATTTTAATAAATAAATGAGTTTATTTTAAAAATGATAAGAAATAAAAAGTAATACCAAATGACTGGGAAAAAGTTTGACTTGTGAAGCAATCTTACTTGTCTTATCTTGTGACTGATATGGCAGTGGTATTGTAATTACTGCATACCCTGTTTCCTCTGAACTGTATTACAGCTAAGCCATGGAAATTATTTTAACATTTTAAATTGCAAGAGATCCAGGCAGTGTCCTGTGTGAGTGCTATCATTCGTTTGACTTGCATCTTCACTTTGTTTCCAGTTAAAATTCTGAAGCACAAAACTGGGCCCATCTAGGTTGGCACTTGCTACACTCTCCATAGGCTTTTCTTTAGCCCTCTCAGGACTGGGGGCTGGCTTGATTTCTCATTCAGAGCCAATTGACTGCTTATCAGTCAGACATTCATTGAGTCTGACAGGAGGGGTAGCAGTTCTTTGTTTTTTTAATCCAGGTGAAATAGACAGAAACAAATGGAACCTGCAACACAGGATTGCTTGGATTAATTAAGGAGATAAGTGCTCTACAAAACCCAGGACACCTTCATTTCTCACTTGCCTTCCCTTGCCTGTCACACTGGGTTTGGATTCTTCTTCTTTCCCGATCCGCTATGCCTCCTTTCCCCCACCTCCTGTTGTTTGCTGTGCTATCCCTCCTCCTTCCCATCTCTGGTTCCATTCCCTCCAGGCTCATTTGCTCCTTGCTCTCCTGCAACTGGCCTTGTTCTTGTTCTTAATCCTTGCAGTCTTTCTTCCTTTTTCTTCATTTCTTCTTCCTCCTTTCTCTTTCTTCCAGGTCTATTGTTTGTTGGTTTGCCTCTCCCCATGCCCAAACCCCTGCCAGCTCACATTTGTGGACCTACATTCACCTCATTCTGCCTCCTGCTTTCCGTTGCCCTATCCATCCACCATCTGTTCGTGGGCTGCTTTCCTAGACCTCTCATTCTTTTTCCTAGTTCCATTATTCATGCCTCACATTCTCTTACTATACACTTTCTCCTCCCAGCATGTGGCGCTCAAACCTGTGCATTCACTTCAGAAAACATGCTCCGTGACCTTTGGTTCAAGCAGAACATGGAACAGGTTGAGGCTGGCATATGCTGCACATTGTTTTATATTGTATGTTTTATATTATATATTTGTATTTTAATGTATATATTTTAAAATGTTATTTTAATTTATTGTTGTAAGCCGCCCCAAGGCTTCGGCGAATGGGGCGGCATAAAAATGTTTTAATAAATAAATAAATAAAATGTGTGCAGTTGGCTTCTAAATTCAATCAGGAGAACTATCCCCTTCCTTCCTTCCTTCCTTCCTTCCTTCCTTCCTTCCTTCCTTCCTTTTAGGGGTATTTTACATATCTCAGGATTCACCTGGATGTACTGATACCCTTGTCTTTTCTCAGTGGCACCTCCTGATAGTAAAAGGGGACAAAGTTCAGTATTAAAGGGAGTGATAGGTTTATTAATTAAGTAATTAGACTGTTTGGTATTGAAACAATGAAAAGGACAAACCTATTGATTTTCATTACTTTCAATTTTTCATTTTCATTCAAACCTTAAGATCAATTCCTTTCAGACTTTTAGAATTTTTATTTTTAAATATTTGTATGAACATGTATATTTTTGTACACATTGCTAAGAATGCATAAATTTTTTGTATGTGATTTTCTCAAAATGAATATTTTCAAGGACTGTTCCTAATGGAGTAAACATTTGAATGTTATTTTCATTGATATACATATGTTTCTATGCAGTTTTTCTGATATATGGATTTTTGAGTTTTTTTAGAATGGAAACTTCCATTCTAAGTTCAGAGAAATGCATATCCTGATTTTCAGTTCACATATTAATTCAGAAGTGCAAAATTAGCAAAGTGATCATTAAATGTGAACTAAATAAATTTCTTTCTCATCCTTATTGAAAAATGTAAAAGTACTTTTCTAAATTTGCCTAAAAGGCAAGCATTTTCCCTTTATTGCAGAAAGAATATAGTAAAATCAGTCTTCAATCATATGAAGGTTTTCCAGAGACAAGCTGAATATAGAAGGACTTATTTCTGATTAAGCTTGCACAGGATTGCACTGCATGTCACCAGTTTTGCAAGAGGCCTCTTCAGGTCATTTCAGAGTATCCAAGATGGCATGTAATTGCTAAGCCACCCTCAACTTGGATTAGTCCCAACCAAATCAGGTGTACTTCTCATAAAGATTGAGCTGAATTAATACAAACAAGACTTTCACGTCTCCCTCCCCCCTCCCTCAAAATTCCAAAGATTTCAAGATTGTAAAGCTATCAAGACTAAACTGGGTTTACAGAGAGCCAGTCCTGGAAACTTATATGCTAATAGGCAGCTTCCATTTCTTCCACTAATGAGAGCTGAATAGGGAAACTAGTTTTTTTTCTTTCTAACAAAAATATTAGCATATACATGGCATGGGGGAGTGGGGTGCAAGCAAGCAAGCAAGCAATACATGGACTTCCAGAAAATACCTGGGAAAGACATGACAGTCCCTTCTTTGCCTATGATAAACAGGTTATCCATAAAGCAAACCCGCTTTTTTGTCTGGTTCCAGAGCAGTCAGGGATTTTTTAAAAAGAAGCCAAAATATTGTGCCGCGGAGTCCATTGACATTATGATTAAAAGAAGGGAGTGTATCACATATCCAATTTACCTGGTTGTATTTCAAGGTATTGGAAGATTTATCCTGCCCTGTATTTGCATTTTTAAAAGCCCTTAGTATTTATAGGTATTTTAAGTAGTCACAGTAGTCCTCCATGTCTTTTATCTCTCTAATCCTCAGAACAGATTTGTCAGCTTCTGGGTTGAGACCAAAGTTACAACCCTGTGCCTACTTACCTGGGAATATGCTCAGTTAACTAAATGGGACTTATTGGACAATGTGTCTAATTGCACCATAAGAGTCTATCACCTTGAGACACCTCTTGAGTTATGACCAAATTGAACTGGGGACTTCATGCCTTACATCATGCATTTTTAGCCATAACACTGCTTCTTAACAAATATGTACTGGAAGATTACAAGGCCATAAAATACAACATCAATGAAAGAGAATGTTGTTCCAACTTAATAGGTTCCTGCTGTTAGATAAACAGCAGGGCATCTGTCAAAAAATAAATTAAAAAAAAGAACGCAAAGCATTGATGTGAAGCTGATATATTGACCCCATAACAATGCTTCATTTCAGTGACTGTTTTTGCTTGCAACAAATGATTGACATGGTTTTAATTATTTCATCTGATGAATGGCAGTACAAGGGAATGAAAGTGTTTCACTGTAGTGTTATTGACTTGCTTTACTCTGATTGGCTTAGGGAGCAGATAAATTAGACGCTTCGGGCAATCAAAAGGCAGTTTTTCATTATAGCTACATGGGAAGACAAACAGCTAATTATTAATACAATGGGATACTAATAAGATTGTTACTTGCAATGGATTATTGTGCCACTTGAAAGACCGAAGTTTGAAAACATCATTTCTTGCAAGGCTTAGAGAGCTATACAGAAAGTCACAAGTTAAACAACCATTTCCTACTTTTAATATTGACTAGCAATTAAACAATGTCCTTGACCTTTATGATCTATAAGCTACAACAGCTAATCAAATGATACATAGAGGCTGCAATCCAAAGAAACCAAATACTTTTCCCCTTAATAATTTATGCTTAGGTTACATGCAAATATTCAACAATAGTTTATTGCTACACACAATGCTACACACAAAAGACAGCATCCAACAGAGCTGCTGCACTCTCAATTGTGTTGTACCAGCAGGAGTTACCACTTGCAGAACAGGGATTTAATGTTTCATTAAGCAAGTCCAGAAACAAGCAGAAATCCTTCTTTCTGGGAGAAATCAGTGAATCTCTCTTCTACAAGCTCTGCTGACCTGTTCATGTCCAGAAATGAGCATTTCTGCTCTTTGTTGCTTGCTTTATGAAGCACTAAATCATACCGATGTATCATTATCATCATCATTGGATTTATACCCCACCTTTTTGCCTGAGGAACCCTTGTGAAGTAGGTGAGGCTGAGAGAGAGTCAAGGGCCCAAAGTCACTCAGTGGGCTTCATGGCCAAATAGGGACTAGGGCACCATTTTTCTAGATCCCCTGTCCAATACTTAAACCACCACACTACACCTGCTCTTAAGCAAGGGAAGAGTATGCTAATATTCAAATATGACTTAATTCAACATATAAATATCTATCTAGCTATCCAATTGTCTGCGGAAGAAAACAAAAACTATAGGTTTAATCAACTGGATTCGGATTGGTCAAATCATGATTGAATATACTCTGCATATGGAAGACACTGTGATCCAGTGGAAGGTTCCTGTTGGAGGACAGGGTAAAAGTGACCTTCAAGTGCTTACCCCAGTAGCTCCTGCCTCACTTCACATGCTGGAGGGGTTGGAGGCTCCTCAAGCCGTCCTGGGCAATTTTTCATGAGACACATGTGGCTGTAAGGGGAAGGAGAAATTGCAAAATTCCCCTCATCTAGCACAAGTGAAACTCCACATTACTCTGGATCCACCTCTGTGTTAGTACGAACATAAGAAAAGTCCTATTATCTAACACTGAAGAGAATACTACTTTTCAATAGGGTTTCAGTATCACACTTAAAGACATTTTATGATGGCTACCCAATTATTTCAAAGCACTGCATCATGGTTCCTTTGTTTTATGGCTACTGTATGGAAAAATCAGAATCCTAGAAACAAGTCAATACTTAACAAAGAGAAAGCCTCTGTCACAGTGATCATTTCCTTGATCCCTCTTTCACATTTGGTGCTTCCTTGAACCAGCAACGAAGAAGACCTGTGGTCCAGGAGGTCAAGATAAGTGATAGCCTTGGGCAACCAAACATCAACTAACAAAAACTGTTTGGGGGGATTTCCTGCTAAACAGAATAGATAGATGATTGCCCTTTTCTAAATTAAAAAAAGTCCCTGATTTTGACTGGTTATGGTTCAGTGCTAGTTAATACTACTGAGAGATATAATAGGTGACTCAACGGTAGCTAATCAAAAAGTCAGTCTTCCTCAATGTGGTGTCCTTCAGCTCCATGGTGTCCACACTGAAAGCCAGTGTGGTGTAGTGGTTAAGAGGGCAGATCTAGGACTCAGACGATCTGGGTTCTAGTCCCCACTTGGTCATGGAGCCAACTGGGTGACTTTGGGCCAGTCACAAACTCTCAGCCCAGTCAATCACAGCTGTTGTTGTAGGATAAGAGCAGGAGAGGAGAATGATGTAAGCTGCTTTGAGTTCTTTGTAGGAAAAAAAGGGGATATAAATCTAATAAATAAATAAACTATTGAACAGCAACCCAGAGATGCAACCTAACACATCTGATGTTGAGTGTTGTTGTTGTTTAGGATATGGGAAATCTTGGCAACTATGGTTCCAAGTACTCCTTAGCAAAAAGAAAGCCTAGATGACCTGTTTGTCCAGAGGGCGCAGACCAGTCATTCATACAGACCCTGCAATGAAGTGCCACCCCTTGCTAGTGAACTTTGCAAACTAGATGAAGATTATGAGTCAACATGGTAGTCTAGAGACAAAGTGGTGATGAACTGGTGCTCTAACCAGTGCTAGGTTTTCATTATGGCTTTTCTCTTGTCTAGTGAGATTTTCCACTAAAGCTCAAAGAAGACCTCTCTCTCTCTCTCTCTCTCTCTCTCTCTCTCTCTCTCTCTCTCTCTCTCTCATTTCTTCTAATACTTGAAACAGGTTTTGCTTCACAAGGAGCTACGGATAATAGTATATACATTTTTTAAAAAAATCCATTCCTGCATTTCATAGCTTGTTGGCCATCCACTCATTTATGGAATTAGATTCTTCTGCTCATTCATGGAATTATATTCTTTTACATTTACCAAAATTGTATTTGTGGGCATTTGTGCAATTTGCTTTTCTGAAATCTCACAAAGCTCTTCCCCAAATATGAATTTTCACACTTTGTTGTGGGACAAAAATGAATTTTTGTTTGGTGTTTTTCATTTTCATTGTTTCATAACTTAATTTTCATAAAATTCCAAGATTTTTTTTAAAAAATCAAGATCTTGGAATCTGTGTGTCCCAGATAAGCTAACCTGCTGTAGGATCCACAGGTCAGATTCAAAGAAACCTAAACACATTTGATTCCATTGCAGCTTTCTCTAACTTCCCTACTAGCATATTAAAATCATTCTTCATACCTGTGAGGGAAAGAAAAGCTATTCACTGAAATCCATCCAAAGAAATGTTAAAGACTTGGTTTGCCTCATGGAATGACCAGGATTAACTAAAAGTGCTACTTGTCTCAACTAACTGAGCTGAGAAGGGCTGACAATCAAACTACCCTAACATGGAGATAGGAGAAACACACTCTTCTCCTCCCACTTTTAATAGTGTTTTAACAGTTTTATAAAGGCATGATAAGAGCGCAGATTCTTCATAATATTTCATTCATCAGACTTCTTTCTTTGCATAAGTATCAACCATTGGAGGCTCTGGAAGTACAATACTGCCACCACTTATTATGGAAGCAGTTATGGGTGTCTGCAGGAATTTTGGGGGGTGGGCCAATGCTGCACAGTAATTTGTGGTTGTAATCCATTCACTACTGCCACACATCTGTGAATTTTCCTTCTATGACCTCTTTCTTGCTTAGTGTAACATTCTGCAATATTTAGAAGCCTACACAGAGTACCAGAAGATCTTGCAAAGTGAACAGCGCTAATGCGGGTGGAGTTAGGGTCAAGAGACATCATTAACTTCAACAACATTGTGCTTGTTTTGTTTTTAAAGAAATACCTACAAACAAAGGAAAGAACAAGAATCCCATTTCACAAGGTACAGGTGTCTTAGGAATATCATTTCATACATTTTGTGGCATCATTGCCGTTATTTCACAGGTCTCATCCTATCACAATTTCCTTCTACTTGGAAACATTGGTGAGTACTCACTGGAACAGTTTTCCTCAACTTGACCCTTCAGATGCTTTCGATTGTAACCCTATCATTCTGGACCCTGGGCCCTGTTGACTGGGGATGATTGGAGTTGAAGTTCATTGCATCTGAAAGGCATCAGTTGAGGAAGGCAGCTGTAGAGAATAGCAGTGGAATATGTGGGGGTGTCTTTAGCAGTATAAGTGAAATGAGTGTGCTTGATCAACATGGGCCACTCACCGCTCACATAATTTTTGGGCACTTTTCATATCAGCTGACACTGGGACTCTGGCATGGCTTGGATTTTGACCTACGGCAATATTCTTTATGAGTCACATGCTTTGTGTATGGTTGCACATTTTTGTAAAGCCTTGATTACATCAGAGAACAGGCCTACCATTGTTATGGTGCCGGTGACTGAACAGCAACAGCCTGTCCTAATGCTGCCCATTTCCTTCATGAGGCAGGTGCTCCCTGAGGTTTCCAAACTAAGTGCCTAACAGTCTGTGGCACTGCCTGCTTGGGCCTGTCAAAAAACTGGCCTCAACATGGTTCCGTCTCTCATTTTTACTAATTTGATTTCTGTCACTCTCAGCTGAGTCCAGTGTCATCCCACACTTATTTATCTATTTAGAATATTTATTCTAAATATTCTATTCTAAATACACCTCAGCTCCTGACCCTGGGTTTCAGTTACTGACCTCCCCTGACTGAGCTTGCCCAGCTGTTTTATAGGAAACTGGGGAGCAGAGCTAGAGGGAGCAGGTGTTCACAGCCTGCAGTGATGTTGCTGCTCTCAGAAGGGCGCTACTTCAGCACGGAGGAACCCGACCATGCTGCTGCCCACTACTACTCTCTGCCTTACAAGTTGGGCATTCCAGAAGTCCTGGTTAGACTTAATGGCAAGCCCTTCCATTTTTTAATTCATTGACCTCCTAAACTCCTAGAGATAGATGGGAAAGGTGCAGCATGATAACCACTGTTGCTGTTCTCAGCATTACATCCTGACTAGAACCAAGAGATAGGATCTGTAGTTGCACTCTCTTGCTACAAAATGTTAGCAACATTATTTTAAGACTTCCCATATGTGCTATACAGCTATATCTGAGCTTTTGTAATTTGAATATGTTTCACAGCACAAGCTGAGCTTTTCTAAACATTTCTCCAGCATGGCAATTATCAAGGTGGAAAGATCAAACTATTTCTGAAGTCATGATATTCCTATCCAGAAGCATTTCAGAGAAGTGTTCCATGACCTCCTTCTCCAGCAAAGACTGGGTTGAAAGCCCTTCCTTCACTCAGTTTTGGCTGACTTCCAACTATCTTTCTGAGTGCTGAAGTTTGTGTGAAACTGTAGGCAGGTGGCAACTCGTGAGTGATTCTGTAGTGCCGGTTTCTTTTAAACACAGTGAGGAAGACTCTGAGAATGCTTTCAGATGGCTCAAGTCTGGTGCTACTAATCAAAAGAAACTGAGCAGTCAGTCTTTTCCAAGTAGAAAATACTGAAGTTGTGGAACACCATCAGAGGGTAACAAGGAGAAGTTGACATCATCTGGACCACTGTAAAATTCTGTGAATGAGTCAGGGCAACTGCATGATGAAAGCTTTGCTTGGAGGCATCCCAAGTTTCTAAAGACAGACTTACAGTGATCCTAATCTCCACAGTTATGATGAACATAATACCAGTTAACTGAATTTCATAATTAATTGGCTCACTGGCTATAATACCTTTGTAACCGATATACTGCAAACTTCAGAATACATGCAGCAAAGTTATACAGAAATTTTCCCCCATATAAAATTTCAGTCATCCTACAATCTAGATACCCAAAACTTAATTGAAGCATTCCAAATTAGCTGTCCTGCTATCATCATTGCTGTAGCAGCTCTGACTCCAAGGAAGAGAACTCTGCAAGTCTATCTTTATATCTGTGATTGACGATGGCAAAGAAAACTTTGCATGACAGTATCACACAAGCAGATCCTGTAAAAGCAACCATTCACAAAGAGTGTACATGACATAGTGTTACATGGCATCACTATATGTTATGTTCAATGCAAGATCAACTGAATATACAGAGCACTTGAACATAGACAAGTGCCAAATGTATCTTTCATCCTTCATCTTAGACACATGATATATAGCTGATTTTTATATCATCCTATTTTGGAATGAAGGTTTTTCCTCTTTCTGGTTTGCTTTTACCTAATTAGATTGCTATACCAAAAAAAAAAAAAAAAAAAAAAAAGGTAAATCAGCTTCTATATATGCTGTTGAAATAGGCATTCATGTTGCTGTATCCATCGTTGGCTGGGAAAATGGACTCAAAAAGAGCTTCTCAATGATACCTTCTCTAAAGGAAAAGGTAAGGGATGAGGTACCACAGCATTCAGTCCTGAGTTCTCTGCTCTTCAACATTTTTTATTAATGATTTGGATGAAATACAAGAAATGCTGATCAGATTTGCAGATGACACACCATTGTGTGGGATAGCTCATATCTCAGAAGACAGAATCAACATTCAAAATGCTCTTGCTAAGTTGGAGTGCTGGGCTGAAAACAATGGAACTGATTTTAATAGGAACAAATGTCAAGTTCCACACTTAGGAAAAAAGAAACCAAAGGTGTTGTTACAACATGGGTGGTACATCGTTCAACAGTACTACAAGTACTGCTACTTCATTCATGCACGCATTTCCTTTCTATACTACCCTATAGCTGAGAAGTATCACCTCCAAAAATATGAAATAGCAGTTACTTCTATGCAGCACTAGTTAGGCCTTAGCTTGAACTACGTATCCAATTCTGAACACCACATTTAAGAAGAACATAGGCAAGCTGGAAAAGGTTCAGAGGACAGTAGCAAGGGTTCATGGGAAGGGACTGGAACAAGACCCTGTGAGGAGAGACTGAAAGAAGTGGGCATGCTTAGCCTTGAAAGGGGAAAACTGGGGGAAAATGTGATCGCACTCTTCAAGTAAAGTCGTCACATAGAGAAGAGCTGGGATCTCTTCTCAGTTATGCCACAGTGCAGGACATGATGGCTCAAGTTACAGAAAGCCAGGTTCTAGATGAACATCAGGGGGGAATAACCTTTCTGAGTGTCAGAGCAATGTGACAATGAAAAGAAATACCTAGGGACCCACCCACACTGGAGGCATTCAAGGTTCACCTGAACAGACTTCTGCTAGAAATGCTTCAAAGTAGAGTCCTGCACTGAGCAGAGCATTGGATCTGATGGCTTTATTGGCCCATTCCGACACTACTAGTCTATGATTCTCTGATTCAGCACTGGCCTTGGGACAGAGTCTTCCTGCAGAGCTGGAAGTATCAGACTAGCTTAGGTGGCAGAGAATAAGGCACAAAGCAAACCCAGCTATGTCCTCCTCCACTTCATTATAGCCACTTCATTCTGTGTAATGGCAGAGCCAACTCTGAGCACAGAATTAAGATTAATGTAACTAAAAGCATGGATTGCCTCATTTTACATTTCCTTACTTTGGGAGTCAAATTTTCCCTAACCTTATTCCTCAACTGTGCACTTAATATAGCTTTAGGCTGCTGAATTTCTCTGAGTCTTTTTTCAACTGTCAGATAGTAATGGCACATTCACACTGTAATCAAGTATTTCCAGGTGATGGCATATAGCTAAATTGGGGATGCTATCTTACCTTTTTTAAAAAAGTGCCTGTCAACTGAGGTACTGTTTTCATTTCACTCTCTGCTCCACATCTCACAGAGCTTTTTTCCTCTACATCTTCCCCTGGAAATTCTCTTTATAGTTTTACTCCTGTAGAAAGATACTCCCCCTGACATCCCTGCTCAGTACTGACAGTTACTGACTATTCACATTCCTTCCTTTATCTGAAAGGAATAATTTATTGCATTGTTGTGTTTGCTACACCCCCTTTCAGAATCCTGTTTTGATTTCCATTAAAAACTGCGTTTCAGATGTAGAGTTCAGTGAAAAGTGGACATATAACTATGCTCTGCTGCTGATTCCTGCTAGGTCTTTTACGATTTCACAAGGAATTTGTAGCCTTTAAAACAGTGGCTTATTCAGACATGTGCTGAGAATAAAGAAATAGAATGATTGCAAGCACATTAAGTTGGCGACTCATGAATTGCCATAAAAAAGGACAAAAGAGTATACTGATTTGCATCAATTGTGCCTTTATTAAAATAATTATTATACTCTTAGTAGAAATGCAGTGCATCTTACCATAATGTGGAAGGCTATGACTAGGCAACCTGCATGCTTCCCTCAATCTGCTGCTTGGGTGCCATTGATGAGCAACTTCACGCCTGCGCCTGCCCTTTTTTCAGATGGTTCTTTATTTTTACATTGGACTTGAACTGGGAAGCCCTTCAGAATAGACAGCCCTTCAAATATAGATGGTTGTCTCTAGAAAAGAGCACATGACTTCCTTAGAAGAGATTTGTGATATGCACCAGAACCAAGCTCGCAAGTCCTTTCACTCAAAAATCTACTCCTGGTTTTTTCATAAGCATACTTTTTCAGCAGTCTAATTTAGAAGGGAGGAAATATTTTATTTGTTACCATTGTTAGACAATTGGGAGTAAGAAACCCTTGCCAATATAACACTAAACATGCAGAGATGTACTATAGCAGCAAATCCTTCTGCCAGATCCTTCTGTTGACTGTTGATATCAGTCAACACTTCTAAAGAAAATGACTTGTTCAAACCATTAATGAATTAATGTAACTTTGGGGCAGGGATTACAAAAATTGAAAGCAAACACCTTGAAGCATCCATAGAGGAAATAAATATGAAATCCTTTGCATCTGACATGCAACCAAATTCATGTGGTCCAAATATTTCATGTAGAGGGGGAAGTTCACAGAATCCTAGGATGTCCTTCTACAGACCACAGGACTGCACCCTTTATTTAGCATTCAGTTCTATTCCTTTTATTATTCAAATTTGCACAAGATCTCTATTTTCAAAAGGAGTCTTTTTTCCTTTCTTTAATAATCTTTGAAAATCTTTCTGTGTTTTATAACTGTCCAATTAAACTATGCTGGCTAACTTTTGGATTTGATTTTACATTTTTTTAAAAAAATACCTCTCAAGATTCTGCAAACAATATAAAAACTTTTTAAGAATGGAATTCTATCCTATGCACACTTACCCCCAGTTAGCATATTGGTACTTCTAAGAAAGATGCCTAGAATTGGCTTGCAATTATATTCTCTAAGATACTTTCATTTCTGAAAGTATTTGCTAGATTAAAATAATAATAATTTCTAGTCCCACATACATATATTGAATTTGACTGCATTGTCACATTTTAGTGGATCTAAAAAGCTATGACTTTACTAGATCTTGGACACTGTTTAGTATAAAATCAAGGGTTAGGGTGCTTCCTTTCTCACACTTTCTGCTCCTGTTAGTTTACAAATGGAATGCTCTTGGGAACTATCATTTCTTGTGTATGGATTGTTTTCTATTTCTCATGCCCCTCATTTCCACAGAATCAGCGGAAAGTTATGCATGGATTTGCTCTCTTTAAGATTCTGGTGAGGGGGAGGGGTGGACATTTTGCTGATACGCAGAACCTAGTGGGGGAGAAGAAGGAAGACCCTAGACATGGGCACAGAAAGGCCACAATTTGATTACTGGACCTAGCTTCACCAAGGTAAGATACAATATCCAGGCATGTGTTCAGTTTCTGACTGCCTATTTGCTATTCAAAATGCTTGGCCCATCCCTGTTAGTTAGGGTGCTTCCAAGTAAGGCTCTTATTGTGCTAGTGCCTGGCTTCATTCACAAAAACGTATAAGAGTTCAGATGGGGACATCCTGCATTTGGATTTTCCTAACTTTTTCTCTCCCCTCTTCATATTACAGAAAATCTGTGAAAGGAAGGAAGAAAGAAAGGAATTCATAGTATTTTCTGACTGGGAAGTTTTGGTTTTTAAAGATGTAGTGTCATTTTATGAAGTTTTTACTGTTAGTTTATTTTATATTGTATTTTATTTTATTGTACTGCTTAACTGTAGTTCATTGCCCAGAGAGATTCAGCTATTGGACAGCATAGAAATGAATGAATGAATGCCTTCTCTCTGGACTCACTTGAAGTCGAAATGAGAAACACAAGATACTTCCCAATACAGAGTCAGATCATGAGTCCATCTAACTTGCCATTGTCTACAGTGACTGACAGTGACTCTCTCAAGTCTTCAGAAGTCAGGAAGGAAAACCGAGACCTTCTGAATTCAAAGGAGGTGCTCTTTTCCTAAGCTACAGTTCTTTTCTGAAAACATACAATTTTAAAGGTTCTATATGGTCACTCCAAGAAAATGAGTACAGTGCAATAATTGAACACAGATGCTTTCTTTGCAAGAACACACACACACACCCCTGGGAAAGTGTCATCAGAATCCCCAAAATAATCTTTACATTTTCAGAAATATAGGAAGTTTCCATGTAGCAAGGCAGCCTGACCTATCAGTTGCTCTGTGCTCTGAGTCACATCACTTCACCATGTGCTTTACCATTAAATATTAACATTTTACTCATGATCACAGCTATTTTTACATATATACAGAAATGTCCAGAGTTTGTGAATGTTAACATCCATATGTAAGTCATGACAAACCTCAGTGAATGTCATGAATAGTTCATAACAGAAACACATTCTCCTTCTGTTCCATAAAGGTGACCTGTTACATTGTGGTGTCTATTATGTTCACTAATGTATCACTGAGATTGGGAACTGAAATTATCATAATTGCCAACATTCAGATCTGAAAATTTTCATCCACCACATTTCAGACATGAGCTTATCTACTATGACTGAATCAGCAGAATTCCTCTCTCAGATCACAATGCTACCTAAGCTTGGAGCACAGGTGTGCCTTTCCTCCCTCCTCATCCACCACCACCATCTACAGCATCCATGGAGCCGTGTAATGGTCACATAAGTATGCTGTGTGTGTCATCAAATGCATGTAATCCAAGATTACATGACCATTTCCCAAACAAAATCTAGGAACTGACCATATACTGTGCCCCTGTGTTGCATCGCATGTGTGTCTGCCATGACATACTTGTATGGATGCTTTTTGCAAGTGTCCCAAATGGACACGACCTCTTACCAGTGCAATTCCATAAGTATTGCTTCTCATAATTCTTTGTATATGATTTTGATTTAATTTTGAAAGCAATGTGGGAACACTACTTGGAAACTTCCTTTAACACTAGTTTGAGTTCCTAGGCTGGAGCTTGCTTCCTAATATGTTCTCAGCTTATCCTTACTTGTCTGACAAGACACTCCGACAAGACTCTCATAGTTCTCCCCCAGTCCCTACGTAAATGGAGTCTTCACTTTATCAGAATGAAAGATGCAATGTCTTTGTTAAAATACAACACCTTTGATTCAGGCACGTTTATTGAGTCCACTGAACTGGCTTTACAGAAAACAGTATTTACAGCTGTCTACATTCTTTACAAAAATAAGCTGTATTGATGTTTCTTTTTCTTTTTACATCTCTCACTCCTCCAGAAAGACATCAGAAATGGCATCTTATTTTATTTTCTGCTAAAGCACTTTAACAATTGCAGTACCATTTAATAGTTACTTATAGGTATGAGCATGCCTAAACGTACATCTGTAAGCATCCTTACATCAAGTAGAAGTATAAGAAAACTTAAGCTGGATCAAACCAGGGCTATCTTCTGCAGCCCTCTGGTCCCACAGCATCCACAAGCACCCTTCACATTCTCCAAGCAACCTGTCCTTCACAATCAAAATGTTGCCATTTATTTCATGGTGATCTCTATCACTTTCAATATGCTGTGCAAACCCCAGTGCAAATGGTTGAAGTGTATCCACTTAAGAACCAGTGTGCAAATCTAGACAAGTAAGAATGCAACAAAGTGAACATACCTCAGTGGGACTGAGTATTGCAGGTTTACAGCAGAAATTTGAAAAATACCAGAATTAGGAGGAGCGGGGGGGGGGGGGGGGGGGGGGGGGAGAGAGAGAGAGAGAGAGAGAGAGAGAAGAAATGTTATTGTAAGGTACTTCAATTTTAACAACTAAGATTAAATATATGAACTGTATCAATTTCAGCCTTTGACTTCTCCAAAACCAGTCATATAATTTGGCATAATGAAACCTATTTGGCAGGAACTACTCAGACAAATAGTCAGAAATAAAATAGCAGGGAGTCTTTCAGATTGAGCCTGGGGTTTCTCTGGCTGACAAGGAATTCCTACAGTGATAGCACAAGATGTATGGATTGAAGATATGGCTGCTTATTGCTGCTCACAACTACCTGATTTCCTCTGATGAATGCTGGTGGTAACACTAAATGAAAGTTTTGTGTCACAATGTCAAATGTCATTTGCTTCTCCTTTTGAAAGGGATGGATATGAAGTCATCCCTTTGTATTTCCTGTCTCGGTTTGATTCATTGCAGAGGACAACAATATGAGTTGTTAGGAAAAGGTAGATTTGTTTGCACATTTATGCCATATATAAAAATATAATCAGAGGAAATTGCACAGGTACAATTTGTGTTTGAGTCATTGTGTTTAGTCAGTGTAAGCAAATGTCTAATCACTAACCATTTACTTGTTGCTGTGGTAACCATGTCCGGAGCTTCTGAAGATACAGACAGTAAACTCTGCAAGACAGTTTATGAGCAATTTCTAAGAAGGAAATCTGGCATACAGCACTGGATCTAATGCTCTTATTATAGCCCCACTTCCATGGCCAAATAAACTGCCCTGAAGTACCATTGTATATTAATGTTCAGGATGTTTATGACAGTCCTTCTCACTCAATGAAGATGCACCCATAATTACTTCACTTTCACAGAGAAGGTATGATAAAATTTGAATCACGTATACCTTACTTGAGTGTTAGTCCAGGCTTGGTGGGGGAAGGGTAGACACTAATGAGTGTACTCCACCTCCTTCTCATCTACTACGTCCTCCTTACTTCTGGCACTGTTATCCATTTTCTTGCCATCATTCTCACTCCAATACTCACTCCATCATATTTTAATCCACGTTTGTACAGGGGAATGGAACTCTCCCTGAAGATAAAAGTGAGCACATGAAAGAGAAATGCTCTAGCCCAGATTGCTGTTTGTGGTTTTAGGTTTGTTTGTTTGTTTTCATTCTTAGAGGCATCTGTATACGTATAGGAATGTTAAAAAATATAGCCAGAAATTGTTCAGTCAGTGCTGCTACCTCAGATGTTCCACTACCTCCTCCACATCGAGTGTAGACTGGGCAGCTACTGGAATATAAACTAATTGTGACAGAGAAGTATATGTCAGCCCACCTGAGATGGGTGTGGGGGGGGTCTAATTTTTATACAGGTCTCAGGAGAAAACCTAGAAGGAGGAATTCCACCCACAAAGCTGCAGAGCCATTTCCAGTAAGAGACGGATAGATGGTCTGACTCAGCATAAGGTGTGATTTGCCCTGAAGTGGAGGACTAGAACCAACGGGAAGAGATCACAAGGAAGCATGTCGAAAGATTAAAAGGAGTCTGGGCCCTGGAGAGAGATGGTTGGGGGTATATTTCCACAACAAGAAGGGAACTCCACCCCTGAAACAGAAGTTGAGTGACCACATAGCTCCCAAGCACACTGAGATCTCAAGAAGGCCACTGTGAGGAGTACCCAATTACAGAGGAAGGCTTTTCATGAGTAGAGAACTCCTCATGGGTAAGACCTTCCTATTGAGGGGGACTTCTTCCAAAAGCCCTTGACATTCTCCATTGAAAACTTCAGCAGCCTTCTGGATGTCCCAAACTGATAAGCCTCAGTCTTAGCCAGGGAGCTTGTTGGGACAACTGCCAATATTGTAAAAGCCTTGATCTGTCTTGGACTGATTTCTCATGCTTCTGATCCCTAAATTCCTAAAATAACCTGTTGTTTGAGTTGTGCTTGTATCAGATGATGTGCCTGTGCTTCTGACTGTTGTCTGCCTTTTGACCTTTGGATTGGATTTGCCCTGTAGACTGCCTCGGGAGTGAGCCTGAACCAGCCACAGCACGATGCAATCAGAGGATCGGAGGGAACCACAGGTGGAATGGTTTTCCTCCTTTGCCTTGTGCACTGATGTGCTCTGGAGGACCCTCCAACAATTTGGAACAGTTTTGGGCATGCAAAAGGGAAAGAGAAAATGGGGAGGTACCACCATGCAAGTGGAAGTCCTGTCACAAATTGATTTCCACTCACATGAGGGTTTGATCCAAATTTCACAATGGGAAAAGGTCTTGCATTGCTGTCCTGTTTATGGATTTCCTGGAGTCATCCTCATGGCTGAGGTATAAAAGGAATGCTGAGCTGGACATTCTGCCCCCTCAGGTTTCTTCTTCCATCCTTAACTCTTTATCCCCAGACTTATTTATGAAGGAGTAGTTTCCACTGCACACTGTGGACATCTCCAGGTAATTGTGCATGGGATTGTCCCTTGTGTTATAGCTAAATCTTATGCTATATTTCATTTAGTTTCTACACTACATATCAGCTGAGATTTTAATACAATAGGCATGTCTGTTTTAGATATGTGAATTAAATGTAAAACAGATGGGAAAATTTTGTACATGGAAAGAAAGGGAGAAAGTGTTATATCTTAGTCAAAGGTTACCAAACATTGAATATGCAAATATTTTCCCAGAATGGTTTTAGTTTATCTAATCCAGATGTTTGGTATTCTAACTAGTTCACAGGATAGATCAAACAGGAAAAAAATGATTTAAAGAAATAGAAGCAACCTTTTAGAGAGAAAATGGGTATGATGATGAGACACAAAATTCAGTATGATATGTTTTCAAATGTATAAATATACAAAGCCTCAGGAACAGTAGCAGTTTAATTCTGGTGCTGTAAATTCTCATTTTTTAATCTCTGTTGCAGCAAAAATAATTGGTTCTGGACTATCACAGTTGTTGTACAAGTTCTGTTTAGGGTGGCCATTTATGAATTACCATGAAAATACAAGTTGCATTTTGAAGTAGCAGCAGGAGCTGATTTGCAAAAATAAATAAGTTATGTAAGTATAGATGGAACTTTTGGAAGAATAATAATTATATTTTAAATAGGAGTATAATATCTCACCATAGTGTAGTTGATTGACCAGGTCATTTGTTCCTGTCTCTTCAGTATGCTGACCAATGTTAAGCTTGTAGAAAATGCACATATTAGGAAAGAGGAATACAAGTAACAATGAATTTTAATGCATAGAATTAATATATAATCCTCAAAGTTCAGGCTCACCCAAAAATTGGAAAAGTGAGAAAGTGGATAAACCAAAGTCAAATTATTTCTCTATAATGACTCATGCTTCACATTGTTGGCCTATAGAACTTGCTGCTAGAAGGTACAATGATAGATCTGCCTTGCACCTTTATTCCTATTGATTAGGCCCAGACAAAAGCATGTGTTCGCACAGGCATGCACAATTTGCTAACACTGGCATTTCCACACCCGTAAAAATTAGGGGTGGGAGACCAAAAGATGCTTGAGTTCATTGAAATTCTCTGAACTTCCCTTCAAAACTAAGTTTGACCTACTACTACTCTTACTGGTAGACTTGTTAATTTAAATGGGAAAAGCTGTATATCTTGAGAAACACATTTTGCAAATGCAAATGCAATTTTGGAGATTTGTGAATATTTTGGAAGAATATGTATTCCCATACACATTAAGAGCTGAATAAGAAAATTAAAGGGTTTGAGCATTCAGGGTTGAAAAGTATTTCATTTTCTGAATAATTTGTGAATTGAAACAAAGACTTCATCTATTCCTAATAAAAATATACACAAATGAGTTTGACAGCATTTTTCTACCCCAAACTATTTCCTGATGCATCCTGTACTGGTAAAATGTTCCACTACTAAAAAGGTATGTGGAATGTCAAAATATACGTTTTAAATAAAAATCTGGATGTATATCTGTTCATGTAGACATTTATTATTACTAAAGACTAACCTTTTTTATGTTTGAGGGCACTTTGTCAACCCACAATTTAACTCTAGTGAGATAAGTGTGCTCCAATGAAACCCCTTGTTTCTTGCCAACCTGCTGCTATTCAGTGTACTTAAGCCTGGTTCCACAGACTGGTTTTCTTTGGTGTGTGTGGAGGTGGGGTGCTTTACCATGCTTTGCTTTCCAAAGCATCAACCATCTGCCTGGCACAGAATGGAGCATCCAATCCAATCACCCCCTCTTACAGCCTGTCAGGAAGTGGCTGGAAGAGGTGGAGTTTAACCTGGACATGCTAGAGAAGAACTGTGTCTCTCTGATCCACATGGTAGGCAGGTCCACCAAGTACTGCACATTTGGGCTTTTAGCTACTCAGGCATCCAGTGTCTGGTTTGTTCTTTCCAGCCACTGAAGCTGGTCCTGACTGTGGGCCCAAACACCTTGTAGATGCAATGCATATATCACTGACTGTTTGCCTGTACAGTGTCCCCTTCTACATACATTATATGTAAAAACAATCTGCAGACAGAACAACCTTGTGAAGCCCTGTGCATAGATATTCATCATAGGTCTGCTGCTCAGCAACAGTGATAGACCTGACTTCTGTTCAGTCAATTTCTGGTTGAAGTAATTCATTAGTGGTAGCTTGCTGCGTAGCTCCGCCCCAATGTCACACATGTCAATTAAATTCTCCCCCGAGCAATGGAATTTAGGGTTCCAGCAACTGTGAGGGGCTCAGTACACACAACTGGATGTGTAAAGGGCCCTTTTCTGCAGGTATTTTCACTATATGTGCACACACTAGAGGTGAAGCAGTGCATGGTACTTTGGGTACAGAGCTATTCAGCCTGGTTCTGTTCCACACTCACACGCAGCTTGAAATAGTTGTTATAATAAGTGAACAGGTCTTTCCTCTTCAGCTGCAGGTGGGGGCTAACACAACTGATTTCCATTCAAACAAAACTGAACTGAACTGAACCGAACCGAACTGAAATGAGGTGAAATGAGATGGCAGGATGGGGGAGGACAGGCTGGAGTGGGCCAAGCCAGGACAGGAGGGACCCGGATGGGATGGGATGGGACAGAAATCTGCAATCATAAAAACTAGATTTAAGAGAGAAAGGTTCTAACATAGCCTTCTCCATGCCTTCTCTAACATGCTAGTTGTCTACTCCAGGGGATATTGCTTTCTGAGAGTGGCAAGGGAAACATTCTGTTGTATGAGCCTTGAAGTCTGGATTGTTACAGCCCAGAAACCACATAAGTCAGCCAGGTTGGGGAAATCTTTGGACCACCAGTTATTGTGGGAGTCACATAATCATTAATCCTAGTCATTTCATGGGCATTGTTCAAGGGTTATAAGAATTGCAATCCAGCAACATTTGGAAGACCACCAGTTCTCTATCCCTGCTTCAGTTTGCAAATCAGTGTAATGCTTCTTTTGGAATCGGCAGGAAACTAGAATCATGCTGCTAGCATCTTATTTTTGTAAGAAAATATCCCATGCTTTTTAAGACTAGTTGGGAAATATATGCAGAGCCCTGTGAACAAGTGGTGGTGATTAAGCTTCTAAGGACAGAAGTAGCCCCCAGGAGATAGAGGGGGAGAGAGGATGACTCAGGTGCATAACATGAATCACAATTCCTCCCCCACCCTCCTCATGGATCCAGCAGCAATTTACAGCACACCCACACTGGCCAAGATGCATTTCATCAGCCAAGGTTTTGAAATGGAAAGTTTGTGCATGTGTGCAGCAGTGGTGGGGATCCATGTGGAAACTTTTCATTGTGGCCAAAGATCAGTGAAGTGTAATGGAGAGAGCACAAGCAGACACACACTGTGGAACAGTTTGTTCTTGCTTCCTGATGTTTTGCAGTGATGCATACATCCATTCTATTTTTTTTTAAACTCAGCATTGTTCACATGTGCAGTATGCATCTCTTATTGAGCCTAGTACCTACCCTATTGATTGTACACTACAGCTTCTTAATCCTGGGTATCTAACACAAACTGTTTCTGTGCATAGCCATCTTACACATGACTACTGAGGTCTTACGCATGACAACTGCCACATACCTGGCCTCAGCCCAGCTGAGGCCAACATCCTTTTTATTTTCAGGGCTGGCTCTGAGGAAATGCATGCTAGGTGAGGCAGTTGTGGTTCTCACTATTCCTGTACACTCCCTTGGGGCCCAGGGGCATTTTAGAGAAATGACGATGGCAGCTGTGACCACCTTGCCAGGCACTTCTCTTTTCAGAAGTAGGCTGAAGAAATGTCAGGCGGCTGTAACTGGGCCACTGCCGGTTCCTGTGGCTGCCCATCCTTGCTCCAGGCTGACCATTTCCTCACTTCCCAGTAAGGTTAGTTGTGGTGCTGTTACAGCAACAAATGTCTTGGTCAGATTTGTGTGATGCAACAAGCTGTGCTGTGGGATGTAATTGTGCAAATCCCCTGGCATGTGATTGGAGTGTGCACAGGGGGTAGAATAAGCTACTATGGGTTACTCTGCCCCCCATCACATGAATTTGGTTAATGGCTTCCCATCATCTTATCTCTCACTATAAATTCCACATTCCAAAGAATTCAATGGCAGCCAAGATGACAAAATGAATGGTTCTACTTGCTAACTGTGAGTGTTGCCTTGCAGACTCACACTAGTCACACTGAGCCTTTGAAGCACCCCACTATAAGTAAGGCTTTACAAATGAGAACTTTCCCTGGCCTCCTGCCTCCTTAGAAAATTTCCCAGTGAGCTACTCTTAGATGAAATAAATAAAACATGATGCTTCTCAAGTAAAGAAGCATTAGACCCAGTGGAACTTTGATTAGACACATTTCAGCATAACATGCTTTCAATAATAAGGAGTAAACAAGTCATCTTTGCAGGAGGGTGATTTGGAGGCAATCAGAAAGGTTAATGAAGATGCTCAGGTGTCAGCACTCTCTCTCCTTGATTCTGTGGCAAGTTGTGCATTTAATCAAAATGCAGGGGCTAATGTTCAAGTCAACTATGGGGAACACATCTGTTCCCCCAATAAATCAACCCCCAAATCCCTTAAAAATGCATTCAGAGACATTCACAGAACCCCCAAGGTGACAGTTCCTTTCCTTCCTTCTCTCACACTCCCATGAACTTTAAAGCTGTTCAGGTACATTGCCGGTTGTTATCTCCAGCAAGCAGATAGACCCTTCCAGGGCCAGCGTGACCTTGGGAAGGGTATTGTGTATAAAGCTAAGGAGGCACACTTCATGCTCTTTGCAGGGTTTGGTACTTCTCTTTAATAATTCATGAGATGTACTTAACTTGCAAGATTTTAATTATACCTTTATCAGTTCCCCATTTAAAATTCCAATATAGCAGAACACAGAGTGAGTAAACTCTATATTTTAAGCTCCAGTGTATCAAGGATAAACTCTTTGAAAATGGATTTTATGTCTTGGGTGCCTAAAGGACTCTGATATTTTAGATTTAGACACACACGGAGGCATGTGTATATAACACTCCTTTACATCATAAACTTGTTGAGAAATTATATGATCATGTTACTAGCTCTTCCCAAAAGAACTTCAGTGACCTTCCAAGGTCACCGTGGTTGAACTGAAAACAGTCTGATTCCAACTTCATGGCCTTTTCTGATTATTTCTGGATTAAGCACCCTGGTATTGTTAAAACACTGTGGGTTGTATCCAGGAACTGCTTCTTTGTTTACATAAGATGCTTCTTGCTGATTTTCATAGTTACCTTCTCAGACAAATGCACAAAAATGTCCATGGACACACACGCTCACACACACACACAATTGCTCCATTTGGCAGGATTTTCAGAGAGATCTGGCAATAGGGAATGATAGAGAATGATAGGAAATGGTAGGGGAATGATGAGTCAGGGAAGTCTGTTGCTGCTGACTCGGTTGCACGCACCAAAATCTGGACCCAACCCAAAAGGTTTTGTGGAACTGTAAGAACTAACAAATGTATTATTGTCTGTTATTGTTCATTAAGATGGATGGAAATTATCATCAGTTAGCTTCTGTACACATGGTAGCAGATAGTTCATATGCTAAGTACATGAGTAAAGGAGAGAGAAATGTTAGGTCTGAGATAAGAGAGGAATGAAGTGAAAGAAATAATAGATTCCAATAATAATTGGCTCACCTAGACCAGTATTGTACACCCTGACTAGAAACAGCATCCAGTGGTTTCAGATAGGGGTCTTTTCCTCCCCCACCAGGAGATGCCAAGGACTGAACCTGGGACCTTCTTCAAGCACTCTGCCACTGAGACTCCAGGTAATCTGGGGACTTCTAGAAATGTCCCACTGAACTGGACTGGAGTTGATTAGAAGTGTTCACATATAGAACGTTTTTGTGATTACTGAGATAAAGTATTTTTCCTTTATTTGTTTTGATCACATGATACCATTAGGATGATTGACTTTGGGAATCTTTCCAAAGGGATTTTTGTTATTGTTGTTGTTTACAAAAAAGGAGAGTTGCAAATGCAGCACAAGATTGCATTTCACGGGTGATTTTTCTTGCCTGTTGGTCTTCCTTTAGGGAAAAAAAGGAAAGAGAATAAATCTGAGGTCTTCTTTCTCTTTTCTGTCTTTCCTTTCCTTTTCGTCTTTCTTATTTGCTTGTACATATGCTACTGCTTTAATATTCTAGTTAAAGCAGTTAGTTTTCCTAAGTTACAATTACTCTTATTACTATTATTATTACATTTTGGGGAATGTTTTAGAGCCTCTTAATCATCATACTGCAGTAACATGCTTAATGTACTTGCCTGATGAACACATGCCCAGGAATGCATGGAGATCATGTATACATTGAATCTGCTTGTACAGTACTACAAATCATTTCTGCAATTACTTTTAACCTCAAGTATAGCAATCACACATACACAGATACTTCCAGTTCAGAATATAAAGCCTTTTCACATGAACATGTACCCATGAGACCTGCACATAATGACCCTCTGTTACTTTGGTGGATGAGGTTATCCATAGCCTGTGGTGTGAACTGGGTCCTGTGTAATCACAGAATGGGCTGTTGGCTGCAGGATTATCTTAGCTATAGTGTCACCTGAATATGTTATTCTGTTTAGGAACTGACAAATCTGTTGATTTCCAGTTTCTTCTGTTTCTTCTTTCTTCTCTTCTTAAGTCCCTTCTTGTCCCACATTGAGAATTTCTCCAATTTTTAACCTTGATTTGTCTAAGATTTGAATTTTTTTCAAGTTGCTATGAAAATTCAAAGATATTTTTGTGCACATTTTGCCAGCAACATAGCATGTCTTTTGCCTAATGCACATTTGCGAAGCATTCTCCCCACCATATGTATTTCTGAACATTATTTTCCATAAATACACATTCTGTAAACATTTTTATTAGAGAACGCCATTACAAAATTCAGAAAACTGCACATTTTGAAAGTTAATTGCACTTCAGTTCAGACAGTGATTTTAAAGAGCATAAATAGGTATGTTTTAATTAAAATGCACACTGAACAAATTTCTCTCCTTTTCTGCTGCTGGGAGAAAAAAGAAAAGTGTAGGAGAAACATGTAAATTGGCTTGAAGAGATGAAGCCTTTCACTTGAGAAATTCAACAGCACTTTATTTCTAGAAAAAACTCCCTCATCCTACTCTTGCGTTTGTCTGCCCCTCAGTCTTAGTATATTGAGGGTAGCCAGATGTTAGCCTCAGCAGCACTGTAGACTATCCAGACAGCACCCTCCTCACTCCCACCTCTTCCCTGAAATGACAGATTAAAAAAAGAATTAAAGGCAACTGGGCCTGGAAAATCCCCCCCTTTTTTTTCTGCTAGACTAGGCTTTCCTGTGAGGTTTCCATCAGTTTGTGGTTTGGGCCTGAACCAGAAATACAGTGAGAACTGCCTCTCTCATGATTTCTTAGCCAATGCAGAAAACTGCATGAAACAAACAGAACTAAAGAGAAACAAAAACAAATGAAGAAAGAAAAACATTATCCAGACATGGTTAGGGCTTAAGTTAGAGATTTAATTCAAATGATGGCCAAAGGTTTACACTTAACTTGTATTCTGTCAGGATCTCTAAGGTATCAAGTTGTAGTTATTCAACTGGTGGAAGCCAAATTTCAGAATGGGAAATTAAGAAGGGGAAATGGGCCATAGTTCATAAATGAACAGAAGTAATATGATGCACTCTACTTTATTGTATTCACTTTCTAGGGGAAAAAAGCCTGCTTAGGCTGGGCAAGGGGCCTGTTCCTACAGACGTATTTTTTGTTTTTTTAATTTGGTGCATGTGGAGGCTGAGCCTCAGGTTCAC
This sequence comes from Varanus komodoensis, assembly GCF_004798865.1. Classification (NCBI taxonomy): domain Eukaryota; kingdom Metazoa; phylum Chordata; class Lepidosauria; order Squamata; family Varanidae; genus Varanus; species Varanus komodoensis. The sequence continues at coordinate 4,772,520 of NW_025335438.1, forward strand.
ATGAACCTCAGCTGACCCCTGCACCTCTCCCTGGTCCACTTTCACTAGTGCAACAACAGGTTCCCTGAAGCTTATGTTCTGCCAGAAACTGTTGTCCATACATAGATTTAATGAGCTAGACAGAAACAAGGTTTAAGAAGATCCTGAATATAGTCAATAAAGCACTGGGTCAAAAGTTACTTTCTGTTGTAGAAGATGGACGGGTAGGGGTGAGGTTGTATGTTACTAGTCTCATGCTGAACAAGGTCTTTTTTTCCTTCTTTTGGTGTTTTTTTCCTGGTATGAAAAAGGCTACAGACTAAAGACCTTTAACTTTTACCCTGGGAAATATCTACTCCTACTGCCAATGAAGTGGACAGATGGTTAGGGCATGAGGAAGCTATAATTCTCCCCCAATCTCCTACTCTGGTCTCACATGTTGTTGTCAAATTTACAGAAAACTAGACAATGCTTACAAATTTCAGCCACCTGGCTTTAGCTTTTTTAATTTTAATGAACATTCCTGGGACGGAAAGAACCTTCAGTCTGCATAACCATAGGCCACTGAGACAAGTTTTTACCCCAAACATTTGGGCACAAATGAGAGTAAGTGCAAATCAACTTTTCTGAGTTTGAGTGCCAGAGAAGGAGAAAGGCTATCTTTCAAAAACAAATAAGCAAAACCAAATCCCATTGAGTGAAAGCATGCTTATGCTAATTGTAGCTTGATATGCCAAACTATTGTTATGCTGATTGTGCCCTGAGGCAGGAAACATTCAGTTGGAAATTACCTGTACTAGCTGACACCTGAAATCTATTGTTATCATGATTGTTAAACATGTATTCAAGGAAGGTACATTTGTATGGATTTTTTTTCATCCCAGAGGCAGTTTTGTGTCTGGGGTACCAAAGTAACCCCAGAAACACCAAACATTCAATTGTTGTTGCTGCTGCTGCTACTCTTCTGTTGGTTGAATATGAGATGAATTAACAGTTCAACAGATATCTCAGTTAAATCAGATTACTTGCTTCTAGGGACTGGAGTTGGCCAGTTCACATGACCCATCCAACCTTCTTACACAGTATGATTGGTGGCATTCAGTGGCACAGGCCACTTTCCTTATAATTACATCTTTTATACTCCAGCAATCAAGAAACCATTAAGTGAAGTTGGTAAGAAGTATGTATGTATTTATCATGAATTATACTCACCAGTGTTTGTATTATAGAAGCTAAAGGATTTCAACAGAGGTAATTAAACCTGTTCAAAGTAATGGAGCAATTTCATCTAAGCACATAATGTATGGCACACCATTTGTGTATTATTTAAAAGTCACAGATTTAATAAACCAAATTAATGTTCTGAATTAGTATAAAGCTAGTCAGTATATCATATGAAATGCATGCCCCATTAAACTGATGAGTCATATAGCTCTTAAGCTGCACAAACCCATTATAAGAAGGGTTAGCTGTGAGCATAAGCCAACTTGGAATTTGTTTGAATGTTGCCCATGGTTTTTTACCTCAACCACACATGATTGTCATTTATTTATTTTCATGTATTGTATTTTGCCTGCACGGAGCACTTCTGAGACATTGGAGACCAGCATGGAACAACTAAACACCATGTCTAGTCTTTCAACATGCATGTGGGCATGCATACAGACACCCTTTGTCAAAGAGGGAAAAACAAAAACAGAAACAATAACAACAACAAATACAAAAAACTGCTAAGTATCAAAATCTCCACCAACAGAACTGAAAGTACCACTAAGATTCCCTAGAGGTTGGGAAGCACATCTGACTTGTTTCCCAAGTTTGTCTATATTTATTTGTTGCTTCCTCTGATTTATTACAATGGATAGTGGGTAAATGCAGGGTGGGGGGAGGAATGAATAAAACAAAAAAAGGAATATCCTTAAAAACTGATCTTAAGTATAATTGACAAGGAACATTCTGGAAGCTCTATCACATTCAATTTTGGAGAAGCAAACAATCTTAATCTTCCTCTGGCAGAAAAAATGGTTCTGATGACTCGTTGGATTGCCTTTGTCACTAATTTCATCAGTTCTTCTGTTGAATAAACAATTGTGAAGTGTTTTGGTTTGGTTTTAGAGAATGAAGGACATGATGCCTTGTGTCATAAGAAACCAGTTCCAGGGTCCATGATGAATCTATTCCTGACCCTTGTAAGAGAATGGATGAGTGGAAACTATTCTCTGGAGAATGTTTGGTGGAACATTTGAGATGATAGACAGTTGGAGAATAAAACTGGCCCTTGTTCTTTGGTACTATATTATTTTTGGATAGATAGAACTTAAATCTCTGCTCTGAATTTACATGGATGATTATCCATGCGAGTAGGCACAATTGCCCACTAGCATCTAGCATTCTACCATATATTACAACCACATTGTTGTCTACAGTGCAACCGGTGAGAAATTATCCTCTCTGCAAAGATCAGGTCATAAATGATCCCCCCCCCTCACACACACACACACGCGCGCGCGCGCGCGCAAGAGCTAAAATATTGGGCTTTTAGGAGAATGAGAGAAAACACAGTGAAAGAGTCTGCTTTGATGTTGACATTTTTATTGTATATTCCTGAGATTATTTAGGCAGAGACCAAAACCTTAGCAGTCTAGAACTTTCATTCCAAGACCTTTGTGCTGAAATTTAACTCTGATAAACATACCTTGAGTGGGTAGGAAGGTAAAATCAGTACATAACTATTGACCACACCATTCAAGTGGGAGAGTACTTGATAGATGAAGCAGCTCAAACTTATGCCAAAGAAAAGCTGGGGGGCAGCTATTATATGTTTCCCCCTATTTGGAATCTGAGGAATGGGTAATTGTTTTTAACTGATGAAGTCATATATGAATTCTTCCTTGACAAACATGAAATAGACTTTGCACTTGTGGTTCAGCAGATGTACCAATCCCTTTTGACTTCTGCTTGTGTTTGCAACACAAATGCTACTACTGAAGCAATGTAAATCAAAGCAACATTTTCAGTTTTAATATGCAAAACACAGAGGGAGGGAGTGAATCAAAATGTCATAGTATATATATAAAACTCCTATGGTCCAAATTACGATAAGTCACTTTTAAAATATGGAACAAATGATTATCTTGACCAGATGTCCTACTGAATTTAACAGTTGTTTGCCATCATCCATCATCTTTATCGTTGCAACCTTTGTTCTAAGCAGTTTGTCAACATGCAGATACTCTTCCGGGACTGCCATGAAGTTTTCTCCCAATGGTTAAAGAGTGGCAAAGGCAGGCAAGATGTTTGACTTGATGCTAAGGACTATATAAATGTAACTATGAATATTATTTTCCTTAATTATATTGTGCACACAAAGAGCTTGTGCTGTGATATATTTTGTTATATCCATAAAAGGAATTGCTAGCTATCCACATATGACCAGCTATGAATGTAAGACTGCTTCAGTTCGCATTAAAATATTCAAACTTTTGATGCCCTTTCTGTGCAATTCACTTACACCCTACACAGTGCATCATATACTGGAGCCCTGATCCTGTCTGTACCATAGTGCACACGAAGAGCTGGTTCCAAGACTCAGAATCCCCTGGCAACATGCCTCCTAGTAGGCTATTTCTCCATCAGTGCCCTTGGTTGAGTTTACCTGCTATCACTGGGTAGCACAGCAGTACAGAGTGTGACTGTGTGTGACTATCTTTTAATTTTCCCACAGTGCTCCCAATATAGTAATGCTTGAGAGAATTGAAGGAAATAAAAATGGCACTTAACCCAGAAGCCCAGACTGGGTGTGAGGAATAATAAAAGGGTGGACAAAGGCAGACATTAGCTGTAACCCTCTGTCATAGCACTGGAAACACCACAGTGCTCAAGGATGTCAGAAATTGGCACTGACCTTGATCCTACTCACGCATTATGCATTGCTCTGGCAAATTCTGTTGTTACATAGAATTTGGTGTAGCATTTCAAGCTGTGAATTCTTTTGATGCTCTGTACTGTAGCCTGGTTTGCAGGGTCTTGCCATGGGTCAGATCTTTAGCAGGAGTCAGGGTAGGTCAGGCATTTTGAAGAAGAAAAAGATGAAGAGATTGGATGACTTTCTGTGATTGAATTTTATCCCTGAACTGTTAACTATTTTTGAAAGGACTGGATTTAGGATTATCTGAGACTTCTGTTCTATGAAAGATGGACACAACCAAAAGAATAATAGTAGTGTCTCAATTTCCACAGAAAAAAGAGATAACCCCAATTTATCCATTCTGCCAATTTGTGCTACTTCTTATTTATTAGATTTTATACCAGCCAATAGCTGACACTCTGCTTGATTCCATGTGATCCCAGCTAATAGCCAAAGTAGAAATCTCAAAAACATAGGAAAAAATACAGATTAGAGAGACCAAACTACAATACAGTAGTACTAACTTGATTCCTGTGTTTAAGGAAAGCTTCACTGAAAAAGTTCTTTATCAGAGTTTTCCAGACATGAGAAAATCACCATCATCATCAGTGGAAAAGAGTAAAGTGTTATCTTTGCTAAGTTTGCATAGCAGGTGTTAGGAAAAATGGACCTAGGAGGAGAACAGAATGACTGAAAGGGTAGCAAAAAAAGTCAGAGGGGAAAGGTAGGGATTGATTGTTTTCTTGTAATTATGAAATTGGTGGAAGGGACTAAGATGACAAACAGGCTATAAGTTACTACTGGTTTGGAATCATGGGCCAGATCCCTGGCTGGTCATTGCTTGGGTCACAACAACCTCTTACTGTGTGGCTCTAGCAATACAACAGTGGAACCACCTGCCTAGAGAGGATGTGGGCTCTCCCACACTAGAGACATTCAAGAAGAAACTGGACAGCCATCTGAGTGGGATGGTGTAAATGGTGTCCTGCAACAGCAGGGGGTTAAGACCCAATGACCTGCATGGTTCCTTCCAACTCTGCTTTTCTATGATTCTAGGAACACTACCCTTTTAAACAGCTTGAAACAGGACACTATTTAAGATGTTTTGTTTTGAAATCACTTCTCTGCAGTGCTGTAATGGAATAAGCACCACTTGAATACCATCTATCTTCCAGGAGTCCTTCTTCTCGTTTCCTTAGAAAGTGAATAAGCAGGTCATGATCCTTTTAAATAACATTGGCTTCAAAGGCTGCAATAGTTAAGTTCATGAAAATCCAGAGGGTCCCGGTTACTCTAGCAGAGAGACAATATGGTCCATGGTATGGCACCTCTCATCTTCTTCCAGTCTAGCCAGCATGAGTAAGCTCTGCACATTTCAGCAGTGACTGCTGAACCTTTGCAGACAGCCTGGGGTTGGTGCTCTACCTCTCCTTTCTGTGAATAATAAAAAGAAGTCTTTTCTTGAGCAATTCGTCCAGGTTGGAAAAAGAGCATATGAGGATGGACTTGGCGTGAGCCCTTGACAGAGATGGATTGTGACTCCTCCAGGCTGCTGTGAGCCTATTAATTAAATGGTAAAAGATTTTCCCATGAAAGCTAGTAAAAACACTGCAGCCACTTCCAAAGCAACAAAGAAATAAACACCATGGACAGTGAAATGCTTTTAGCTAGCACATGTGAAAGTACTTATCAAAAGGAAATGAAAATGTATCATTTGATGCCATTTTGTATGCCTCATCTATGGCTTCGCTGGCAATCTGATGTCAGAAAACACACCATCACAAAAGGGTTATGATAATGGCAAAGTAACATAGACTTGATGCAAGCCAGAACATCTGTGCTGCATGTGTTGAAACAGCATTGTTGGTGGGAAACTAGAAAGCCAAAAATGTTTGCATCATAGACCTTAGTAAGAAAATCACAGCCCTGCTGCTTATAATGCTGTGTTCACTTGATAATACACAAATATTGCTTTAAGAACAATTTGTCCTGCCTGATATTGCTAGACAATTGTATGCTGAGATCTGGTTTAATGCAAGGATGGGCAACACATGGTCCATGGATTGTTTATAACCTCCCTGGCCCTTGGTTGCAACCTCTGCCATGTCTTGCCACTCTCAAATATGTTGTACCTCTGACAGAACATTTGGTGGTTTGCTGCTGGATTTTGATGGCATCCCACCACAGCTTCCACCACCAAATTTGGCAGTGTGTGGCACTGGTGCAGGTCCCATATGTGTCCTCAGAGGTGTAATTGGCCACCAGAATTCCTGAAGTTGCCACCCCTTGCCTAATGTAAAAGCTTATATAGTTCACTATATTATTGTATTTGATGGTTTCAAATCTTGCTTTGTGAACTGCTTAGAGAACTTTGGCAATAGGGCAGTGGAGAAATATAAGAAAAAAATAAAATGAAAGAAATTTAAAGACATGATCAGTAGCAATAAATTTCACTTATCTGATGCTTTAAGCATCACTTAGATATTACTAGGATACTATGATTGCAACTTTTCTGCAACTGGATCCTGCATTGTTTTAGGATAACTAGGATAACAGGGAATCTTTGGGATCTTATAGAAACTTACCACAGTCAGTGGCCTAGATCTGGTAAACGAATACTAAAATCCACTTCTACATGACTAAAGATACTTCATGTAGACTAGTTATCTAGCTATTCTTGAAGACAAGAGGAGTTGAACCCCGCTTCTTGAAATGTACCGGACAAACCCATTTAGTTGTGAAGATAATTGACTGTGTGGATCTGGGTTTCGTTGACCATTTGTGGAGTGGATAATTCGAATTTGAAGGAAAAGTGCTTCTGAATAGGTTTGTTTAAAGAGATTTTTGCCCCTTGATGTTTCCTGAAACTTTATTTTGTTAGGTCTGATTGCCACTGATGTCACAATTTGTAGAATGTGGCAGATGAGCAAGCACTATGGAAAATAATATCTTGTGCAAAACATCACCTCAAATCTCTTTATGGCACATTTGTTATAAATTATAAAGCCAAGAGTATTTATTACTTTGGGCATATCATGAGAAGGTGAAACTCACTAGAGAAGACAATGATGCTAAGCTAGGGAAAGTTGGAAACAGAAGAAGAGGAAGACCAAATAGGAGATGGAATGACTCCATAAAGGAGGCCATAGCCTTGAGTTTACAAGAGCTGAGCAGAGATGTCAAGAAAAGTACATTTGGAAGCGGGGGGGGGGGGGCTTTCATTCATAGCATCATCATAAGCGGGAGATGACTTGACAGCACACAATAACAAACATAACAGTATGTCCTGAGTTATGTATTTTTTTCTAATTGAATGTTTTGGTTCCACACTGAAGTGGACATTTCACATTCTGGAAATTTGTCATGGAAGAAGACTATCCAGCGGAAACATGCTCGGCATACAAGAACATTAAATTCCACAAATTGCCCTTGTAATCTGATACTGTAAATCTCATAATAGGATAGAACGATGTTTTTTCCTGTTCTTATAAATCTTTTTAATAGTTGATTTAAAATTTAACTTTTATCTGCATCTTTTGTTGTATAATTTTAGCTACATTTTACATTTTTATACATGTTTTATAGAGTTTTATAGATTGTTTTGCTCTTTTTATTTGCAGATTCTATTGTGCAATTTTATGTTTACTAAATGTTTATAGTACCTTATAAATCTTGTTATTATTTTAGTGTTACTTGTACATAGGTTCTGCAGATTCTCCTGGTCTCTCATTGTTCTTTGGTCTTTATTTCTCAGGAAATTACTTTTGTATAACCTTTGAATCCACTCTTGCCTATTTGGATGGCATGAGAATGTATTTTTCACCAGACTCACTGGAGCTCTATAGACCAGCAAAGAGAAATGGTAGTATCAAGAGAAATCACTGGGTTTTCCTGGGAAGCAGGGCCAAACCTATGCTTGTATGAGAACTGGGCCCTCTTTTTCATAAGACAGCCTTCAAAGGTACCAAGGTTAATCACCCCAGAGACTGCTGAGGAGAACCAGACAGTTTCAAGTTACATGGGACACCTGGTTGAGCACTCTGGGATAGGAGGGGGAAGATAAAACATTTGATTGATTGATTGATTGATTGATTGATTTATATCCTGCCTTTTTCCTACAAAGGGCTCAAGGCAGCTTACATCTCCTCCTCCATCATATCCCCACAACAACAACCCTATGAGGTAGGTTGGGCTGAGAGTCTGTGACTGGCCCAAAGTCACCCAGTTGGCTCCATGGCTGAGCAGGGACTAGAACCCAGATCGTCTGAGTCCCAGTCCCATGCTCTTACACCACACTGACTCTCCAGTTCAGTCCAGTTGTGCAGCATCAGGTGAAAAGGGCAAGCCAACTGAGAAGTGTCACTGTGAAAGTGTAGACGGCTCCTTCTGGTCTAGAAGAGAAGAAAGGTATTCATTTCCCATAATTAAGGCACATTTCCCTAATGGCCAGTATTCTAACTTTGCTTGCTTTTTTTGTTGTTGACTTCCACAAAGCCTGACTTTCGTATCAACAACCCAGTCTGGCTGGCCAGCTTTAATGCATTAAGGACTGAATTACAAAGCCTTTTATCCTGATCTGCTAGGAAGGACTTTAGGGTGGGGGGTCGGGGGGGGGGGACTGTCATATGGCAGTTTGGTGACTGCTATATAAAGCACAATGTTTGACCCTCTAAGCCAACAGTTAACCAGCCACGTGTGGCTGTTAAGCCTCCTAGTTCTGCTCCCGGCCCTAGACTGCAAAAAGCTGGTAGTCTGTCACATACCTGGCAGAGTACAAGAAATGGCTGGTGGGCATTTGAATTGGCAGTGCTATTCCAATGTAAAGAAAAAGTTGTCTTTAATCCCCGAAGTTCTTCTGAAAAGTGAACAGCTCAGGCCAGGGATCAGAACATAGTTTGGTTCCAGATAGAACAAGGGTGTAGAACCTAGGTCAACTGACTCTTCCTTTTCCCCAGCTAGTGACCCTTTGACAGTTTCCTGACTTCATTTTAAAAGGTTGAAATGTCTCTCATAAATCTAGTTACTGACAGTGAGACCTTTATGCTAAATTATGCTGCTGTGTATTTCCACATGTTTTCCCTTTGGCCATGGCCCTTTTGCCTCCAGCCTTCCCTACTGGAGAAATGCACCTCCTGAGAACTTCTCCTAAATGGAATTCTGCCCTTAGTCAGAAAGACACTCAGTACCCCTGGGATATAAGTTACCCTTCTTTTTTTGCTCTGTATTTGATCCATTTGGTTTGAAAGTGTTGCAGTTTATTATATTTATTGTATTGTAAACTGCACTGAGCACTCCTTGAGTGATATGGGAGAGGATACAGAAATATTTAAAATATATAAACTGGAGGGTTTTGTGATATCCATATTGAGTTTTGAAAGGTAAACCAGTATCTGGCCATTTACAGCTAAATTGCTTGAGAAACAATGTACATATTGTGAAACTAATGTGTAGAGGCCACAACCTAGAAGGACATTATGAGTATTTAAGCCCCATTGCTTTTCATTGCTCCTAAGTGTGCATTACAGTACATGGGATTGTGGCCAGAGGTAATAATAGAAGTAGCCAATTTCGGAAGCTGTAGATATCATAAAATTGCTGCATGGGAACATTTGCCAATTTGTCCACCACTCTAAAAAGAATGAGGAGGAGGAGGAGGAGGAGGAGGAGGGTAGGAGGTGGAATGCTTTTCAGAGTTCACACATGGAGTTCACACAGAGTTCACACATCCAGATATCCTTGGATGACCACCTTGCCACTCCATATTCTAATCCCAAAAGGTCAGCATCATGCCAAATGATTATTTGCCTGTTTACTCTTAATGCACCAATAGCTAACTGCATTTTGTAGGATCTTAGGACTCCTCTTTGTGAGAAAGAATAGTGCATCATAGAAACATAGAAACAGAGCTAGTCAGAAGGGGCCCCCTGGTTCCATCCTGTCTGACCTCCGGCACCAGCCGGCTCCACTCACAACATGCCCACCATGTGCATCCTCATAGCCCAGTTCCCTGAGTTTTGTCACAAGTCCCAAACTCCATGTAAAAACTAGAAAACTGGTATAGTGAGAGAATATTATTTTGTAGGCCCTTTCCTCTTGTGCTGATTTTTCACCTAAACTGCCTTTCCAAAAATATCGCTATAATTTTTGTTGCAAAACAAAAAGCAGATCGGAGGATATGATTTTAATGAAAATGAATAAATTCCATGAGTAATAGAAATAAAACAGGTATTAAGAACGTAACATCTCCTTCCACGGATGCACATGCACACGCACACGCACATGCCGGGTGAGTCATTTATGGGCAATTTGCCATCTCCATAAAAAATAAAGAACAAGTGATTGACCATGACACATAGTTTGAGCCTGAAATAATGCATCGCTGAACCTATTGACAATAACTTTGGATAACTGAGATAAAGTTTGCTCTGACTTAATCAAAACACTTATTAGAGAAGAGCTATTTATTTATTTATAGTTTAATTTTCAGTCTGACTTTCCACCAAAAAAGGGCACACATCTGTAAAGTACAGATTCAAAACAAATCCTAATTAAAACACAACATAGAAACAAATGCATTAAAATACTACAATAAAACAAATAAACAGCACCTGGACAATTAGGAAAGTCCTTCAGCAACAGACTGGTTTATATGCCAAAGACCTGCCTCAATAAAAATGCATTTTGCCTACTAGTGGAAGAACAGCAAACACAGAGAGAGCATTTCTAAGCAGAAAATTCCTTTGAGTTCCAATTAATGTTCCCTCTCCCGAAAACACACATTTTGGATCAACTTATATCTTGGAACAGATTACATGTGTCAGCTTTCAGATCACACTTGCTTTGATCCATAGGCAATAAAATGTGTAACACCTGTCCTCTGGAAGCAGTGACTCCATGAAACAGTTCCAGTGGCTCCAACCAACTCTCTGTATCCTAGATTCTTAGCAAGGAATAACTTTTCACTGATCATCAGAAATCAGCAGCAGATGATGTCAGCCTTAGGTCCTGTCAGCCACAGACCAGTTTTTACTGTAATATCTAAAATGACAGGTTGATATTAAATGTAGATCCAAAAATAACAATCTTTCTGTCATAGGCACAAATACCCACTGAGAAACATTTTAAATGAAAACTTTACATGATTGAGAACATTCAATGAACAGGGGGGAAAAAATCTCAAATGGTACGATCTGTTCTCTCCATTTCCTTCTCATTTGTGTCATGGTATTTGCATTTAATTAAAAGTGGCTATTCATTAGCTCAGTTTCCTCCTCATTTCCTGAATCATCCCATATCGTTAGGATCCCATGTGCATCATCACTTCTTATCACTAGACAAAAAGAAGAAGGAGAGAAAAAGCAGCTTGGGGAGGATAAATATGAACTGAAATATAACTGGAGCAGGGAAAGATTAACCAATCTTTTTCTATCTGCCCCCTTTCCACCCTGACTTACACCCTGACCAAGCTGATTTTGGCTTATTTTTTCAAAATGCACACGCAAAGAGAAAAAAACATCCATAAAGTCCTCTGAAATATATTTAGAACCTTATTAGATCAATTGGCAAGACTGCCTGGTACCAAAAGCCATTTTTATTGCTGCTACTTTGGGTGTAATCCTGCCATTATGGAATTTAAGGAGGATTTGCACACTGACTGCAGCAGAGTCACAATTTCAGTCTGGTAGTTCCTTCAGCCTAAGCAAAGGATAGAAATACATTTAGCATGCCTCATCAGAGATGGGTGAGCTACTTTTTGCAAGCCTTTGACTGACTGACTGATTGATTGACTTGATTTTCAAATAATAACAGACTGCTTGTCATTTTTTAAAAATAAAATTCTGAAGTAGTTTGCAGCAAATTAAAAAGGCACACTGTTATAAGAACACAATGACATTTAGACCAACTAATGTTTGCGGAAAGCCAGGGTAAACAAATGAGGATGCAATCCTATGCATGTTTAAACAGAAAAACAGTCTTACAACTCCTAGCATCCCTCCAGCCAGCCATATGCTTGAGGCATTTTGGGAATTATAGGAATTTTTTCCTGTCCAAATATGCTTGGAACTGCACCCTATATTTTAATAATTGTTAAAACATTTTAAAATTATTTTAATTTTTTAATACTTGTTGAAAGCACATGATTATCAGTTTCTGACTAAGAAACTCAACTGCAACAACATCATCACCAACAGCAGCAACTAGAAAGAACTTGCATCATTTTTAAGTAACTCTCAGCACTGGGAAAGGAGCTACTTCTCTGGTCCTTCTTGTTCCCAAATAACCTCACATCCCCTTTTCCATGATTTAGCTGGCACTAGCATGAAAAAGCAGTAGCCTCTGAGAAGGCGAAAATGAAACCGAATCCCTCAGTCACCCCAGGGCCACCTTCCCTATGTAGCTCAGTGGCAATGTAGAAGAAACAGAGAGTAACAAACTTCTATCATCCCCTGCATTTGCTGCCATCACTAATTCTTAGGCAAGTAAAGGAAGTGGTAGGATTCAGCCTGCTCAGACCTATAACCTGGGACTTCCCAACAGTTTTCCATACCTCCTGTCTCCTGAACAGTCCCCCCACTCCAATCAAAGCTGGACCTTGGGGCCAAAGTCCAGGGCAGGGCAGTACACCCCTCCCCCACGCACACACATAAACACACACAGTGACCACCCAGAGAGTTACAAGTACAGAATCAGACTCCATGTTATTCCTGAGGTCATAGTGGTGCTCGGATTTAAGTGAACTGAGAATGCAAGCTGCATCTGCTTATTATTTAAGTGGGATGGGGGGTGGAGGATTGGCAGGCAATTCTGTTGCCATTGTTCTAATATATCAAGACTGCCAAAGCAGCTGTGAAGCAGTATGTGTGGGGTGAGAAACATTATTTGTGTGCTTGGCAACTGAAAAAAATATGCATGTTTGTCTAAAACAAGAGCTGAAATTCACAATAAGTCTACAGTCCAAAGCTACCTAACTGCTGAGGATCTTCTGGAAGTAGCCATGATATCCACAGGACTAGAGGTCTCCACACCGGTCAGCTGGGTTCCTAGCTTGCTTCCAGACCCCTCACTCCTGTCACAATGAAAGCAGCAGATGAGTTGGAGTTCCCTGACAGAGTTTCAGGCCACCACTGAAGTGCCTGGTTAGCTACACATTGAGGAGGATGCAGAAGCACATGCAAGCACTCACTCAGGTAGAGGTGCGGCTTCCTGCTCCTCCATAAGCCCTCAGTCTGAACTGCATCATTGCTGAAATCAAAGTTCTCTTAGAGCTCCAAACTTCAGCGGAAATCATGACTGAACTGGGGAAATGGTCAGGAAGGTGATGGTGGATTGAAGGGTAATGAGAACTTGTGCTAAGAATCCTTCTCTTTCTTGGATTTTAATCTAGGTCTAACAGGAATTTGGGGGTTTGAAATCTTGTCTTTCCTTTCAGGTGGGCTTGTACAAGCCCACGGAGTTCTTTTCCAAGCTGGCTCCGTACAACTTTACTTACAATATCTCAGTAATACTTCCAGAAACAGTGTAATACAAATCTGTAGTTTATTATCCCCATATTTCAAATGAGGGTCTAAGGCTGAGCACTAGTAAGTTCACTGGCAAGGCAAAAGTTATACTAAGTTCTTTCTATATAAAAAACATGACAATTTCCTCCCATAATACAAATTGACATTAAAAGGATTGCACTGCCTCTTAAGACTTGTATTTGGATTAAGAAAAGACAGACACAGTGGACTCAAGAGAAAATTTGTTTGTTTGTTTGTTTGTTTGTTTGTTTGTTTAAACCATTTCTATGGCACCCCATTCGCAAAAAGCCTCGGGGCGGCTTACAACATTAATAAATAAACATAAACAAACAGTTATATAATTAGACTTAAAAAACACGGAAACATCTCGGCATGTACATAAAAACCCAATAAATACAGTTCATAAATTAACAATTAAAATAACTTTTAAATAAAAAGGCTGAAAAACAAATAACAACGGAGCCAGGCAGACCTCTCTGGGGAGCGCATTCCATAGGGCTTTATAGGTGATAACCTATAAAGGGCTTTATAGGTGATAACCAACACCATAGGGCTTTATAGGTGATAACCAACACCTTGAATTGGGCCCGGACTTCAATGGGGAGCCAGAGAAGCTGACGGAGAACTGGGGTTATATGAGAACAACACCCAGTCTCCGTCAGCAACCTGGCAGCTCTATTTTGCACCAATTGAAGTATCCGGACTGTCTTGAAGGGCAGCCCCACGTAGAGGGCATTACAGAAATCTAATTGGGAAGTTACCAGTGCATGTGTCACCATCGCCAGGCAATCGTTCTACAGGTAGGGACGCAGCTGATGGATCAGCCGAAGCTGAAAGAAAGTGCTCCTCGCCACCACCGTCACCTGAGCATCTAATGACAGCTCAGGGTCGAGGAGCACTCCCAAGCTGCGAACCTTGTCCCTAAGAGGGAGTGCAACCCCATTCAGGACAAGGTCCAGGTCCCCCACCCCGAAGCCCAGACCACCTACCAACAGGACCTCCATCTTGTCTGGATTGAGCTTCAGTTTATTGGCCCTCACCAGCCCATTACCTCGGCCAGGCTCCGGTTCAGCACAGCCACTGCCTCACCTGGATTAGTTGAAAATGAGAGGTAGAGCTGGGTATCATCAGCGTACTGATGCTTCCACAGCCCACACCTCCTACTGACCTCTCCCAGCGGTTTCAGGTAGATGTTGAATAGCAAGGGGGACAAAATGGACCCCTGCAAAACTCCATGGCATAACTGCCATGGGACAGAGCTATAGTCCCCCAGCACCACCTTCTGGAGTCGGCCATTGAGATAGGAGCAGAACCACTGCAGAGCAGTGCCCCCAACCCCCAATCCCGCTAGCCTATTCAGAAGTTTACCATGGTCAATGGTATCGAAAGCTGCTGAGAGGTCCAGGAGAACCAACAGGGACGCACTCCCCCTGTCTCTCTCCCTGCACAGGACATCATACAGGGTGACCAAGGCAGATTCAGTACCGTACCCGGGTCTGAAGCCGGACTGCAATGGGTCCAGATAATCAGTTTCATCCAAGAGTGCTAAAAACTGGCAAAAGCAGCTGTAAGCTTGTGTTAATTAGGGATGATGTGGGTTTAAGATTTGACCCATCTTGCATTTGAATTCTAGGATTTTCAGGAGACAAAAACTTATCAGTTCAAATATTTTTGAAATATAATTATGATTAAGATGGATGGATCCAGGATCTGCCTTCCATGCATGGGGAAACCCCACTTATGAAAAGAGCCTCATGTTTTTGGTATATGTCCCCTTTTCACCCTGCCTGCCACAGCACACACCATACAACAAGGTCTTCATGCAACAACAACCTCTCTACAGAACTTTCAGGAGGATGGAGGGACTTCCCTGTGGAGGAGAAGGTAGGAAAGTCTGCTTCCACCAGCCCAACCTCATGCACCTAAATGTAAATCCCATGCTAAATATTTAGAATCCCACCATATCCAAATTGCCAGTGAATTTGTAGCAAGGCAAATTTGTAGCAAGGCAAACGAAGGCAAAGCTGGCAAACAAGGGTTCTGAATGAGTCTAAAGAACAGCATTAGATTTCTGAATGGAGACTTGTGACCTAGCAACAGAAAACTATTTTCCCTTCAAAGAGGTTGTCTGCCTTGTAAGCCAATCCTTGCCATTTGGGTTGTTTAAAAAAGAAACTTGAAGTGGAGAAATTCAATTCAAGGAAAGGGGGAAGAATCCTTAAGGTGCATGCATTGCTTTTTGCTAAAATACATTTACACACATACAAAACGAAACGAAACAAAACAAAACAAACTAAGCTTTTTAGATTGGTGCATGACCAGAAATGATTTCAAAGTATCCATTTGATCAGGTTGTATTTCATTCAACTTTTGAGACAGATTTTTTGCACAGCTTCTGGTATTTGTCTTCATGATATCTCTAACGAACACCAAAGTGACAGAACTGAAGTGATTCTTCTTTGTTAGGATTGTATCACTATCATGGGATTTTGAAGCAGGCCAAGAAGCTTATTCACATTTAATTGATCTGATCAATGATTCAGTTTTACCACTTACTTTAATGGGTGGAACACTTATATTTGCTGGCGTATTTGTACAGTAGATTGTAATCAAGGCAGTACATATGGAGATGTTGCCACTGGCACGCATTGAGGCAGCCACCAGGTAGAAAAGAATTTATTTCTAGATTGACTTTGGGCTAGATCCCATCTACCACTGTGGATCGTACCTCATCAAAATGTTCTCTCTTCAAGATACCCTCTCAGGCGTGGTCTTTTAATATTTGACCTGTATATATTTGTGAGTGCCTAAGCTTGTTGATTTAATTGTACAGGATCACAAACTTTCTTCAGCATTCTCCATATAGGTATCTATATGGGAGCCTTGATAATCTGCAAATTCAGTTAACGTAGATCAATTAATAAGTTAACAAGAATTATATACAATAAAATTGATTTGCAATTACTACAAAAATAAGTTGCAGTTACAAGGCATCCTTGTATATTCTTCCAATGCATATACTCTACAGTTAGTCCTCTTCCCAGCATATTATATGGAGGGAGTTTTATAATGCAGTCCCACTCACGCAGTAGTACTGCCCTCTGTGCATGACCAAGTATGGTATGGCATATTCATGTTGATCTTGGAAGAGTCAATAATGGACACTGCCGGTTCTGAGAACATCATGGGATGAGATTTCCATTTGGCCCTTTCTAATTCTGTGACTCTGCACTTAATAAAGGAAGATTATTTCTCCACAGTCATCTTCAAGTGTCCATCAGAGGGGTTAGCTGTATATGCATGGAAGGACCTGTGGATGTGTGTACCACAGTCCCTAAGTCTATAAACATTTTTATCTGAATATGATTACAGAACCCCACACAAGATCGTAAGAACTATGCTGGAACAAACCAGAGGTCCATCAAGTCCAATATTCTGTTCACAGTAACAGCACCATCCTGCTCAACAGCAATCATTGTACGTAGGCACACTGCCTGAGAATGGAGATAGCGTATAGCCATCAAAACTAATAACCACTGATAGCCTTCTCTCTCTTCCATGAGTTTGTCCAACCGCCTTTCAAAGATATCCAGACTGGTGGCTGACACTCCTTCCTGCGGCAGTGAATTTCATAGTGGGCCTATGCGCCATGTAAAGAAGTACTTCCCTTTATCTGTCTTGAACCTTCCACCTATCTATCAGCTTCATGAGATGACCCCAGATTCTAGGACTATGTGAGAGGGAAAAAAATCTCCCTCATCACTTTCTTTACATCATGCATAATTCTGTACAACTCTGTCATGTCTTTCCTTACTCTCTACCCCGCACCCCTTCAGCTGAAGAATAGCAGCTGCTCTAGCTGTTTCTCACATGGAGTTGATTCAAACCCTTTATCATTTCAGTGCTTTTTTCTGCAGTTTTTACAACTCTGCAATATCCTTTTTAGGTGCAGCAAGCAGAACACCATATTCTAAGTGCAGTCTCATCACACTTAAGTTTATATAAAGGTAGTATAATATCGGCATTTTATTTTATTTTCAATTACTTTCCTAATAATATCTAACATGAAGTTTGCCTTTTTCACAACAGCCGTACACTGGGTCAATATCTCCATTCACTGCTAGCTTAGATTCTATCAATGTATATTTGAAGTTGGATTTTATTTTATTTTTGTCCCAGTGACCTTCACTTCACACTTGCCTATGCTAAACCACATTTGCCATTTTCTCCCAGGTTGGAGAGGGACTTTATCAAAAGCATTTTGGAAGGCTAAGAAAGCAATGTTAATTGAATCACCTTGTTGATGGACATTCTCAAAGAACTCTAAAAGTTTAGTAAAAGTTTTCAGAAGCCATGTTGCTTCTTCTATATGCTTACTAATGCTCTCTTTAATAATGCTTTCAACTGATTTACTCAGGTGAGATATTAAGCTAACTCTTCTGTAATGCCCCAGGTTCATATTTGAGTTCTTTAAGAACTCTAGGAACTCTGGGCCTAGCAATTTATTAACTTTTAATTTGTCAGTAAGGCTGACAATTTTCAGGCTTGCATTATCAACCTTAGTTCCTCAGTCTCATTTCCTGAATACATAATGTTCAGGAACAGGACTATCTCCTGTATGTTCCAAAGTTATGGAAGATGAAAAGGATTCATTCAGTTTCTCTGCAATCTACTTATACCTCCTTTAACTCCATTAACATCCAGTGGTCCAACTGCCTCTCCTAACTTGTGGTATGCATCTGAGATTCTGTTACAGTAAATTAATCTCCAACAATTTTGAAGTGATTTCACTCTCTTGACCATCTCCCCACATCCCACTCAACTTCCTTTTCACCAGTTAGCTCATTTAAGAGACGTCTCTTTTGAAGTCAAATGTGACTTTGCAAAACCTCTTTGTCAATCTTCTACTGTAATGTATATTAAATCTGATAGCACTGTTGTCCCAGTTTCCAATTGTTTCAGTGACATTTACATCTTATACCAGGTCCTGCACAACCCCACCTACAAATAAATCCAAGAATAAATCCAAGATTTCCATCTATTTTAAGGCACAATTGTTTAGGGCATTAAGAAATTTAACAGCTTTGTCAGAACAGGAAAATGCATTTAACTAGTCATTGTAAAGATAATTGAAGTCACCCATTATTACATTGCCTGCTTTTGAGGCCTCCCAGATTTCACTTTCCATTTCAAGATCACTCTGAGCATTCTGCTTAGTGGGACAATAGTGTGTTCCTAGGATTGAATTTGTTTTGAAGATAATTATTGGCCCTCATGGCACTCCTATGGAGGGATATGAATATTTTAGATGTCCACACAAACCCTGATAAGCCAAAGTTTCCAGTAACAACACTACCCTTGCAGATGTTCCTCATCAACACAGGGAAGCTGGAATGGATGGTTCCCCACACTTTCAGATAATCCTTCTTCAACTAACACCTGTAGAGGCCTCAGGTTTCAATATGCAGGGATGTTCTTCCATGGAGGTACACCTAATCTTGAGATCACCTGCTAGCATTTTCAAATGTTACTTGGGAACCTCTACTGTGAAATTCCATTTGTTCTGTAGCTCTTCTTCCTAAGTCTCAGCTATGGATGGGAAAATCTATCTCTTTTTGGTCTTGTCACTTCGGTGTATTTCTGCATAACTGCATTTCTGCATTAAACTGCAGGGGGGGACTCAAAATATGTTTTGCAATGATATTTTTTCTCAAAATACATTTCAGTGTGCATTGGAAAATGTCTTGGGGTAGTAAAATGTCCCCACAAACATGTGTTTATTTTTTACCAGTTCTGAATGAAGATTAAACCCCCAGTGCAGAGCTGCGGTGAAACATTAGAAGTTTCATATTCCATTTTTGTCTGAGAGGTATGGATCGTGTAATTTCATAAAATTTACAGATCTATTTCTTCCCTCATCCCTAGCCTCTACAATGTGTGCTGTTTCTTCCCAACCATAAATGCCAAGGGTGAGAATACAGTTATTTTAAAAAATGAGAAATGAAACAGTTTGGGGTACACGGAGGTGGAATATGATTGTAACTCCTGAACTATAAGGTTAATGACCTCTAGCAGTGTCTTTTTATCTACAGCAGTTTCATCATAAAACGTTTCCTTCACACTCAGCCATTTGTTGAAATTAACTTCTGAACCCTTTGATATTCCATTACATCCCACGCAGACATTTGTTGGCAGCTGAAAGTTCTTAGACACACTAGAGGACTAAACCCCACAGGAGTTTTTACACCTTGGTTGGAGCTGTCCCTGTTTGCCAAGCAACACATCAATTTCCTCTTCTGTGACAATACGTTTAACCTGTGTTTTTTCACAGTAGGCTTTAAAATAAGCAATTAGAAGACACAGTGTTTTCTTCGGGTTGATGTATTATGTACTAAGACACAATTGACCTTCAAGGCATGAAGAGAATCAGGGAAAACAGCAACTATTGTTAAGCCCCTCAAGCCCTGGGAGATAAAGTAAAAGCACCAAATACTTGTAAACTATAACTTTACTTTACGATCCTGAATATGCTTGTTTGAAACAGAACAGCTGAAAGCAGGCAGTTTATGATCTATCCATACTAAGTCTAAAAAATTACAGTATTTTTATGACAAAGCTTCAGCATACAGATTTACGTCCAAGACTTTTCATGCCTGCATAGATTATGTAGTTTGTATCAGTTTGAAACAGTGTTTTCCCTTTCTGCTTCTCCCTGGAGCTCATTTTTATTGACATGTGGGCAACTTGTGGAAATTCACAGATAGTAATATGAGCCTTAAAAAATAAAAATGTACAAATTTCTTGGTAGGCAGCTTGCCAAAAAAATTCATGTCTGTATGAATGCCAAATCATCACTCAAGGTTATTGGAAGAAGCTCTTATTTCTTTGGAGAAGAGAATTTCAAAAACTCCCATATTTTAGTGCTATAGTAAACATATCTAAGATAAAAGAGATTGCCACAAACCATTTATTTAACCTGGAAGCCATTGGCCTTTTTCTCCCTACTCTTGTCAGGGCATTAATGCAGTGGTTCTCACAGCTGCAAAGGAACGTTTGTCTGCTTGGAGAAGAGTCCAGAGCTCCACGGCAGAGAAGGAGTTTTGCGTGAATCATGAGATCCTTCTTTTAATACATGATCTATCCTGCTAAAAGAATCTGTTCCTGGAAAAAGTGTGCTGGTTAAAGCTGAAGGTGCTGGGTTAGAAAAGAAGATTATTTGACCTGAAATAGGCCAGCTTCCTATGTTCCTTTCCATGCTTATGGTATTAGCTGCATCAGGTGCATGCATAGAAGGAAGGAAAGACAATCTTTGCTTCTCTATGATGTCATATCTACTCTCCAATGGAAGGTTCTCAACAAACAGCAAAATGAAGTTGCAACCAGCAATATGCTCTGGTTGATGCTACCAAATCAATGGCAGAGTTGTACTTTGTGAAAATAATGACAAAAGGATATTTTAGGAAATCATTTTTAAGAATGTTGCTGAGATCATTTCAAGGGGGTGGGGGAAGAGAATGAGGAGAATACTCAACTCCAAATGAAACATGTGAAGTGGCCTTCAGCTTTCAAGCTTACTTTATTGTATTGAATGGAAATGAAAAGCAGGCATGCATTTTGAAAAGGTTTGCTCACCCCAAAAAGTACAATAGCCTTTTGAGCAGTTATGTATGTATGTTGGGTTGGGGAGCTTATGTTTTTGTATTCTCTAACCCTCATTCAGTGCTCTTTTCTTAGTTTTTCCTTTGTTGGTACTTCATTTGGTGTTATGGTGGAGCCTCTTTGTAGCCCATATTGGCAGTTGCTTTAGCCCACTTTCAAACTCGTCTCCTTCTTCCTTGTAAGATAGTATCTGCTGTAGTTTGCTGCTTCTTTTGAGCAGTTTTCATGAAGGGCCAAGCAAATACCTTTCCCTTGATATATTCAAAGCTTGTTGAGAATTGCTTTCCAAGTCCTTGTAGTTCTCCTTTCGTGTTGGGGTCAAAGCTGTTTTTTACCCCACTATTTTGAACGAAATGATGGGGTTGAGGTTCTCAGTGGGAAACTTTGGGGACCACATCCCAGCAACTGGTAGTGCTACAAGTGGGGGTGGATTGGGCTACAGGTTCAGAAGAAGTCAAATAAGTTAAATGAGGTCCCATGTTCAATCATCTTCAAATCTTCTAATGTGACAAGATTAAGAGAAACTGACAAACTGGAACTTAATATATTTTTCATTTTATTTGTATTGCAGAATTAAAGCTGAAAAATTAAACCCACACACTTTTTAGTCTCTGTTTTCAATGGAGCTCATTCATCACCCTATCAGTTACCCTATCCAGGGAGTAGTCACTTTAGAAACGTGATTGGTTATCTGCTAATGCCACACTTCTATCCATCAGTTAATCCATTTGTCTGTCTGCCAGCCAATGCTTCCACCTGCTCATCTCATAGCAAACTTGCTTTTAAAGACTTTCCTGGATACTCAGAGTTTGAGGAAACTGCCCGTCCCAGCGGTTTTATGGAGACTTTCTTTGTTATTGTTTGGTTGTAGCTGTATTAATTTTTAATGTATTTCTTATTTCTCTTATTATATTTTAATATCTGCTTTATAGACAGTTGTAAACCACCCAGAGAGTTTCAGCTGTGAGGTGTACAGAAATGATAACAACAACTTTCCATGTCTTCTCTGTTACTGAGTCAATTGTAGGGACTATTCTGTCATTTCACTTTCTCTTAGTTTCTACTTTTTCCAAGTTTAACTAACTTTCATCTTGAACATTAAGATTTTTCCAATCTTAATTTGCTTCAGCACAAATTTTGAGAAATTTTTAGTATTTGAATGAGAATTTATAAACATTTTTCCTGTACATTCCCCAGTATTTTCTTTGCTGCATGCATGCTTGTCTCATGCATTTTTGCAAGCCACTTTCTTAATATAATGCATTTTTGTACACATTTTAAACCAGCATACTTTATTACAAAATTCAGAGCAGTATGAATTCCAAAGGGAAAGTGAATTTTGGTTTACATAATGATTAAAAATAGCAAAATTAGGTAAAGTTGCATTAAAATGTAAACTGATCTCATCCCTTCCCCATTCTACTTAAGCAGTAGTCAGGAATTCAATGGACATTTACTGGTATGTGGAGCCAAGTCTAAGCACACAGGAGGCAATTGTCAGGAGGACAAACAACAAACATCTGGTTGTAGTCCTCATCTCTACTTCCAGCCAGTCAGAAGGCTTATTCCTGGCCATGAGTGCAGAGTAATGCTTGCTTGACTGCTTGCCAACCAGGTATTTTTTCTCGTCTCCCCACACCTCTGGCCAACAGTGACAGGGGAGGAGTACAAGGGGCTTTAGGCTCTACATTAGTGAAGCTGGAGGGCAGCATATGGCTCAAAGGTGGCCTACAATGTGTTCTACTTCTTTTTGCTTGACTTTGTCATGTAGCCATATCTGATTGGCCACATGGTGAAGATACTGTTACTAGGATGGGAGTCAAGTAACTTAGCCACACAATGGTTCCAAGGGTCAGTTGGGTTCATGAATAGATGTCAAACAGTGCAAAAAGTACACAGTTTTGCAAATATTTCAGGGAATCTTCCAGTCTTCTCCCATATACCCTGTTTTAAGCTGGAATGCTTCCCAAAGTTGGCAAAGCATTCAAATCACACTCCATTTGTAGTTTAGCCTCTGAACCATGTTTTATAGCTGGAAGAAACCTTGCACCAAGCTATTTTCTCAAGTCTTTCCTGTGCATTTCCTCTTCGCTTAGTTGCCCTATAAACATGAGTATCATTAATGAATAATTTTTGGAAGTCTTTGCATTTGCACAAGTCAGAAAAGAATATTGCTTGGACTCTTCTGTTATATAACAGCCTACAATTGACTGGTATTTATAGAAATCTGTAATAAATCTCCTCTTGGGAGAAAGGCCTTTGTTGAAATTGGGCAGTAGGTCTAGTTATTGACATACCTATTACAGAATGGAACTCCTGCTGTGTCTCATTACCTCTGATGTTACACTGTGCTTATCTAAAGAAAATGCAATATAATCTGTTTCACAGGATAGATTTCACATTGTATCAGTTGTTTATAATAAAGCTTAGACCAGATGCATTGTGCTGGCGTCATGGTGGCTGTGAAGGATTTCAGTTATCTGATGGAGTGTAATCCAGTCATATACACTTTTTCGATCTGAACTTTCCAGTAATACTGTATCATGCATGTCTTAGTATTGCATTCAGCCAAATTCCTAAGGAAGCAATTGCTTTGCTTCCTTGGAGATATGCATAATCTTTCTTCAGGTCTGTTTTATGCATTCCCTATATGTGGCAAACAAGAAGCAGTGAAATCTGCAATCAGCAGCCAATGAAATAAACCTGTTCCCTGTGTCCTTACAATCAGAAACACAGTGAGTTTCTGGGCAAGTTGACATGATCATAGTATCTGCTATCTGGTGCAGTAGGTTCCTAGTAGGCTCTCTGTGTAGTGACTGAAAACTAAGAAATCAACTGTGCAGAGAAGTATTCTAGGTATTTGATAACCAGCTTTGGAATTCCATTCCTCCAAATAACTGAGAAAGTCAAAGCTGGCTTTGAGAATCTTCCAGAAGTATTGCAAGGCCTTATTCCTCAGAAAGCTCCCCACTCCAACAGGAGGGATTTCATTATTGTCTTTGTTGTTTAGTGGCATGGGTTAAGAGGCCTGGGCTAACCCTGGCCTCCATCTTGAATCAGATCAGGCTCAGTCTTTCTGAACCTTCTCAGAATAGTCATTTGGGGAGGTTTTTGTTTTCCCCCACCCAAGTACTATTTTTGAAAAACCTGGCACATTCCAAATGGTTTGGTGCTATCCCTGGCTCTCAACAGATGGTTTTTCCTCCTCCTCCATTTCCTAAAATTAGTTTACTAAAAGTATGGAGGGAAATTGGCTCCAGGAAAGGCCCCTGACTTCCCCATCAAGCCTTAAGCCCCTCCTTTCTGTTTCCCTGAGAAAGTCTGGAAACTAATTTATGATTGGATCTGAAATTCAAAGCAAATTTCATTAGAAGCTCCTTACTTCTGATGGGGAAAGAAAGTGGGAAGATAATACCTGAAAATTGCATTCCAAAAAGCTACCTTAATACATAGTAGCCCAATCCAGTCCCCTGGCCAGAATCCATTTGAGTGGGATAGGATCATACCTAAACTAGCTTACCACTGTTAAAATGAATGACTTCTATATGCTGTACAAACTGAAAGGACAAAAGCCTCTGTAGCATCAGCTCCAGTCAACAGCTTCTACAGCAAACAAAAGGCAGAGAAGGGATATGGCTGAAGAAGGATAAGGTCATGGCAACAGTAACTTGCATTCTATGTATGCACATGGAGGCATGTCATGAGTGGAGCTGGCTATAGCCAGGGGTCAGACTAGATGACCTGGGACACCCCTTCTGACTTGCTCTGTTTCTATGTTTCTATTTACCATACTGGGATTAGGACCATGCCAGAATTGGGACCTTGTTGTGCTGATGCAATTCTTTATATTGAAAGCATGAGGTGTGACCTGATAGTAAAAAAGAATGCATACAGTACATGTCAAGGGAACACAAACAAATTCATAATGATACAACCTGATGGCAAACAAACAAACAAAACCCATAATGCTCCTTCAAAGTACAGGCAGAATCCTCCCATGTCAGAAACATTATTAAGGAAAAGGGAGTGAGATTGTCCAGGACAGGGATGATTCTGAACACAGACAATGCTGGGGGCCACAGTAGGCAATGCTGAAACCTAAAGCATGATCTGTGGAGGGGATCACAGACTGGCGCTTCTGTTGTATTCCTAAGAAGTGCGCCCAGTTCAGCAGCACAAACAAGCGCTGCAGATGCACAAAAACTTTTCCGGAAGATGAAAATAGTATATCTTAAAAGAAAGATTAACACCAAGCAGAGTATGCAGATTAGTGTATGAAGACCAGTGTACATGTAGACAGATCCTACTAATTCCTATATTTGATTCTGAACATATGATAGTATCAGAGGAATCACAATCAGTGGAAAGTGGGCCATCCATCTCCCACACTTTCCTAATCATGTTATTCTAGGAGAATAATGTGTGTCTACCAGCATTAAGGGCCTGAAGTCCTATTGAGACAATCCTCAGAAAATCTACACCCTCATCTAGGGAATTTCGTGAAAGTGGGGCACTGCCAATGACTCCTGCTAATCATTTTCCTCCTGAAGAAGATCCATCATAGAACAGGTTCAAATTATGGAAAGATAAGGAGGGAGGAGTGGGCTACAAAAATCCTGTTCTCATGCCACAACAATTCCTAGCCTCAAACTTTGCACTCACTTTGGAAAGATTCTTGGACAGAAAGAACCTCATTTATCATATTTTGAGTTGGTGTTGATTAAAATTCACAGCACCACACCTGTTTTTACAGTTGGTACAACCCTCTAGCTTCTGCTTATCCAAACACCTAATTATAAAATATACCCATAAAATCTGATGAGAGGCAGTAGACATCAAGTAGCTCATGGGTGGACATTTCATGGGTATATATGAAATGGTAGTGTGAGAGCCTAGACTGAATGGCTTTGATGTTGGGAAGGTGATATTCCCATCTACTTTTCTGTGGCAACTAAATCTGTCGACTTGCCACAGAGACTCCAAATTCTGGTGGAGTGAGCAGAGCCCAAGGCCAAGGATGAGACAGATCAGTAAGAGCCATTGATTCTTGTCTGGAGCTGAGTTTCCTTCTGTCAAGTGTAGTCCATATTATTTTCTACAACACACTCAAAGGGAGATGTAGGTGACTGCCCAGTTCTTAATATGCAGTCCTTGTAATCTTTTATGGGTTCTATTTCTTGATCACAATATGTGACAAGTAGAACCTGGAAACACGCGCGCACACACACACACACAGAGGATTTTTGAGATCTTCATCTTATTGCTACATTTGATTCTATACTCTGAGAAGTTATCTGTCATGTAACTAAACAATACTTTACTGCCTCTCCTTTCTTGCGGATGGAATTAATGGAATTTGAAGTCTATTAATTTAGCTGGAATACATGGCCTTGCTGCTAGGCATTTTATTTACATCCTTATTATAGTCTCTTCTGCATTAACATGACTCACATCTATGTCATTCCTTAAGAGCATTGTCTAGCAGCATAAATTAATTTATGATATGCTGTTCTATTCCACAACTGAGATATGATTTCAAAATGCTTTATATAAGATTATGCATAAAACATCTCCTTTGTTTTCAGATTAAATAAATAGACATATAATGTGGTCTTAAATCAGTGATCAACTGCAAGGAGTGAATAATTTCTAGCAGCCTCTAGGCTGCAAAGATTATGAGATGTTGCAAAAGGAAAGAAAGTTCTTTCTTGTATAATAGCTTATGAGAGAAGATGTCACTTTAACAATTTCCAGAGGGATAGCCATGTTAATCTGTTGCATCAAAAGCAACAAAGGCTTGTGCCATCTTCAAGACTAAGAAAGTTATGATGGCATAAGCTTTCATGTTCTGGAGCCTATTTCATCAGTTGTATTAGTAGGCATTAAATCCAATTGAGTCCATCACATGTATCTGGACTACAGTCTGGAAGAACATACACCATAATATGAGCATTACTTTTGAAGTTTCTTTTTAATGTAATTTAAGTAAATTTAAATTGTTTAAGGGTCCAAGAAAAATCATATTATAAAATCTTCTCCTATAGAACCACTGTTACTTAGGATTTATTTGTTAAGCACTTCATGCATGATTCTGATAGGACCATCTCTGTAGGTCAGCCATAATCTATCAATGTTAAGGCAGATGCAACTAGATGCACGGTAGTCAATAGGAATGTGTTTTAACCACTCTGGTTTTGTTTGTTGCAGTTTGCTTAATTTATAATTGGGTTGATGCATACCTCTATTTTGTCAATTTATCTTATCCTTGTTGAGGTTTTGTTAGTTTCAGTTCACCAGTTCTTTAGATATGTCCTCACCTTGGGCTTAGAAAATCTGCTTCCAGAAAATAACCTGAATAATTTAATTGTATTTCAATGAGAAGCAAGAAAGATTGATTTATGCTCCCCTCTGTTGAACAGCTTGTTGAAAATAGAATTCTAGGATAATAGTGACGTATAGGTACCACCATCATTGGGTTCACAGCAGTGATTAAATACATTGATCATGAATCAAGACCATTAGCTCAGTAGGACCCCCTGAAAGGCACTGAGAAAACATGTGCTAAAATAAGCTAGAATATTGGTTACAGTGGAGGATCAAGGGCTGACTAGAGCAGTACATGATCTATCTGAATAAGCACTGAAGAATTTCATGTTCCCGGTACAGATCTCATAGTTCTATCCTAAAAGAGTCTGGACTTCTCCAATAAGGTAATATTTGTCCAGCAAGCTCTCAGTTAAAACATGGACCTAGACAACAGGTAGTATCCAATATTGTGGTTACACCTGCAGTTCCCTCCCACCACTGGAACAAATGTCCACCTTCTCATTGCAGCCATTGAAGTATTCTCTCAAATACACTTTGAAGGACTGGGGAACCCTCCAGAGCAGTTCTGAGGCACGCACGTGGTGAGGAGAGGACAGGAAAGTCCAGCTGTATGACTGGAAGCCCCATCCTGTTGGCAAGCAGACTTTGCTCATGTGTTGGCTGAATTCTATTAAAAAGAGAAAACATGGTGTTACCAGATTCTAATCTACAAGCAGGCAATGGAATGACCACATGATGCCCACGGTTATACCTACCAATTGGCAGTACTGCCAGGCTCACCGTTATATCGCCAAATAACTGATCAGGTATAAAGGATGCTCTAATGTATAATTAAGCATAAATAACCAGAGGCCCTCTGGCTTCTAAGTATTTTAATGTGACCAGCTATGAATGCACTGATATGAAACTAATCTTACATGATGAAACCTTTTAGGCATTCACCCTGTCTCCAACCACTTGTCCCTTAAATGCAATATAAAGTATATGGTTTTGAAAGGAGGCCTTTTTCCCCCTAACCAAATTAGGACATTGTCCTCTGACTAAATTTTCCATATGCTGATGACATCTTGCAAGTGGAATGGAACCTTATTCCAACTGAGACATGTCTGATTAAAATGTGACTATATATTTAGTGGTTCTTGTTATAAAGGGTTTTTATCAAGCAGTTATAGGAAAATAAAATATTTAGACTTTGGTCCCCATACTTCAACAATATATGGACACTGATGGTCACAAAGCAGAGCTAATCAGTTTTTTTTTTAACTTCGAATAGAAAATTTGCTAAGCTTCATGGCTCAGCTCATCCGCAAAGCAATAAAAAGCCAGAACCGATTTGCAAACTAATACAAAGTCAGTTTTCACAAGAACCTATGATAGAAATGTTAGAAACAGAATATTTTCATGAGATACAAACACAAAATAAGTGATTTCTTTATGATTAGAAGATGGAACAAAGCTACAGAAATTTATGCAGAACTGTCAGGAGTTCCTTCAGGGTTTCAGCTGCACTATAAAAGCAAGATGTGATTGGTCAGATTATGTCCCTGGAGATGTGTCATCTCTACAATTGATTTACTCTCAAAATTATGCATGGAAGAGGAACATTGTAACCCTCAAGCCTTTCTGTGACTAAAGCAAAGCATAATGGTATCTTATCAACTGGGTTAAAAAGGGAAGAGCTGTAGTGCATGTAATGAAGAATTTATCAATTTAGGAACTATGGACATTGCAATTCAAAAAGAGCTTGCATCCATTACTCCATCTAGGATTCCACCTTCCTTTTATTTATTCAGTGGGGTCCTTCATATCTGAACACTAACCTTTCTTCAAAGTAAAGAGTTGCCTTTATCAAGATCAAAATGAAGGCACAATATGCTAATTACTGTTGGAGTTGGTTTGATGGGATCATCAGAACTAAATAGCTTTATTCTTCTGAAAAGCGAGTTGATGATCCAGTTCATTATACATTTGAATGTGAACCGTATGTGTTCTTTTCTTCTTCTTTCTAAGAATCATTCATCCTTTCAGAGACAGTTCATTTACCTGTTCATCATATAGTGAGAAATTGATTTTTCTATTAGGTAATAGATGTACAATTATTCTCCACTTTTTTTTGCTAATTTCACTTACCATGCCTCTAATGGAAGTAATATTGGGTGCAGTATGAGACTGTAGTTTACTCTTTTTGTAACGCTGGCAGTTTTATCTATGCTTACTATATTGATTTTATGTAAAAGTTAATAGGGAAGGTGGAATAAACAATGACTGAGTTATTGAGCAAAAAGAACACACACCCGATTTATCAAACATGTGCCTTCAGACTTGAGAACAGGGGCTATTTTGTTCTTGGATATCTCTCCCCAATTAAAAGTTTTAACATGAAAAACATAATTTATATTCATGCCCCTGGAAGTGCTAGAAGGGTTTTAATGTAAAAGACATTTAATCTAGCTTTCTAGCACAAGACTGGATTTTCCAGCTCCAAAGGTTTCCCATAGATAGGCAGGGTGACACCTACAACCTTGCCGAACTCCTTTCTCAATTTTGTACCAATCAGTGGTTCACTGTATAGAGCTTCTCCATGTTTGGCTGCAGAGCACATAGTCAATCTGATTTCTGTGTTGACCATCTGGTGATGTCCACGTGCAGAGTCATCTCTTGGGTTGTTGGAAAAGAGTGTTTGCTATGACCATCGTATTCTCTTGGCAAAATTCTACCAGCCTGTGCCCTGCTTCATTTTGTACTCCAAAGCCAAACTTGCCTGTTATTCCGGTTATCTTTTGGTTTCCTACTTTAGCATTCCAATCCTCCATGATGATAAGAACATCATTTTTGGGTGTTAATTCTAGAAGGTGTTGTAGGCCTTCATAGAACCAGTCAACTTCAGCCTCTTCAATACCAGTGGTTGGGGCATAGACTTGGACTATTGTGATGTTGAATGGTTTGCCTTGGATTCAAACAGATCATTCTGTCATTTTGGAGATTATATCCCAGTACTGCTTTTCCTACTCTTTTATTGACTATGAAGGCTACTCCATTTCTTCTGAGGGATTCTTGCCCGCAGTAGTATACCCGATGGTCATCTGAATTAAATTCACCCATTCCTGTCCATTTTAGTTCACTGATTCCCAAGATGTCAATGTTCAGTCTTGTCATCTCATGCTTGACCACATCCAGCTTGCCTTGATTCATGGATCTTACATTCTAGGTTCCTATGGAGTATAGATCTTTGCAGCATCGGACTCTCCTTTCACCACCAGTTACATCTGCAACTGAGTGTCCTTTCAGGTTTGACCCAGTCACTTCATTCTTTCTGGCGCTACTAGTACTAGCCCTCCGCTCTTCCCCAGTAGCATATTGGACACCTTCCGACCTGAGGGGCTCATCTTCCGGCATCATATTTTTTTGCCTTTTGGTACTGTCCATGGGGTTTTCATGGCAAAGATACTGGAGTGGGTTGCCATTTCTTTCTCCAGTGGATCACGTTTTGTCAGAGCTCTCTGCTATGACCTGTCCATCTTGGGTGGCCCTGCATGGCATAGCTCATAGCTTCATTGAGCTACGCAAGCCCCTTTGCCACAACAAGGCAGTGATCCATGAAGGAGCTGGAAAGACTTAGTGGACATGTTTACCATCCTGGCTGTCTGCTTGATCATGATTTTGGGAGTCAGAAAGGAATCACTTAGCATTACTAATAGGTCTGGTAGGGTTGTATGTAGTATGGTTGACTTGCCTGGGGCTGATACTTCTCCATCATGTCACATGTTCTCATCTTCTATATAATGCCTATTTAGTCCAGTGTGTGGCATGATATCATGCTGTGTATGAAACATGGGGAATCTCTGGTCTATGGGCTACACAAGTTCCCATCCAGATTGCCAGTTGCTTCTCTGGACTTCCACAGGGAAATAAGTTCTTCTCGGCTATGGGCAGCTGATAAAAGGCTCCTTTTCTCTCTACTCAGCAGGGAAAGCTCTTATCTCCAGTCAGAAGTTGATTATGCATAGGCTCTGTCCCTGACAAGAAGACAAGTCAGGGTCTGGAGAGGAGGCTGCTAGGGAGCGGTTCAGCCCTGCATATTTCTGAGGCTTGTTTTGCTTACTTGTCAGTAGACATGCAGATATGTGCCTTCCTTACTTCTGAGTAGACATATATGTTGGCATTTTGGATACTATTTGAAAATACTCCTGAGGAATTCAGTATATGTTGAGAGAACTCTGCCACCAACAGTCAATTATGTAAAATAAAATACCTTCTTTGATAACCCAAGTTCTGAGAACATGGTTTAATCTATTCATACTTTCCCCCTATTGTCTTTTTAATTAAACAAGCTTCACATGGTATACCAACATACAGGCTAGGGTCTTTTGTTTTGTTGTGTTGTTATTGTTTTAAAAGAAAATCAGGCTTAATATGGTTTGCTTTTTGTTATTAGGTTTCACATGACTTGTTAAAAACGACCAGTGATTATTCTGAATTCATTGTATTGATTTCCTATAATTTGTGTTAAAGTGTAATAAAAACATTCAGTGCTTTACAACATAGAAACCGAGAGGCGTTACACAAAAGGAAAAACAAGGATACCAAAAAGAAGTGAGTAACAGTAGCATGCTGGGCTATTGAAAAATTTGAATGGATGAAGGAAGTAATTTGAGAACATTTCATGGACAACAGGAAAGGAAAAGTAAAGAAGGAATAAATTGTTGTTTTTCATGAAATCTTCATGTTGTTTCATGCAGGATTTCTCTAAGTAGCTGCAAGGGAATGCTCTTGATGCTTTTTCTCACTCTTAGTGAAATTAATCTGTTCATGGATCCACTTTCCGACACCAGGGGTAATTCCATTGTAGGACAATGCATCTTTCAGGATCAAATCCTGAAATGGGGAGGAAAGTGTTAAATATTAAAATCTAGACATAGCTTTTTCAAACTCTTGAGTGATTCTGTTCACTTAAGGATGCAATAAACTAGAAAGTCTCTTTCTATACTTATTAATCCAAATACTTTTAACAGTATATGGCAAATGAAGAAAAGTATTTAACTTTGAAAAGACAAAAATACTTGCTCATTAGACATAATCAAAGCAGCAATAAATTACATTTCAGAATATTGGTTTCAGAGACAAACATCATCAATTAACTTTGATCTAGTGACAAAGGAGCCAAATCACTTTGAAATCTGGTAGGCAGGTTTCAGAGTATGGTGTTAAGGGCCAGTTTTCTGCAGGATTTGGATTTTATGAGGTTTCTTGTGGGGTTTTGTGGGATTCAAATAGCAAATGCTATAGAATAGTGGTTAAACTTTTTAAAAGGTTTTAAAGAGTAAGTTCTATTCTGTTTGGTGCTATTCCAGCAAAGTAGTCCAGGGCAGGTGCTTCTACAGGCCATCTTGCAAAGTATGCCTCACTTTGAGGAAGGAGTATTAAGCACAGGCCCGGTAGGAGTTCTTCTTTGCCCGAGTAGCATAAGTGGTAGTGGTACTCCAGGTCTGTGGGCCTCAGCATCAGCTCCTGGGGAGAGACATAGGTAAGAAGCAGCTGTTGCTACATTAGCAAAGCCGCCCAAGTGGCTGTGGTGGATGGAAGAGAAGCAGGCAACTGTTGCAGGAAGGAGCAGTGGAGAATTGGTGCTACCATCACCTAAAACAACAAGACAGTGTCTTTTGGGGGGGGGGGGTTCTGTTCTGTTTTGTCCCTGATGCACTCTCACATATACACGAAAAGCTCAGTCTATATATGGCAGATGTCAAAGTGGCATCTTAAATTGAGGGTCATGGAAATAACCTACTACAGCTGGGGATGCAATCCACACTGAAAAGGACATTAACAGACTGGGCTTTGCTATGGAAGTGTTAATTTGCAACTGCAGCTGCTAAGTTTATTAAATATTCCCTCTCCTTGATGATCAGGACATATAACAATAGCCTTCAATTCAGGAAGCAGTCTACAGCATAAGTGGGAAAATGTTAGGATTTTAGAAGGGCCCACAATTGCCAGTGCCAGTACCTCCTTTTATTTACCAGGTACTTTTGTTGGCCTGGCATCTATGTATGGCGTTACATTCTGGGTCAATTGAAAATGGTGGTGGACAGATCCATCTACACAAACTTGCCAGTTCTAGCTTTGCCAATAATCCCAAACTGTGCAAGAACCACATACTTTTCTAGAGTCAATTAGTGCAGATTAGTGGATTTACTTACTTATATTCCACCTTTCTCCTATTGTGGAATGCAAGGTGGCTACATGTCGTTCCCAGAGCAGTTAAGGCCAGCCTCAGACCTGTTTAGGTACCTTCAGATTCCTTCATCTTTTTAAAGGAATTTTTTTATTATTATTGTGAAAATCTCAATTTATCTTGGAGTCATAAGTCCATGACATGGCTCAATTGGTGTCATAGAGGGTCAGTGGCAGGCTGGAATCTACAGGGGCAGAGGGTTGGATTCCCCACACATTCCTATGGATAACAATGGCCAGACTAACAGTTACATAGGATTGGATGATAATAAATGCATTGTCAATTTCCATTTTTAAATAACTTTGATTTTCTACTGAAATTTCACCTGTGTTATTTCACAAAGCTTGTGTTTTCGTTTTATCAAAACCAAACTTTTTTGGGAGGAGGATGAAAGAAATGATCTTGGCAAGACAAGCAGTAACGAACTGTAAGCTGTATGAGCAAATAGAGAGGACAGCTATATACAAATGCCATTTGTTTGTGAAATCAGTGCCACATGCTGGATATTGGCAGCCATGAACTACAGTGGAAAGTGGATATGGTGGTCTCTGAGTATCAGATGAACACATCACAGTAAGCAAGGGGGAGGCTGCTTTCTTCTCCTTTCTGTTGTCATTCCATTTGTTTGTTTATTACAGCCACCAAATATGTATCAACTAGCTTTTTAACAATTACCTGAAAGGTAATCCTTAATAAAAGGGAAAAAAGTATCATTTTTGTATGTGCTCGATGTTTTAAGTTCCTACTTAAAAACTTAAAGTCTATTTTTAAAATAGATTATGATGAAGGTAAGCCATCTGGCTCAGTGCAATTCAAGATTAGCCTGAATCTGTTGAGCAGTTATAATAGCAAATTCCCAATATTGGTTTTGATGGAAGAGAAACTCACTGAAATCATTATACTGAGAATTAAGCTAGGCATGATTTAGGAGTTCTGGGATTGGACTTTGCAATTTTTTTTCTTTTGAAAATGTAGCTCTACCATGTAGATGTCTTGGTGATCCAGATTAGGACTGTGGTTCATTGATGGGGTACCCTTTTCTCCCCTTTCAAATTGCTCTACCCTAAAGCTGCTGAGAGCATGCACACACACACAGAAAGAGAGCGAGCGAGCGAGCTGTGCCCATTAACTTGTTTCAACTTGGGAAAACAGCTGCTTTGGTTGGAAATTGTAGTTTATGAAGAATAAACCTCCTTTCCTCATTTCTGTGGTTATGATCTGAATTGCTTCCTCCAACCAAGTCCTCCCCTCTGGTACTGCTTTCCTTTCTTACCTTCGCTCCCCCCCCCCTTTAAAAAAGTTGCTAGGAGTTCAAATCAAAAGTTGTTAGGAGATCAAAATTTCACAGCATGCCACTTTTGCTACTCCCTAGGGGCAGGGGAGCAAAACAGTACTTTATTCTGTTTGATGTTTCCCTACTCACAAGCATGATTTTGAGCTCTGTGGGGTGAGAGAAAGCAAGTGTGGGTAACTCCCTTTCTCCTTTTCACCCTCTGATTGTCCGCCATATGCTTGCATCATCTTTGCCTTTTGGAAGACGTTGTTAGGCACGTTTGCATGCTGCAGTTCTAACCTTATTCAGGTGTTCTATCCCTTCACTGTGAAGTACTTTCATGGGTTGGCTCACTGCTGGCCTTCTTGCCTTCCATGTGTTGGGAAAGCAGATGTCCCCAGTGGGGAGTCTTTACATTCATGAAGGATTGCTGTGTTATCCAAAGCCTTCACAAGTAGAACCCAAGCTCCTTACCTTTTGCCTTCCCAACATCTAGAAAGTGTTGGGTGCAGCAGTGAGGGTGAAACAGCAGAGGGAATGGTGATGGCAAGTCCATCCACATTCTTCCCCTCATCATCTCAGGGACAGAGCCCCTGAGGACAAGTATTGTCTGTCAGACATATAGGACTGTATCTGCTTGCATGACAGTAGGACCTGCCACTAAAGCAACTGGCAAAGTGCCAGAAAGTTTGTTTTCAGAACAGGGCAGATGAGTGGAACTCAGAAAAGGGTGCCTCGCTTACTAGTTACATCCCAGAAATAAGGACTCTGGCTCATTTCTAGAGCTATTTTAGGAAATGCGAGCTAGTTCTGCAGACAAAACAACATGTAGGGTGGCATAGTGGCAATGCCGAATACTGGTTGTAATGAAGTCTTAATCCCAGTGCCCTTGCTTTTTAACATTCTGCTACATGATATGTTTTATTTCAAAGAGAAGTCTGTTGGGTACACTCGCAAACACATACACACATCTTCAAATGTTCTGAATAACAATAAAGATAATTTGATTCTGGCAGCTTTAGAAAACAAACAAAACCCAAAGGTTCCATTTTACTAATGGATTGAATAAATTAATTCTCAGATAAACTACTACATCATGTAAGAGCTATGGAAATTAGCAAAATCATTTTGCAGCCTACATTTCCAACTTTTCTTATACTATACAAGTATTATTACATACTACTTTAAGGGTTACTATGAACTGTTGATTGTTCAAGGAGAAATGCCTTGGATATTGTTGAACTCCTATGGACTTGTGAATGTATCATCTTCCCCTTTGTTGTACAGTGTCAGAAGATGATGCATGCATTTAAGATCTCTGCTACAGCAAGGCAGCCACATAGGAATTCCAAGGCTCGGTTAGAAAACTTGTGGTTCCCATGTGGGGTCCTCCAGAGCTGGAAAAAACAAACTAACCAAACCCTAAGTTTGATTCACTGGATCTGAAAATGGTGCAGACAAAATATTGCTGGGAAAGTGGAAGAAACAGACAATTAGTATGATGAAGCAGCTGGAGCACCATTCCTATGGGTAAAGGTGACAACATTTGGGGTTTTTTAGCTTGAAAATGATTAGTAAAGGAGGGCTATTACAGGGGTGTGGAAAATGATGGGTGCTATGGAAAAATGGATTGCGAGAATAACTTGTGCAGACAAGTGGGGGCAAATTTTTCTCATAAAGAAATAATCCCCAGAATCTATACTCCATAAAGTCATTCTTTAAACTGTTTACCTAATTTCTTTACTCCTTTTCCTATGGGGCCAGTAGACATTTATCCTGCTTTTTTTCAGCAGTCAGGGAAAATACGGTGCTAACATGGCATTTTGTATATCATAAATGTGAGTTTTACATCATAAGATGAACACCAAATGCAAAAAGAAACTACTATAGACTAAACAAAATACATTTGCATGTTTTAGACAACTTTAATATGGATATGACATTATTTTAGACTCTTTCCTGTATACAGTATTTTATTAAATAAATATTTAATTGCATGATTTAGTGCACCCTTAATGAAATCTCCCCTTAATAGAGGGCCATTTGCACACTTGGCTATGTAACAGCTGCTTCTCTCACGCCCACCAGCATTACTCTGAATATTTCTTTACTGAAGGCTTTTCACAGTAGGTGCTCCCAGATGAGGATTTTATTGTGCTGTCACTCTGCCT
Organism: Varanus komodoensis; assembly: GCF_004798865.1. Lineage (NCBI taxonomy): Eukaryota > Metazoa > Chordata > Lepidosauria > Squamata > Varanidae > Varanus > Varanus komodoensis. The sequence goes on from NW_025335438.1 coordinate 4,809,589, forward strand.
AATGCATGATATTTTATGTGGGATTCAAATTATGATGTATTCCATTTGTAATCCCCCAAGGTTTCCCTGCCACTTCATCCTTTTTTCCTCACTGTTGAGTCCATTGGGGAAGAAAAGACAGAAAAGCTTAACAGAGCCTTCTGTTAGTTAGCACTAGAACACCCACCTCACCTCCAAGTCTGGAAGCACCCAGTGGTTCCCATTATCTTATTACCTTCTCATGCTTCCATTCTTTTTTTATTTCTTTTTTTATATATTTAAGCTTGAGCTCATCCTGCAAAGAGAACAATGGTGAATAGCTAAAGCCAATGTTTTTTCAATTATTTAGCCTTTGGTGGCCTAACTTCAAAAACTACCTAATTTTATAATTCCTCCAAGATTTCATGATTTAATTTATACACTTTACATAAAATACCTCATTTCAAAACAACATGTCATGGAATATTATCACTGCAGGATATATTAGAAATGAATAATCATCCTCTAATAAGAATAATGTTTCCCTCATAAGAGGGTTACTATCAAAACACAGGCATCTGTTTCACTGAGAACCACCCAGCTTTTTGGAACAACTGTCTCTTTCACTCATAGATTTCTATATTCATTTGCAGAATGCAGAGGCTGTATTGAGATACATGAGTGTTACACTGTGCAGTTAGTAAGTATATTAATTATGGACCTAAATGAAGCATTTTTCTTACTAACCCAGATCAAAATGTATAAACCAGATGGTGCTTAAAGAAGAACTTATAAACAATAAAACACTGATTCTGACTACCATGAATAGACAAAAGGGCAGCTTGTTGTAAATGATCTGATTATACATGAAGTAAGCAAAGTATGTATCTTTGTTATAAGGAAACACCTGGGGCCAGTTCTTGAGCTAATGTACAGTACCAAGTAGTAAACCTGTTTAAGAGACTGTACTGTTGGCATTTACAGAAACCAAAAGGTATGTAATTTTATTCTACAATATCCTTCTTAAGAGGAAGCCCGTGTATAAAGTCTATCAATTACACTTGTGGTATTCAGGTCCTGGATACCTTCAGTGTGAACCAGAGAGCACATGTAACTTGCAGACTGCCATACAACATTAGGGGTCATCATTGTTGCTAGGGAACTAGCAGTATCTGGGAAAGAGGCAAGTGAGAAAAGATGGAAGCAGGTGAAACAGAGAGTTATAGAGTCAACCATTTCAGAAGCAATGTTTTAAAAGCTAGGAGGAGGAACAATAGGACTCCATAGTGAACAAGGCAAAATCCTCTGAAATCACTCTGATCAGAATTATGCAACTAAGAAAATTTGTGCCAAGGCTTCAGATTCTTCTTATACATGCAAATACAGTTCCCCAAACTAGTTTTATCATTTAAAAAAGCCCTACAAAAAAGCCCTATTAAGCTTAATTCAATGAAAATTAAGCAAAATAAATTCTTCTAAAGATCTGTAAGGTCAACCTGTCTTATAACTGGAAATGGGGACAGTATTTATATACCATTTATATATTTATGGACATTTATATACTGCAGCCCAAGTTTCCACCTTCCACACCCACTTTCTCAGCCTTGGAGAGACAGCCAGTATATTTTTCCGCACCAGCTGCAAGGGGTGGGGAGCAGTTTTGAAGAGCAGATTCCCAGCTCTGAGGTCAGAGCTCTGTCTCTAGAAATATAACAGAAACATGTGAAAGCAACTACAAAGTTTAAAAGGCTAAGCTAAAAGATGTGTTTTCAGACACTTTTAAGAAGCCAAGAGAATGGGGGTCATTTGTAGTTCTACACATTCCACACTTTAAGATAACACAAGATAAAACACACTTATTTTTTCAGCATTCACATTTTGAATGTGAGCACAAAGGTGTTTGCATTCATGAAGATCCCTATATCAGGAAAATGTCTTGCAAAACATGTGCATGGTATTCAAACTTCTATACTAACATGCATGTTTTAGGAAAACTTTTCCTAAAATATATCAGATTTCATGTTAATTTTTTCTTATCTCCTCTCTCAATTTACAACATATCAGACTTAGGACTGGAAACATGAGAAACAAAACTGGGAGATTCAGCCTTTCATAATAAACACTAAATATCTTCTGCTTAGAAAGTTCATGACCCAGAATACATGTGGATGACTCTGTTTTTCCCATGCATTGCCACTTAAACCAAAAATGATCCAAGATGAATAACATGGTTTCCCCTCCAGTATTCATAAAACTATAAGAAATATTGAGTGCGATAATATATATAGATATAGATATAAATAAAATGAAAATAGAGATCAACATTTCAATTAAAATGCCACCAGCTAGAGAAAATTACAGTGCTACAAGGAGTCACTTTTTGCAATTTAGTTGTACAAATTCGAATGTTCTTGGTAGTCACAAAGGAACTCCTTCTTGTGGAAAGCAATCCCATGTCAGGATCAGAATTCTGAAAAAAATGTAAAATACTCTAAAAATACAATGCAAAGATAATATAAAACCACACAAGGTAAAAGTAAACAACAATGCATAAATAATAAGTGTGGTCTGATATGTGGAACAATGTCTGCAATCCAAAGAATACTCAAATGATTCTGCCTCTGTGCTGGAGATTCTTCAATTCTATTTCTCAACTGTGCAGCAGAAACCTTTGTTTAAGAGTCCTAGAAATTATTTGCTAAATAGCGGGTCTGTGTTCTGAAGGTAACGGGAGATGAGTTACTGCTATGCAGGCTGTGATGATCTTCACATATCCCTTTTGTTCTAAATTAGTATTCAGAGAAGACTAATCTGTATTTGTGTATTTTATTTTATTTTACTTTGATGCAACAATGGTGATTAGAGACCATCTCCAGATCAACAACTTAACACTTCTTTCCAGGGTTTCATTCAGGTTAGTTACCTACTGACACAGCTTGTTAGTGGTTGCATCTTTTGTCAACCTTGTCAGTCAATCTTGATAGTCTTGCATTAGTTTGCTGATGAGTGCAGAAGATGGCCAGATCATTTGGGGGGGGGGGGGCTTTTGTTGCATCTGGTAGTGTGAATCAAATGGAACACCTGTACAAATGGGAGACTCTTGGATGAGCAGACAGCACTTCCATTTGCACAAGCAAAAGAATTGGATCACCATCCGCACCTGCCCTGGAGGTTCAGCTGTTGCCCCTTCTACTGCCTGCAGTCCTGTTCCAATCCACCAGTCCTCAGCAGAAGGTCTATGAGGGCTGCAAATCTATGCACAATTCCATGAGAAGAACATGATATGAATTTCTTAAGATCCAGGCCACTGTGCTGGAACCCAAATAGAAAAGGATGAATCTGATGATTTTTCTTGCTTCTTTTTACTCCTTTTATCTTTTTTAAGTTTAAAGTTTGGTTTATTATGTACTTCAAGAAATCTTAGGTTCAATTCATCCTAAACTTTGAGAATTTTTACTTTGCATAAAGATGTGCATTTTTTGTGTAGATTTCTCCTAACACACATATTTTTATGCAATTTTATTTAATGTACATATTTTCCATGGAAATTTCCCTAATATACACAGTTGAACTAATATACACAGTTCTCCTATTATAATTGGAGAAATCTCTTGCACAATTAGGGGTGCAGATTTTGAAGGATACACTGATATGTAGCTGATGTGATATACAAAACACAGCGCCCCAAATCAAAATAAATTGTACTACAGCAATTTATATCAGTCAGATCAGATCCAAGTGCAATCATCAGCACATTGAAATAATAGCATTTAATCTTAGCTCAATCATATTACCCCAGCTTTCTTCCACATTTTGATTTTGATTAAGCTGCATCATGTATAAGTTATTATATTGAGATAAAGATAATATGGCTTCATTTAAGATAGCAAGGAGAAGCCATTTTGTCTAATTTCTAGGAGATTTTGATTATTTCATTATTACGATAAAGACACTATTGTTTCCATAGACTGAAGCTTCCTTTCATAACTTAATTTTGTTGCAGTTTTGTGATTTAAGAGTGTTTTTTATTTAATGAGAAGTGAATCTATTCATTTTATGTACATTCAGTGAATGACATTCATGTGGATCTTATACACATTATAAAACATAGTGGAGCCAATTCAGTTGAAGGCAGGAGGAGTACAGATGCTGGATTGCCTTCATGTTCTCCTCACCCTTGAAATATTTAGATGGAAGACTTTGGTCACCTATTTTTCCCCACCTTGCAAGGAAAAGAGGCTGAGGCACCCCAGTGTCTCTCTCCTTCCCTCCGCACCCTTGTCCTTGCCCCACCCCATGCCAGTTTCAAAGGTGGTCTGTCTTTGGATCTCAGCATGAGTAGAACTAGTCTGACTGTGAGAGAGGAGAGAGGGTCCTCTGAAGTCAGAGCCCTAGGCCGGCATGGGTGAGAGCTGCGCCGGATTGGGGGCAGGGCGCGGAAACAAGCCGCCAGCATAATTCGCCAGATGAGGCCGGGCAGGAACCAGGACTGGGCCCGTCCCCTGACCATCTGCTGCTGCCGTGCCGCCACCGACCACCGAGGCTGACCTGTGCTCTGCGGACTGCTGACGCCATGTGAGCAGCCATCATGGGACCCGGGGGCTGAGGACACCGCGGCTGGACTGGTTGGTGGGCCTGTCATCGCCCACTGGCGCCATCTTCTCCCGGTGAGTTCTCCGCAGCCGCCCTCGCTCCCCTCCCCTGCCAGTGTGGGTGAGAGCTGCAACAGATTGAGGGTGGGACACGGGGACGAGCCTCCAGCATAACTCGCCGTATGCAGCCGGTGGCTGATGGCCAAAGGGTGGTCGTCGCCATTTGGGGTCATTTTGGGGCTGTGCGGAGGCTGGCCTGGCCAGGAATTCTGTTGGCTGGCAGGGCAGGTTGGTGTGAACTTGTAAATTTGTATATTGTATGGGTGGTTGGTGGGGAGTTCTTAAAGTTTTAAGGGTTTTAATTTGTTTTTAGCCTAATTTTAATAAACTAAAGCGACCCCCCTCCCCTCCCCTCCAGGCGTGGTCAGTGCTGAACCAGATACCCGGGTGGGCACAGTTGAGAGAGGGAAACATCCCCCACTCTTCCGCCCAGGTCTCTGTGATACAAGCCAGGTCAGCCCCCTCATCCACAATTAAGTCGTGGATGAGGGACGATTTATTATGGACTGACCTGGCATTAAGTAACAGCACCGACAAGCCCTGGGGGTGGTTGATAAGACTACCTGGAACCCTTCGGCTGGGGGAATAACCAGAAGGGGGAACAGATGTCAACCATCTGTCCCTCCTTCTTCTACGCGGACTCGTTAGACCCTCAACACCATAACATCCCTTGCCCATAACCACCCCAATGGTGGCGCCCATGCGCTCCCCAGGCAACTTCATAACCATAGCCAATTAATGGTCGCTTTAGTTTATCGAGCTTCCATCTTCCTCACGGGGCTTCCGGTTCCCTTGAGTCCGGGTCTAGAGTGCTTCTATTTGGTTTTGGGTGACCGAGACAGATTAGGGATTCTGTTGGTGTACCGTGCATCCTTCTGCCCAAAAGACTCTCTGCCTGAGATGACGGAGATCGTCTCAGATTTGGTGTTGAGGACCCCCAGGATGTTGGTCCTGGGGGACTTCAATCTCCATGGTGAGACAGTTCTGACCGGGGCAGGTCAGGACTTCATGGCCTCCATGACGGCCATGGGGCTGGCTCAACATGTCATCAGCCCGACCCATTAACGTGGACACACTCTGGACCTGGTTTTCTCAATGGGGCAGGAAGAGGGTGATATGAGAGTGAGGAATCTATGTCTGACTCCCCTGTCATGGTCAGATCACTTCCTCATGAGGTTCGAGCTCGAGAATAGCCTTTCCCTCTGTAAGGATGCAGACCCAATTGTGTTGGTCTGCCCCCAGAGCCGGATGGATTCGGATGGATTCCTGAAGGCTCTGGGGGAATTTCCGGTTGATAAGGCTGGTGCTCCTATCAATGCTCTGGTCGAACAGTGGAATGGGGAAATGACCAGGGCTATTGACAAGATTGCTCCTAAGCGTCCTCTCCCACCTGACAGAGCCCAGTCATCCCCTTGGCATACACCTGAATTACGAGCGATGAAGCGGGTTGGGAGACGTCTAGAGCGTAGGTGGAGGAAATCACAGGATGAATCTGACCGAACACACTTAAGAGCCCATTATTGGGCCTATGCTGTGGTGGTGAGGGTGGCGAAAAAGAAATTCTTCTCTGCTTCCATTGCCTCCTCACAATGCCGTCCAGCGGAGCTTTTTCAGGTGGTACATGGGCTGGTTCATCTGGGCCCCAAGAAAGATCCTGTACCACCCTCGATGGCCCGCTGTGAAGACTTTGCCAAGCATTTTAAGGAGAAAATTGCTCAGATTAGTCACGAGCTGGACTCCACTAGTGACCCAGAGCCTTCAGGGGAGGACCCAATGTTGCCATCTGGTCCAAAATTGATGGATGAGTTCCAGTTATTGCGGCCTGATGACAAGTACGTCCCACCACCTGCTTATTGGATCCTTGCCCTTCTTGGCTACTCAACAAAGCCAAGCACGGAATAGGGACCTGGATCCTGGAGGTTGTCAACGCCTCTCTAAAGGATGGCTGGGTACCTGCCCCTCTAAAGGAGGCGGTAGTCCGGCCAGTCCTAAAGAAGGCATCCTTGGATCCAGAGATGGCCATCAATTATAGACTGGTGGCCAATATACCGTTCCTGGGCAAGGTGTTAGAGCGGGTGTTGGTGGGACAACTCCAAGCACTCTTGGATGAAACTGATTATCTGGACCCATTTCAGTCCGGCTTCAGACCCAGTTATGGTACTGAATCTGCCTTGGTCGCCCTGTACAATGACCTGTGCAGGGAGAGAGACAGGGGGAGTGCATCCCTGTTGGTTCTCCTGGACCTCTCAGCGGCTTTCAATACCATCGACCATGGTATCCTTCTGGATAGGCTAGCGGGATTGGGAGTTGGAGGCACTGCTTTGCAGTGGTTCCGCTTCTATCTCAATGGCCGATTCCAGAAGGTGGTGCTGGGGGACCATGGCTCTGTGCCATGGCAGCTATGCCATGGAGTTCCGCAGGGATTCATTTTGTCCCCCTTGCTATTTAACATCTACATGAAACTGATGGGAGAGGTCATTAGGAGGTGTGGGCTGCGGAATCATCAGTACGCTGATGATACTCAGCTCCACCTCTCTTTTTCAACCAATCCAGGTAAGGCAGTGGCTGTACTGAACTGGTACCTGGCTGAGGTAATGGGCTGGATGAGGGCCAACAAACTGAAGCTCAATCCAGACAAGACGGAGGTCCTGTTGCTAGGTGGTTCAGGCTTCGGAGGGGTGGGACCTGGACCTTGCCCTGAATGGGGTTGCACTCCCTCTGAGGGACAGTGTCCGCAGCTTGGAAGTGCTCCTCAACATGGAGTTGACTTTGGAAGCTCAAGTGTCAGCAGTGGCAAGGAGCACTTTCCATCAGCTTCGGTTAATCCATCAGCTGTGTCCCTATCTGGAAGATGACTGCCTTACAACAGTGATGCATGCACTGGTTACTGCCCGACTAGACTTCTGTAACGCGCTGTATGTGGGTCTGCCCTTGAGACGGTCCAGATGCTTCAGTTGGTGCAAAATAGAGCTGCCAGGTTGCTGAGAGGGACTGGGCATTGTTCTCATATAACCCCTGTCCTCCGTCAGCTTCACTGGCTCCCCACTGAAGTCCAGGCCCAATTCAAGGTGCTGGTTATTACCTATAAAGCCCTTAATGGCTTAGGACCTGGTTACCTAAAGGAGCACCTGTGTCCATACTTGCCCTCCCACGCCCTGAGATCAGCGGCAGAGGCCCTTCTCCGGGAGTCCTCCGTGAAAGATATTAGGAGGGTGAGTACCCGGAGGAGGGCCTTCTCTGCAGTGGTGCCCCACTTATGGAATGCACTCTCCAGAGATGTCCGCCTGGTGCCATCGTCATTTTTTTTTTTGGCGCCAGGCCAAGACCTTTTTATTTAAATGTTATTTTAATTAATTGTTAATTTATTTGTTTTAACTTATTGCCTGGGTGTTTCTAGTTTTTATATATTTGTATTGTTATTTATTTGATGGAAGCCACCCTGAGGCTTACGCGAATGAGGCAGCATATAAGAATCCCAAATAAATAAATAAAAATAATAATAGTTCTGACCTCTACTATGGTTTTGCAGATTATGTTGGGAGGCCATAAAAATTACTTCCTAAATGTGTGTGTACCTGAATTCAACCATAGCAGGATAGGAAGGTCAGAAAATACTACTCCAAGGATAGGCACGGCTGAGCACTTGCCAAGGGCCTACATCCCAGTAGAGGCCCTTTGTCAAGTGCCACTTGGAGAGATTTCTCTTCTTTAGCACTTCAGTCTGCGTGTTTACCTGCTTCACACTCAGACCAATACAATGGAAGCAGAGAACAGGAACAACAAGAGCACTTCCTACTTGCTTCCCGGTTCCTGCAAGTGGTGGCAATGATGGTACTGAAGTGCAGGAAATGGGGCATCTGGTGCTAATGGTGGTAAGATGGTAAACTCAGACAGGGGAGTGTCTATTGAGGGAACCTTTCCAAAGACCCTCAAAAACATGGAGTCAGCCATGCCTCAAGCCAACACATACCTTCTGACCTGGCTGCAACAAGTTAATAAGGTCAGAAATCCAGCATGGAATTCCACACACCCCAAAATGCACTGTATTAGTAACAGACTCCAGATCCTTATCTTTGCCATAAATTAAACTGGAAAGCTGCAATGTTTCGCAAAGCAATATCTAGTTTTCCATAATGATTTTAGTCAATAGTCATAATGTTTCAGACCCTAATTTTTCATAGTCCAAATAAATATAACCCAACCCTAAATAATTTCATGACATCAATTTATTGGCAAATTGTAGACAATCTATTTCCTCCCTGCTCATTTCAAACTTGATTTCAAAACATTGCACAATTCCCTAGTTACAGAGACACGAGTCCCAGAGAAAAGAGGCTGCTTTCTAAGGTATACATACTGAGCTGTGTCCAAGGTCACCTAAGCATGGTCACAGGCAAAGAATGCTGTGTTTTTCCAGAAATGACCCCTCCTTTTCTCCTCAGAAACATCTGCACGGATGGCCAGGGAGACTTCTATTAAGTAAGAAAACCCTGTCTTTTCTGGGGTTGGCTTCCAAAAGTTTGAAATATATGTTATGAGGTCACTAGAAGCCTGTAAAACTCCTCAGAAGAATACCTCCAGTACAAAGTTAATTTGAGGGCATGTTCATCCTGCAGATGTTAGCAGTTACCATGCTAGTTTTCCACATTTATTCAAAGATATTGCCAAATCTTATTTTCCCCTCAGCTCATATGTATGTATCTTAAAATGTTCACCTCAAATACGGGTTAACAGATCTCCAGCATTTCCAGTTTTTGTTAAATAGTTTGGAAGTAGCAGAGATACTGGCAAAAGGTTAACCCCTTTCCCATGCCATTTTCCCAATCTAAGTGGCTCACTAAGCATTTATTATGCATTTATGTATTTCAAGTATATTCCACTTCTTCTCCAAGGTATTCAGGGTGACATCCACTGTGCCCTCACACACTTGTTATGCTTGCAACAGCCTTGTGAGAGAGGTTAGTCTGAGAGCTGGTGTCTCAGCCAAGGTTACCTGGAAAGCTTCATGATCAAGTGAGGATTTGAACCTGGGTCTCCTCAGTCAGTCTAATATTCTAACTGCAACAACAGAATAGTAACTGTATGCAGTACTACAATTATAGACAAAGGGCTTAATGAAATTCAAAAGTCCTACCCTGACTCCCTCCAATTTCACTCAAATCATGCCCCACTGTAGTCCTCTGAAAAAAAATAGCTAAGGAAGCCATCACAAAGGATTAGGAAAATTGAGTTCATAAGAGCACAATCAGTACTTCTATAATTTGAACACTGCTTGTAGGTTTTCTTCTGCAGAGCATGTAGAAGCTTATCATATTTTATATTTCACTGTTGCACATAGATTAAAACTTCTCACAGCTTAGCATCCTAAATTCTGGATAAATGTGTCACTTTTGTTTTCTCATGTAATCATATTGTGTAAACCTCAAGTGCTATCTGTCCTGCCTCCAAAGATGTTTGAGAATTCTGCTAAGTTCTTATCAAAACAAAAAATAACAAAGAACAGCAGAAGAAAATTCCCACAAATGCCTACCTTCTGCTCCATGTACCATCCTTCCATTGCATTTACAGCCAACATGGGGAGAGCTTAGATTACAGGAAGTAGAGAACACTGTACACCATTCTCCCTATGTCAATCACACTCCACCTGCCCACCAATCAGTGGTGTGTGTGATCAAGAATGTGTATGGATGAATATACCTGAGAGAGTGAATGAGAAGTCTCTATCCTTCGCCACTTCTGCTACATTCACTGACATGTGTCCCCCAGATGCCTTCCCAGTGCCAAATGTAGCCCATGGGAGCAAAAAGGGGGACCGTGTAGAAAGGCCCCTTGCACAGCTGCAGGTGACACAGACAGGATGAGGACAAGGACTGCTGCCCAGATACAATCTCCTCCTCCCATGAATATTCATTATCAATTGTTTTCTACAGCCAAATAGGATGATGGGATACAAACAAGGAGGCCTCCATTTCTGTAGGGATGCATAGCCATTCAGTATAGCCATTCATCCATTCAATATGCATAACCATTCGGCACCTGTTTCTTTCCAGCAGAAACAGTTAACTGCAGAATCAAAATCATAATCAAGTAGCCTGTGATGAAGCTATGTTTTTATTTACAAGCCCTACTGCATTTTATTGTTCCTTCTGCTGAGTTTTCATTGTTGTTTTTGGATTTATGTATTTATTTATTGTGCATTGTTTTATATTTGCTTAGAGGGAGGTAGGATACAGGTAACAATATCAATGACTAACAGAGAGTTAACAACTACAGCTACACCTTCCATATACTCTAATAAAGCCTTCTAAAATCTATACAGAAATTCTCACTTTCTCCCATAGTTAGCAGTTGGCCTCTGTGTAAAAAGCCCATTGAAATATACAAAGTTGTGCACAAAATAAGACCAATTCAGCAAAACGGTCAACAGTTGAGCCAGTGAGAAATAATATCTAGGTTAGAGTTTCATAAATCTACCTGCAGTGACCGTATGCAGCTGTTAGACACTGTCAGTACAGTCTTGCTTTATTTCATTGATGTATACAGGATATGCCTGTCTTGTGGCCAGAAAGTAGGGATGAATGTATCAGTCCATTTCTAGTCTGTAAAAGTTTCATATGCTCTGAATCAAAAGTCCATTCCATCCAATTTTTGCATCAATCTGTTATTTTTATTACCCCAAAATCACAGTTTTAATATTATCACCTATTATGCAATTTCCCATGGTATATGCATTTTGTACACTTATTTTTGTTTTGTACACAATTTTGAACACAAGCTAAGAACTAATTTGCTGTATTTGGAAAACTGTCCAGAACAAAGGATTACTCTGCCCCCACCTGCACATTATGCCAGGAAATTAAATATGGACCACAGTTGTGGCTCATTCCTCTAATACCCAATCTGGTCTGATTATTAAAGGAGCTATCCATGGTGCTGAACCTTTTCAGGGACAGGGACCAGAACCATGAATTGCTCCTTAAAAGGTTAGACTGAAACCTCAAATGGATACACCATCCGAATGACAATGAAGCTACCAGTTTCTGCTGGAAGATAAAACAAAAATTTTCCCCCATTCCCTACTATCAAACATATTCTGTGGCTGTTTCACTTGGAGGCACAGATACATTGAGAACTACCTAGCCAGCAAAATTGAGCTAAATGCTTCGTGATAGAAGGACCAAATGCTGAAAATGAGCCAAAGCCTGAGCTGTATCATGCTTCACAATAAGGTGTACCAATGTTCTCACATTTTGCTATTGTTTGTGACAGATTAGAATAGAGGAAGTCAACTGGAGGTCCCTCTCTGCTTCTTAAATTGGGTTCCTACTACACATGAATGGTTTAAATAGTAACTTTTATTTTCTTTTTTGCAAGATGAATTGCATTCCAAAATCAAATTAAAGGTTGTACTTCAGTTGGCTGAAGATCTTTGGTAAAGCACAATGTGCCTTTTAACTTGAATTTACACAGACAGAAATAAGTTAAGCGCCACTATGTTCAATGAAGTTTATTCCCAAGGCTGCATTAAGGTGAGATTTTATATATGTATTGTTTGCTTGTGATGGCTTTGTTTTATGGTAGAGTTTTTATCTGGAGTGTTAGCTCCTTTGAGTATAAAAAATAGAAACACAGAATATCTACTGATTTTTCTTGGAGGGGCAGGGTGATGGGAATCATCATCATAACTGTGCACATCAAAATTTAGCACTACACAACTGAATACTGTGTTGAGGCTGCATTCTGTGAGCTACCATCCTGGTCAGCATTATAATGTAAGGCTATGAACGCAAAGCCCTTCTGTATTCAGGAGAGCCACTCAGCAGCCACTAGAACACCCTGAGTGGTTGCTTATGACCACTTAAGTAGCTAATAATGGCTTCCTAGTGACAGTTGTTTACAGGCAGGCAATTCACATGCTTATCACCCTATAGTTAAGATAAATAGCATTACTGGGCACACCAGATAGTTGCTGTCTGAAAGTACCATCGGCTTCTAAACACTAAGTGCCTAAAATGACTATAGCAAAAATCCTAGATAATGTCTAATAAATTAGCAAAAGGAAATTTTGCCTCTCGAATACACACCTTAATGTGGTGAAGGAGTCTGAAAGTGTTAGAGAAGCCAAGGGAAATGCTGCCAGGAGGTCATGCTCTCTCACTAGTCTGGTCTCTCACCTGAGATAGAGTACCACACAACTTTCCAATATCTAAGTCAGGGGTCTCAATCTCAACTTACCTGGGGGCCGCTGGAACTAGAGTCTGGGTGAGGCTGGGCCACATCAAGTATTCCACCACCACGGTGGTGGTGGGCTGCTCATCCCACGGCCGGCCCGGGCGCCGCTGGTGCTTTGAAGGCCGCAGGGCCCCTCCCCTGTGCCCTGCCCATCCCGGCAATTGGCCCGCAAGCCGCGAGTTTGAGGCCCCTGCTCTAAGCCAAAGACAATCTAATTGTGAGCCCCACATAGACCTGGTCTCTATTTCTTTCTGTGGTTCATGGCCCTGGAATAACTGGGCTTACAGCTGCCCAAATGGGAAGATTGCAAAAGTTGGCTTTACAGGTGGCTTCGGTAATATGAACTTTTTTTAGAAGAGCAAATTAAGATTTGATGAGCTAAAAGAGGTTCATGTCAGCATGGGTAGGTGGAAAAGTCTCAGTTCATCAGTGTTCCATGGAATACCTGTGGGAGGACTGAAGAGAGAACAATGGAGGAAAGGATCGTGCTACTCCTAAATTTAACCCTAAACCTAAGCCCAACCCTATCTTTGCTATGCACTACAGTTTATCATGTCATGTGTCCTCATCCACTGATTGACTCCATGGATTTACCATGGAAAAGCATCATACAAATATGCTTCTTCAATATGTAATAAGTGTAAATTTTGTGAATTTGAGTCCACTTGATTAGATGCAATGACTTTAGCAAAGGAGTGGGCAAATTTGGGAAGGCAGGAGGCCAGTGTGGGTGAAGGTGGAATTGTTTTTCGATTTGCTGCTACATTCTAACAAAAGGATACAGAATCTCTCATCTGCAAGCCAGCACAGAGGGAAAAAAAACAGATGCATTATGTTAGGGAGTGGGGCAGCATGCCTTTGAAGCCATCTAACCCACAGTGGACCTGACAGAGGGCAATTTGTGTATGTATCTGTATGAGTTTTCTTAAACATAGCGTACATTCTGACATGCTGGAAATCTTTGGTATGAAAGTGGCCTTTACTCTAAAGTATCACAGTATTCTCCATACTTTCTCAGGAGGGGCAGCTCAGATTGCAGAGCTGACAGTTCAGCTTATCTTCAAGTTGAGATTCTAGCACTAAGAAAAGCTTTTTAAGAGGAGGAAGCAGCATGTCACAAGTAGCTGTTGGTCTGAAGCCATTCCTGGGAGCTGTGTAAGGCCTTGGACAGGAAAATACAATGCTTTTGGGCCAGGCCAGAGACAGTTGTGGGAAGAGGAAAAGTCAAGGGTGAGCAGGACCAAAGCCTGAGTGGATGGGAGCCCTCTTCTCTTTCTCTTCCTGGCACCTGCCTTTCTCTCTGTGTGCCACCTCCTCTCTCTCCCATTTTCTCTTTTTTCCTACCTCTTACCTTCGTTCTCATTCTCATTCATATACATATATGCCATCCATTCACATAAGCACACAGGCCATCCATCCATACTCATTCTCTTACACACCCAGCCACACATACATTAGAAATGGAAAGTTGTTATAGATGACTACTTCAAAGCTGAAAGCTAACTCCTATGGGCAGCACAGCCTAGCATACAGAGGTAAATGCTCGGTAAAAGCACACAATTTCCACAATCACTCTCTCTAATCCAGTAGTGCAAGCTCACTCACGGTGTTCTGTCTCTAGCCCCATGCAAAAGTTCAGGAATTATATGTGCAGAAGGAAACGGACAGGATTCTCCAACTCATGGAGTTCCCTAACTCAATTTACATTTTCTCTTTGGACCTTCCCAATAAACACAGGAAGGTTGTGGATGCAGGGCCACAACATGGATCCTTGTTCCCCTCCACTCTTACAGTTACTGAGTATCTCCAGAGGGCCTCTTTCAGCTCAGTTTCCAAGTCACATTGCAGCTGTGTTGGGATGTCCAGCTGTAGAACATGCTAGTAGACACTATCCAGACTGCTCCATGGTCCACCTTCTATGTATGAATGCCAGGAAGTGTACTAGCAGTTGATTGGTGTCCATGCTCAGAAGGCTGACCATAGATTGTGCCTGGTACAGCATCATTTCTAGGTTCCAAGAAAAGTCAGACAATGGCAGTGCTGGCAGCAAGTCATACATTTTCATGATGGATGAACTTGATTTTCCCAGAGAGTGAGGACAAAATCAACAGCTTTGGAAATTCAGGGGCAGCTAGTAACTGGCAAGTGATGGGGAGACCCCCAAACACTGCATGTGGTCCACAGGCTGCTTTTGATTGGACCAGAAGGATGTGCTATTCAGATAGATGGACTTTGCAGAGATACACAGATTAGCATGTCCCTTTCAAAGAAGTTTTGTAAGGAAACCCAATACAATTTCCCCTATAAGTCAGTCAGCAGGGACTGCTGAGACATAAGTTACCCTGTCTCTTGTCCTGGTGGAAGGCAGCATGTTTAATTTGCATTTAAATGTTCTTTTAATACTAAAATACTATTACTGAGCCTAACCTACCCCACAGGAGTGTGTAATGTTAAAAGACTGGTTACATATGCCACCTTAGGATTCTTGTATGAAAATAATATTATCATACAGACATCAGGGTAAAAAATAAAGTTGTGGTCCTGAACTACAACACACATTTCCATTTCTATTTGTTATAGTTTAATAAAGCAAACAGTGAATTTCATACTGTTATTTCAGATTTCAGTCAAGACAAATAGGAGGCTGAATTTATCACTGAAATACATGGAGGGCAGAAGCTGATCACTCATGTTCCTGAACTTTGTGACTAGGCTGTTGTTGTTGTTGTTGTTGTTTAAAGGGGAAAAATAGCAATTTTACTGGGTGAAAAAGTTTGTGATTTTGTGTTTCCCAGCTCATGCTAAATGCACCTTCTATCTTGATTATAGGAAGGGAACCAGACAGAATCATTTTATCCCACAGCTCAAGCACTCCAAGACTGGACTATTAACTTGCTTTTCTGTCACCATGGCAACATACTTTGCAAGTGTGTTGGACCAGAGGAAGGCACAGTGATTCATTTACTCTTCTCTTTGTAAATCCTATAGCTTTTCCCCACCATTTTAGCCAAATAACCCAATCTTTGCAAGTTTAGCTTTGTCCAATGGTAGGTTTCTGCCTCTTCAGGTTTGGATGCAAAAACACTTATTTGGAAATATGTTCTGTTGAAACAATAGCCACAAACCAATGCAGTGTTGGGTACACAAGTCTATGTCAACTCTGCATCAAATTGTCAGATGTTGTGGCCAGTTTGTCTAGGATTGGATGGGGTTGTCAATCAAAATATATTCATGACCAGACCAATACAGACAGGGACACTTTCTCTAGAGACAAAGCTAGTACTGAGGGTCATGTTATTGTTTGGCTTAGTATTACACCCATACTACATACAGTGCTGTTAGATTTTTTCCCCTATAACCTGTTTATTTCAGGGATTCTAAGTAATACATGTCACTTGAGTAAAAGGAACATAATCATTAGCTTTTTTGTCACCATTTTTGGAATGCCTTCAATTACGTATAGGAAATCTGAACAGTAAAACAGTAAAAAAGTAAAACAGTAAACTGTAAAAAGCTATTGGTACCAGACGGCATATTTCATTTGCAAGGGAGGATTTCATTTGCAAGGGAGGAACACCAAAATAACAATAATTACTCTTTGCCATTACCATTATCATGCCAAATCAATTAATAGTACTAACTACTGGCACTGATTTAATGTTAATAGAGAAATCCTATACATATATGCTAAGAGCTACATTGTCTTGATTGCAACAGGGCTCACATCCAGGTAAGTGGGTACAGAATTGCAGGCTTCAGTCAAAGAATGGGCTGTTTATATATAGGCTTAACTAAGTTTTGGAACACTTGTAGAGATGATTATCATTACAAAATTTGCAAATACACTTAAATATTAATTAAAATCATAGTTATTCTTGGAAAGAGTGGTTTTCCATTTTAAATAATGCTCTGTGAAAGTTTTTATTGTGGTGGACAATAGGTTCCAGACCAATAATTTGACTGATACATGTTTTTTGTTGTGGAATATTCTGCAAAATTCATACTCACTCTAAGTACACTCAGCCACTTGCCTTGGTTTGCATTCATCCTCTGTTTAACCTTCTTTCATACCGAGCTCTTAGAATTGTGCCTTCTGTCCCATAACCCTTAACTTTCCCATAATCTGTCCTTCAAATGTTTAATACTAAGAGAATAATATTTCCATAGCTACTAGACTGAGGGAAATACATGGATTAAGAGCAAGAACATTATCTGGCATTAGTAACATAGCAGACACAATATTACCAAGTATGTTGCAGTCATGTTTCCAGGGTAAGATGCAATATTATATCCCCATAGTGAATTTACATCATGTACTATCAGGAAACATAAGGAAATGTGTAAGTCAAACATTGGATTTCTATCAAGTTTCAGGGAGGAAACCTGATATGTCTAACCTGGAACTCTAATGTCTGCAGAAATGTCAGCAGATGGAATGAAATCCTGCAGGTTAGGACTGTGCACTGTGATAGCTCCCTTTGGCCCATGAGCCTTGATACAGCTCACCAGAGCTGTCAACAGGGTTGGGCGAATTGATCTGCTTCCAATTCTTGCCACTTCCATATCTGTTCATCCATACATCCATCCAGTATCTGCATTTAT